>NC_135417.1:30897558-31225912 GCF_051991245.1 Festucalex cinctus
ATAGCGCCCTCTAGACATTTTTATGAAGCATTTCCGATTGTATCATTATGCTAGATTTGTGAAAATTAGGACAGACCCTTATCAGCCTAAGACCTACAAAAAAGTATTATGTAGCCATTTACCAAACCAAAGAAGAAGTCCGCTATTTTGATTTTATTTTGGGAATTATACTTCATTTTTGGCCTTTTTCATGAAACTTTGCACAGACAAGGCATGGAAAAAACTAACATTTTAAATGGTCCTTCTTCCATGTAACAGTACCCCAACGTGTCAGTACCGTGACGTGCAAGTAACCCAACATTGTGCTCAATAGCGCCCTCTATGCATTTGTATGGAGCATTTCCGATTGTATGATTCAAGCACGATATAACTAAAGATGACTTGACCTAGATTTGTGAAAACTAGGAGGCATACCTATTAGCCGTAGACCGACAAAAAGTATTCTGTACCCGTATGCTAAACCTAAAAGGAAATCCGCCATTTTGAATTTATTTTGGGAATTGCGAACCATCTTTGGCCTTTTGATAAAATTTTGCACACACAAGGCTTGTCAAAAACATTTTAGATGGTCCTTGTCCTATTTGACAGTACCCCAACGTGCCAGTCCCCCGACATGCAAGTACCCCAACGTGGCCCGGGTTGCGAGGGCCCTTTATAGCTGCTCGCAGCTCTAGTTAGGGCCCGAGCAGCGACCGCTGCGAGGTCCCTCTTGTTTTTGTAAGAATTCTTCTTCTTCTTCTTCTTCTTCTACTTCTACTTCTACTTCTACTTCTTCTACTTCTTCTACTTCTACTTCTTCTTCTGCTACTGCTACTTCTACTTCTACTTCTTCTACTACGATTGCATTTTTGAGGGCCTAAACATTTACGAAAACTCACCAAACTTTGCAGTCTCTTCGGGCCCGGCGAAAAATTTGATAATATGTAGTTGCCATAACAATGCGACTCTATAGCACCCCCTAGAGTAGAAAAATAAAAACCAATTCCGGCCCGTTTGACCTAGAGCTACGAAAATTGCCAGGCACGTGTAGCACCCCGAGACGCACAAAAAAGTCAGTGGAAGCCATTTCCTAAAATGTACAGGAAGTGAGCTATGAATTTTTGAATGTCCAATTTTGGCCCATTTTGGCACATTCACTGTGGTAATACTTTTTCCCCCTTTGCAAATATTTTTCAGCCAGTTGACTTCAAACTTGCCATGTATCATCTTAAGACCCAAGACAACAACTGGGCAAATTATCTTGACTTTTTGGAATACTATATGACGGGGGCGGGGCATCAAATATTGCCTTTAAAATTTAATTTGTCCAGAAAGACAAAATGCTGAATAACTCCCATGAACAAGCTCCAAAAAATCTCAAACTTCTCATGTAACTTAATAGTCACGGCCTGAAAACATCTATATGATACAATTCTCCTATATATATAGCGCCACCTAGTGGTGACAATAAATGTCATACTTTACATTTTTAGCTACTGTGCCAAGCTCTTTGAAGGGATCCAGTTGAAAATTGGTCAGACAAGCCTTAAGATGTTGATCATGCCCCACACCGAATATTGTAACTTTTCGCCAAAGGGCGTGGCCGCTACGGTGCCGCAAAGTCTGGTAATTTTTCGTGGCAATAAAAGCTGTTTTTACTTGACCCAGGTAATCCTGTCTTCTCAAAATTTCACACATTTGATGAGAGTCCAGCCCTTAAGACATCTACGAACTTATATTTCATCTTACTGATAGTGCCACCTAGTGGCAATTTTTTTTCTTACGAATTTTCTTGTACATTTTTTCTCCAAACACGTTAACTGGACCAACCTCATATTTGCTCAGATGAGGGTTTCGGCCTTCATGATGTCAAAAACACGAAGTTTGTGAGTTTTCGTGAATCGTTGTGGGCGTGGCTATGCACTGTTCGCCAAGAAAACAACGCCACTTTTGAGGGTCTAAACTGGCACAGAAACACATGAAACTTGGCACACACATCTGGCCTGGCAAAATGAGCAATATTTGGAGATGTACAAAATTTGGAGACACATGTAACAGCCCACAGTTTACAAAAAAGTCTCTTAGTGCCATTTGCTAAACCCAACATTAAGTCCCGTAGGGGCCGGGCATCACATTTTGAGCTAAAAAACTCCTCTTTAACGCAGCATTCCCGGTTGTACGTTTCACCTAGTGCTATGATAATTTAGAGGCATACATAAGAGCCCACGATGTACAAAAAAAGTCACTTGGAACCATCTGCTAAACCAAACAGGATGTCCGCCATTTTGATTTACGTTGGGATTTGTCGCCATTTTTTGTGGCCTTTTTTTAGGGGTCATATTTTAACGAACTCCACCGACAAAATTTATCCGACTGTCTTTAAACTTGGTGTGCTTCATCTTAAGATGTTTAAGATGCAAAGTTATCGAAAGTTATTTATTTTGCGCCACCTAGTGGTGACAATAAATGTCATACTTTACGTTTTTAGCTACTGCGCTGAGCTCGTTGAAGGGATCCAGTTGAAAGTTGGTCAGAAAAGCCTTAAGATGTTGATCATGCCCCACACCGAATATTGTAACTTTTCGCCAAAGGGCGTGGCCGCTACGGTGCCGCAAAGTCTGGTAATTTTTCGTGGCAATAAAAGCTGTTTTTACTTGACCCAGGTAATCCTGTCTTCTCAAAATTTCACACATTTGATGAGAATCCAGCCCTTAAGACATCTACGAACTTATATTTCATCTTACTGATAGTGCCACCTAGTGGCAATTTTTTTTCTTACGAATTTTCTTGTACATTTTTCTCCAAACACGTTAACTGGACCAACCTCATATTTGCTCAGATGAGGGTTTCGGCCTTCATGATGTCACAACACGAAGTTTGTGAGTTTTCGCGAATCGCTGTGGGCGTGGCTAAGCACTGTTCGCCAAGAAAACAATGCCAGTTTTGAGGGTCTAAACATGCGCAGAAACTCATGAAACTTGGCACACACATCTGGCCTGGTAAAATGAACAATATTTTATTGTTGATTGTGCTATTTTTACAAAAATGACTCAATAGCGCCCCCTAGAAATTTTTAACGAAGCAGCCCCGATTGTACGTTTAAGCAAGATCTACGAAAATTTTTACGTGTATGAGGGAGCCAAAGACCTACAAAAAAGTCTCTTGGACCCATATGCTAAAATGAACAGGAAGTGAGCTACGAATTTTTGAATGTCCCATTTTTTACGATTTTTGCACATTTTCAGAGGGCATACTTTTGCCCACTTCTCCTACACGTTTTATCCGACTGACTTATGACTTGACCTGGACCATGCCAAGACCTGAGCCAACAACAGACGGAAAAATCTTGACTTTTGAAAATACTATATGATGAGGGCGGGGCATCAAAATTTGTGTTTCGCACTGAAAAAGGATATGCTTAATAACTCCCCGATACATGCTCCAAAAAATCCCACACTTGACATGTATGCTTATAATCAAGGCCTGAAGGTATCTCTATGACAAAAAACCTTGACTTTTTGAAATACTATATGACGGGGGCGGGGCATCAAATATTGCCTTTACAATTTCATTTGTCCAGAAAGAGCAAATGCTTAATAACTCCCATGTTCAAGCTCCAAAAAATCTCAAACTTCTCATGCAACTTAATAGTCACGGCCTGAAAACATCTATATGATAAAATTCAGTTATACATATAGCACCACCTAGTGGTGACAATAAATGTCATACTTTACGTTTTTAGCTACTGTGCCAAGCTCTTTGAAGGGATCCAGTTGAAAATTGGTCAGACAAGCCTTAAGATGTTGATCATGCCCCACACCGAATATTGTAACTTTTCGCCAAAGGGCGTGGCCGCTACGGTGACGCAAAGTCTGAAGATTTTTCGTGACAATAAAAGCTGCATTAACTTGACCGAGATGATCCTATCTTCTCAAAATTTCACACATTTGATGAGAGTCCAGCCCTAAAGACATCTACGAACTTATATTTCATCTTACTGATAGCGCCACCTAGTGGCATTTTTTTTTTCTTACGAATTTTCTTCTACGTTTTTGTCCAAACACGTTAACTGGACCTACCTCAGATTTGCTCAGATGAGGGTTTCGGCCTTCATGATGTCACAACACGAAGTTTGTGAGTTTTCGTGAATTGCTGTGGGCGTGGCTAAGCGCTGTTCGCCAAGAAAACAACGCCGGTTTTGAGGGTCTAAACATGCACAGAAACTCATGAAACTTGGCACACACATCTGGCCTGGTAAAATGAGCAATATTTTAATGTTGATTGTGCTATTTTGACAAAAATTACTCAATAGCGCCCCCTAGAAAATTTTAATGAAGCAGCCCCGGTTGTACGTTTAAGCAAGATCTACGAAAAATTTTAGGTGTATGAGGGAGCCCAAGACCTACATAAAAGTCTCTTGGACCCATATGCTAAAATGAACAGGAAGTGAGCTACGAATTTTTGAATGTCCCATTTTTGATGATTTTTGCACTTTTACAGGGGGCATACTTTTGCCCACTTCTTCTCCACGTTTCATCCGACTGAGTTAAGACTTGACCTGGACAATGTCAAGACCTGAGCCAACGACAGGGGGGAAAATCTTGACTTTTCGAAATACTATATGATGAGGGCGTGCATCAAAATTTGTGTTTCGCAATGAAAAAGGATATGCTTGATAACTCCCCGGTACATGCTCCAAAAAATCCCAAACTTGACATGTATGTTTATCGTCAAGGCCTGAAGTTATCTCTATGACAACATTCAGTTATATATGCAGCGCCACCTAGCCCTTGAGGCATAAAAAAAAAATACACCACATACGGTATTTTGTACAAAAAATGTAAACTCAATCTAAGTGTGATAACTCAGTCATTTATGAATATTCTTTTAGTTTCCACCACTCAAAATGTTCACTGGCATCAGACTTATCCAAACATATATATATTTTTATTTATTTTTGATAGCCTCTATGGACATTAAAAGCAATATCGTGAATGAAGGATATGCTTAATAACTCCACGGTACATGCTCCAAAAAAAATCCCACACTTGACATGTATGCTTATAATCAAGTCCTGAAGGTATCTCTATGACAACATTCAGTTATAAATACAGCGCCACCTAGCCCTTGAGGCTTATATAAAAAAAAAGAAAAAATACCCCACATACGGTATTTTGTACAAAAAATGTACACTCATTCTAAGTGTGATAACTAAGTCATTTATGAATATTCTTTTAGTTTCCACCACTCAAATTGTTCACTGGCTTCACACCGATCCAAACGTATGTACGTTTCCATTTTGTTTTATTCATTTTTGATTGCCCCTTTGGACAATAAAAGTAACATTGTGCAATGAGTACAACGAGCGATGATGTGTATATACACTTTTACAAAAAAATACCAATCAGGGCAACTCATTGCCTAAAAATAAAAAAGGACGCTGATTTTTGCAGGTCTTAACAATCACCAAAACCCGTTGAGCTTGACACACACACTGGCAAAAAAATATTCAACATGTAAACGTTTATTATGCCATTTTCAAAGAAATTTTGCTTCAAATATGCCAGTACCCCAATGTGCCAGTACCCCAACGTGCAAGTACCCCAACGTGCAAGGACCCCAACGTGGCCCGGGTTGCGAGGGCCCTTTATAGTTGCTCGCAGCTCTAGTTATTAGGGCCCGAGCAGCGACCGCTGCGAGGTCCCTATTGTTTTTGTAAAAATTATTATTATTATTATTATTATTATTATTAGGGCCCGAGCAGCTACCGCTGCGAGGTCCCTATTGTTTTTCGATCGGATTATTATTATTATTATTATTATTATTATTATTCTTTTTCTCCGTAAACGATCACGATTTTGGGTACCTAAACATTTACGAAAACTCACCAAACTTTGCACACTCCTCAGGCCCGGCGAAAAATTTGATATTATGAAGTCGTCATAACAACGCGACTCTATAGCGCCCCCTAGCATAGAAAAATAAAAACCAAGCCCGGCATGTTTGAGCTAGAGCAACGAAAATTGGCAGGCACGTGTAGCACCCCGAGACGCACAAAAAAAGTCTATTGGGACCATGTAGCTAAAATGTACAGGAAGTGAGCTATGAATTTTTTAATGTCCAATTTTGGCCTATTTTGGCACATTCACTGTGGTCATGCTTTTTCCCCCTTTGCAAACATTTTTCATCCAATTGACTTCAAACTTGGCATTTATCATCTCAAAACCTGAGAGAACAACTGGGGAAAAAATCTTGCCTTTTCGAAATACTATATGACGGGGGCGGGGCATCAAATATTGCCTTTAAAATTTCATTTGTCCAGAAAGAGCAAATGCTTAATAACTCCCATGTTCAAGCTCCAAAAAATCTCAAACTTATCAGGCAACTTAATAGTCACGGCCTGAAAACATCTATATGATAAAATTCAGTTATCCATGTAGCGCCACCTAGTGGTAACATTAATTGTCAGACTTTACGTTTTTAGCTACTGTGCTGAGCTCGTTGAAGGGATCCAGTTGAAAATTGGTCAGAAAAGCCTTAAGATGTTGATCATGCCCCACACCGAATATTGTAACTTTTCGCCAAAGGGCGTGGTGCCGCAAAGTCTGAAGATTTCTCGTGACAACAAAAGCTGCATTAACTTGACCGAGATGATGCTATCTTCTCAAAATTGTACACAATTGATGAGAGTCCAGCTCTAAAGACATCTACTAACTTACATTTCATCTAACTGATAGCGCCACCTAGTGGCAATTTTTTTTCTTACGAATTTTCTTCTACGTTTTTCTCCAAACACGTTAACTGGACCTACCTCATATTTGCTCAGATGAGGGTTTCGGCCTTCATGATGTCACAACACGAAGTTTGTGAGTTTTCGCGAGTCGCTGTGGGCGTGGCTAAGCGCTGTTCGCCAAGAAAACAACGCCAATTTTGAGGGCCTAAACTGGCACAGAAACACACGAAACTTGGCACACACAGCTGGCCTGGCAAAATGAGCAATTTTTTATCGCCGATTGTGCTATTTTTACAAAAATGACTCAATAGCGCCCCCTAGAAATCTTTAACGAAACAGCCCCAGTTGTACGTTTAAGCAAGAACGACGAATATTTTTAGGTGTATGAGGGAGCCCAAGACCTACAAAAAAGTCTCTTGTACCCATATGCTAAAATGAACAGGAAGTGAGCTACGAATTTTTGAATGTCCCATTTTTTACGATTTTTGCACATTTTCAGAGGGCATACTTTTGCCCACTTCTCCTACACGTTTTATCCGACTGACTTATGACTTGACCTGGACCATGCCAAGACCTGAGCCAACAACAGACGGAAAAATCTTGACTTTTGAAAATACTATATGATGAGGGCGGGGCATCAAAATTTGTGTTTCGCACTGAAAAAGGATATGCTTAATAACTCCCCGATACATGCTCCAAAAAATCCCACACTTGACATGTATGCTTATAATCAAGGCCTGAAGGTATCTCTATGACAAAAAACCTTGACTTTTTGAAATACTATATGACGGGGGCGGGGCATCAAATATTGCCTTTACAATTTCATTTGTCCAGAAAGAGCAAATGCTTAATAACTCCCATGTTCAAGCTCCAAAAAATCTCAAACTTCTCATGCAACTTAATAGTCACGGCCTGAAAACATCTATATGATAAAATTCAGTTATACATATAGCACCACCTAGTGGTGACAATAAATGTCATACTTTACGTTTTTAGCTACTGTGCCAAGCTCTTTGAAGGGATCCAGTTGAAAATTGGTCAGACAAGTCTTAAGATGTTGATCATGCCCCACACCGAATATTGTAACTTTTCGCCAAAGGGCGTGGCCGCTACGGTGACGCAAAGTCTGAAGATTTTTCGTGACAATAAAAGCTGCATTAACTTGACCGAGATGATCCTATCTTCTCAAAATTTCACACATTTGATGAGAGTCCAGCCCTAAAGACATCTACGAACTTATATTTCATCTTACTGATAGCGCCACCTAGTGGCATTTTTTTTTTCTTACGAATTTTCTTCTACGTTTTTGTCCAAACACGTTAACTGGACCTACCTCAGATTTGCTCAGATGAGGGTTTCGGCCTTCATGATGTCACAACACGAAGTTTGTGAGTTTTCGTGAATTGCTGTGGGCGTGGCTAAGCGCTGTTCGCCAAGAAAACAACGCCGGTTTTGAGGGTCTAAACATGCACAGAAACTCATGAAACTTGGCACACACATCTGGCCTGGTAAAATGAGCAATATTTTAATGTTGATTGTGCTATTTTGACAAAAATTACTCAATAGCGCCCCCTAGAAAATTTTAATGAAGCAGCCCCGGTTGTACGTTTAAGCAAGATCTACGAAAAATTTTAGGTGTATGAGGGAGCCCAAGACCTACATAAAAGTCTCTTGGACCCATATGCTAAAATGAACAGGAAGTGAGCTACGAATTTTTGAATGTCCCATTTTTGATGATTTTTGCACTTTTACAGGGGGCATACTTTTGCCCACTTCTTCTCCACGTTTCATCCGACTGAGTTAAGACTTGACCTGGACAATGTCAAGACCTGAGCCAACGACAGGGGGGAAAATCTTGACTTTTCGAAATACTATATGATGAGGGCGTGCATCAAAATTTGTGTTTCGCAATGAAAAAGGATATGCTTGATAACTCCCCGGTACATGCTCCAAAAAATCCCAAACTTGACATGTATGTTTATCGTCAAGGCCTGAAGTTATCTCTATGACAACATTCAGTTATATATGCAGCGCCACCTAGCCCTTGAGGCATAAAAAAAAAATACACCACATACGGTATTTTGTACAAAAAATGTAAACTCATTCTAAGTGTGATAACTCAGTCATTTATGAATATTCTTTTAGTTTCCACCACTCAAAATGTTCACTGGCATCAGACTTATCCAAACATATATATATTTTTATTTATTTTTGATAGCCTCTATGGACATTAAAAGCAATATCGTGAATGAAGGATATGCTTAATAACTCCACGGTACATGCTCCAAAAAAAATCCCACACTTGACATGTATGCTTATAATCAAGTCCTGAAGGTATCTCTATGACAACATTCAGTTATAAATACAGCGCCACCTAGCCCTTGAGGCTTATATAAAAAAAAAGAAAAAATACCCCACATACGGTATTTTGTACAAAAAATGTACACTCATTCTAAGTGTGATAACTAAGTCATTTATGAATATTCTTTTAGTTTCCACCACTCAAATTGTTCACTGGCTTCACACCGATCCAAACGTATGTACGTTTCCATTTTGTTTTATTCATTTTTGATTGCCCCTTTGGACAATAAAAGTAACATTGTGCAATGAGTACAACGAGCGATGATGTGTATATACACTTTTACAAAAAAATACCAATCAGGGCAACTCATTGCCTAAAAATAAAAAAGGACGCTGATTTTTGCAGGTCTTAACAATCACCAAAACCCGTTGAGCTTGACACACACACTGGCAAAAAAATATTCTACATGTAAACGTTTATTATGCCATTTTCAAAGAAATTTTGCTTCAAATATGCCAGTACCCCAATGTGCCAGTACCCCAACGTGCAAGTACCCCAACGTGCAAGGACCCCAACGTGGCCCGGGTTGCGAGGGCCCTTTATAGTTGCTCGCAGCTCTAGTTATTAGGGCCCGAGCAGCGACCGCTGCGAGGTCCCTATTGTTTTTGTAAAAATTATTATTATTATTATTATTATTATTATTAGGGCCCGAGCAGCTACCGCTGCGAGGTCCCTATTGTTTTTCGATCGGATTATTATTATTATTATTATTATTATTATTATTCTTTTTCTCCGTAAATGATCACGATTTTGGGTACCTAAACATTTACGAAAACTCACCAAACTTTGCACACTCCTCAGGCCCGGCGAAAAATTTGATATTATGAAGTCGTCATAACAACGCGACTCTATAGCGCCCCCTAGCATAGAAAAATAAAAACCAAGCCCGGCATGTTTGAGCTAGAGCAACGAAAATTGGCAGGCACGTGTAGCACCCCGAGACGCACAAAAAAAGTCTATTGGGACCATGTAGCTAAAATGTACAGGAAGTGAGCTATGAATTTTTTAATGTCCAATTTTGGCCTATTTTGGCACATTCACTGTGGTCATGCTTTTTCCCCCTTTGCAAACATTTTTCATCCAATTGACTTCAAACTTGGCATTTATCATCTCAAAACCTGAGAGAACAACTGGGGAAAAAATCTTGCCTTTTCGAAATACTATATGACGGGGGCGGGGCATCAAATATTGCCTTTAAAATTTCATTTGTCCAGAAAGAGCAAATGCTTAATAACTCCCATGTTCAAGCTCCAAAAAATCTCAAACTTATCAGGCAACTTAATAGTCACGGCCTGAAAACATCTATATGATAAAATTCAGTTATCCATGTAGCGCCACCTAGTGGTAACATTAATTGTCAGACTTTACGTTTTTAGCTACTGTGCTGAGCTCGTTGAAGGGATCCAGTTGAAAATTGGTCAGAAAAGCCTTAAGATGTTGATCATGCCCCACACCGAATATTGTAACTTTTCGCCAAAGGGCGTGGTGCCGCAAAGTCTGAAGATTTCTCGTGACAACAAAAGCTGCATTAACTTGACCGAGATGATGCTATCTTCTCAAAATTGTACACAATTGATGAGAGTCCAGCTCTAAAGACATCTACTAACTTACATTTCATCTAACTGATAGCGCCACCTAGTGGCAATTTTTTTTCTTACGAATTTTCTTCTACGTTTTTCTCCAAACACGTTAACTGGACCTACCTCATATTTGCTCAGATGAGGGTTTCGGCCTTCATGATGTCACAACACGAAGTTTGTGAGTTTTCGCGAGTCGCTGTGGGCGTGGCTAAGCGCTGTTCGCCAAGAAAACAACGCCAATTTTGAGGGCCTAAACTGGCACAGAAACACACGAAACTTGGCACACACAGCTGGCCTGGCAAAATGAGCAATTTTTTATCGCCGATTGTGCTATTTTTACAAAAATGACTCAATAGCGCCCCCTAGAAATCTTTAACGAAACAGCCCCAGTTGTACGTTTAAGCAAGAACGACGAATATTTTTAGGTGTATGAGGGAGCCCAAGACCTACAAAAAAGTCTCTTGTACCCATATGCTAAAATGAACAGGAAGTGAGCTACGAATTTTTGAATGTCCCATTTTTGACGATTTTTGCACATTCACAGGGGGCAGACTTTTGCCCACTTCTCCTACACGTTTCATCCGACTGAGTTAAGACTTGGCCTGGACCATGTCAAGACCTGAGCCAACGACAGGGGGAAAAATTTTGACTTTTCAAAATACTATATGATGAGGGCGGGGCATCAAAATTTGTGTTTCGCAATGAAAAAGGATATGCTTGATAACTCCCCGGTACATGCTCCAAAAAATCCCAAACTTGACATGTATGTTTATCGTCAAGGCCTGAAGTTATCTCTATGACAACATTCAGTTATATATGCAGCGCCACCTAGCCCTTGAGGCATAAAAAAAAAATACCCCACATACGGTATTTTGTACAAAAAATGTAAACTCATTCTCAGTGTGATAACTAAGTCATTTATGAATATTCTTTTAGTTTCCACCACTCAAAATGTTCACTGGCATCAGACTTATCCAAACATATATATATTTTTATTTATTTTTGATAGCCTTTATGGACATTAAAAGCAATATCGTGAATGAAGGATATGCTTAATAACTCCACGGTACATGCTCCAAAAAAAATCCCACACTTGACATGTATGCTTATAATCAAGGCCTGAAGGTATCTCTATGACAACATTCAGTTATAAATACAGCGCCACCTAGCCCTTGAGGCTTATATAAAAAAAAATAAAAAATACCCCACATGCGGTATTTTGTACAAAAAATGTACAATCATTCTAAGTGTGATAACTAAGTCATTTATGAATATTCTTTTAGTTTCCACCACTCAAATTGTTCACTGGCTTCACACCGATCCAAACGTATGTACGTTTCCATTTTGTTTTATTCATTTTTGATTGCCCCTTTGGACAATAAAAGTAACATTGTGCAATGAGTACAACGAGCGATGATGTATATATACACTTTTACAAAAAATACCAATCAGGGCAACTCATTGCCTAAAAATAAAAAAGGACGCTGATTTTTGCAGGTCTTAACAATCACCAAAACCCGTTGAGCTTGACACACACACTGGCAAAAAAATATTCTACATGTAAACGTTTATTATGCCATTTTCAAAGAAATTTTGCTTCCAATATGCCAGTACCCCAACGTGCCAGTACCCCAACGTGCAAGTACCCCAACGTGCAAGGACCCCAATGTGGCCCGGGCTGCGAGGGCCCTTTATAGCTGCTCGCAGCTCTAGTTAGGGCCTGAGCAGCGACCGCTGCGAGGTCCCTATTGTTTTTCGTTCGAATTATTATTATTAGGGCCCGAGCAGCGACCGCTGCGAGGTCCCTATTGTTTTTGTAAAAATTATTATTATTAGGGCCCGAGCAGCTACCGCTGCGAGGTCCCTATTGTTTTTCGATCGGA
Organism: Festucalex cinctus; assembly: GCF_051991245.1. Lineage (NCBI taxonomy): Eukaryota > Metazoa > Chordata > Actinopteri > Syngnathiformes > Syngnathidae > Festucalex > Festucalex cinctus. The sequence goes on from NC_135417.1 coordinate 30,910,096, forward strand.
TTATTATTATTATTATTAGGGCCCGAGCAACGACCGCTGCGAGGTCCCTATTGTTTTTGTAAAAATTATTATTATTATTATTATTATTATTATTATTATTCTTCTTTATTCTCCGCAAACAATCGCGATTTGGGGTACCTAAATATTCACGAAAACTCACCGAACTTTGCACACTCCTCAGGTCCGGCGAAAAATTTGATATTATGAAGTCGTTATAACAACGCGACTCTATAGCGCCCCCTAGCATAGAAAAATAAAAACCAAGCCCGGCACGTTTGAGCTAGAGCAACGAAAATTGGCAGGCACGTGTAGCACCCCGAGACGCACAAAAAAAAAGTCTATTGGGACCATGTAGCTAAAATGTACAGGAAGTGAGCTATGAATTTTTTAATGTCCAACTTTGGCCTATTTTGGCACATTCACTGTGGTCATGCTTTTTCCCCCTATGCAAACATTTTTCATCCCATTGACTTCAAACTTGGCATTTATCATCTCAAGACCTAAGAGAACAGTTGGGCAAAAAGTCTTGCCTTTTCGAAATACTATATGACGGGGGCGGGGCATCAAATATTCCCTTGAAAATTTCATTTTTCCAGAAAGAGCAAATGCTGAATAACTCCCATGTACAAGCTCCAAAAAATCTCAAACTTCTCAGGCAACGTAATAGTCACGGCCTGAAAACATCTATATGACAAAATTCAGTTATACATATAGCGCCACCTAGTGGTTACAATAAATGTCATACTTTACGTTTTTAGCTACTGTGCTGAGCTCGTTGAAGGGATCCAGTTGAAAATTGGTCAGAAAAGCCTTAAGATGTTGATGATGCCCCACACCGAATATTGTAACTTTTCGCCAAAGGGCGTGGCCGCTACGGTGACGCAAAGTCTGAAGATTTTTCGTGACAATAAAAGCTGCATTAACTTGACCGAGATGATCCTATCTTCTCAAAATTTCACACATTTGATTAGAGTCCAGCCCTAAAGACATCTACTAACTTATATTTCATCTAACTGATAGCGCCACCTAGTGGCAATTTTTTTTCTTACGAATTTTCTTCTACGTTTTTCTCCAAACACGTTAACTGGACCTACCTCATATTTGCTCTGATGAGGGTTTCGGCCTTCATGATGTCACAACACGAAGTTTATGAGTTTTCGCGAATTGCTGTGGGCGTGGCTAAGCGCTGTTCGCCAAGAAAACAACGCCAGTTTTGAGGGTCTAAACATGCACAGAAACTCATGAAACTTGGCACACACATCTGGCCTGGTAAAATGAGCAATATTTTATTGTTGATTGTGCTATTTTTACAAAAATGACTCAATAGCGCCGCCTAGAAATTTTTAACGAAGCAGCCCCGGTTGTACGTTTAAGCAAGAACGATGAATATTTTTAGATGTATGAGGGAGCCAAAGACCTACAAAAAAGTCTCTTGGACCCATATGCTAAAATGAACAGGAAGTGAGCTACGAATTTTTGAATGTCCCATTTTTGACGATTTTTGCACATTTACAGGGGACAGACTTTTGCCCACTTCTCCTACACGTTTCATCCGACTGAGTTAAGACTTAACCTGGACCATGTCAAGACCTGAGCCAACGACAGGGGGAAAACTCTTGACTTTTCGAAATACTATATGATGAAGGCGGGGCATCAAAATTAGTGTTTCGCACTGAAAAAGGATATGCTAAATAACTCCCCGGTACATGCTCCAAAAAATCCCAAACTTGACATGTATGTTTATAGTCAAGGCCTGAAGCTATCTATATGACAACATTCAGTTATATATGCAGCGCCACCTAGCCCTTGAGGCATAAAAAAAAATACCCCACATACGGTATTTTGTACAAAAATTGTAAACTCATTTTCTGTGTGAAAACTAAGTCATTTATGAATATTCTTTTAGTTTCCACCACTCAAAATGTTCACTGGCATCAGACTTATCCAAACATATATATATTTTTATTTATTTTTGATAGCCTCTGTGGACATTAAAAGCAATATCGTGAATGAAGGATATGCTTAATAACTCCACGGTACATGCTCCAAAAAAAATCCCACACTTGACATGTATGCTTATAATCAAGGCCTGAAGGTATCTCGATGACAACATTCAGTTATAAATACAGCGCCACCTAGCCCTTGAGGCATGAAAAAAAAATACCCCACATACGGTATTTTGTACAAAAAATGTAAACTCATTCTAAGTGTGATAACGAAGTCATTTCTGAATATTCTTTTAGTTTCCACCACTCAAAATGTTCACTGGCATCAGACTTATCCAAACATATATATATTTTTATTTATTTTTGATAGCCTCTATGGACATTAAAAGCAATATCGTGAATGAAGGATATGCTTAATAACTCCACGGTACATGCTCCAAAAAAAAATCCCACACTTGACATGTATGCTTATAATCAAGGCCTGAAGGTATCTCTATGACAACATTCAGTTATAAATACAGCGCCACCTAGCCCTTGAGGCTTATATAAAAAAAAAAAAAAATACCCCACATACGGTAGTTTGTACAAAAAATGTACACTCATTCTAAGTGTGATAACTAAGTCATTTATGAATATTCTTTTAGTTTCCACCACTCAAATTGTTCACTGGCTTGACACCGATCCAAACGTATGTACGTTTCCATTTTGTTTTATTCATTTTTGATTGCCCCTTTGGACAATAAAAGTAACATTGTGCAATGAGTACAACGAGCGATGATGTGTATATACACTTTTACAAAAAAATACCAATCAGGGCAACTCATTGCCTAAAAATAAAAAAGGACGCTGATTTTTGCAGGTCTTAACAATCACCAAAACCCGTTGAGCTTGACACACACACTGGCAAAAAAATATTCTACATGTAAACGTTTATTATGCCATTTTCAAAGAAATTTTGCTTCCAATATGCCAGTACCCCAATGTGCCAGTACCCCAACATGCAAGTACCACAACGTGCAAGGACCCCAACGTGGCCCGGGCTGCGAGGGCCCTTTATAGCTGCTCGCAGCTCTAGTTAGGGCCCGAGCAGCGACCGCTGCGAGGTCCCTATTGTTTTTGTAAAAATTATTATTATTATTATTATTAGGGCCCGAGCAGCGACCGCTGCGAGGTCCCTATTGTTTTTGTAAAAATTATTATTATTATTATTATTATTATTATTATTATTATTATTATTATTATTATTATTATTCTTTATTCTCCGCAAACAATCGCGATTTTGGGTACCTAAATATTCACGAAAACTCACCAAACTTTGCACACTCCTCAGGTCCGGCGAAAAATTTGATATTATGAAGTCGTTATAACAACGCGACTCTATAGCGCCCCCTAGCATAGAAAAATAAAAACCAAGCCCGACACGTTTGAGCTAGAGCAACGAAAATTGGCAGGCACGTGTAGCACCCCGAGACGCACAAAAAAGTCTATTGGGACCATGTAGCTAAAATGTACAGGAAGTGAGCTATGAATTTTTTAATGTCCAATTTTGGCCTATTTTGGCACATTCACTGTGGTCATGCTTTTTCCCCCTTTGCAAACATTTTTCATCCAATTGACTTCAAACTTGGCATTTATCATCTCAAGACCTAAGAGAACAGCTGGGCAAAACATCTTGCCTTTTCGAAATACTATACGACGGGGGCGGAGCATCAAATATTGCCTTTAAAATTTCATTTGTCCAGAAAGAGCAAATACTTAATAACTCCCATGTTCAAGCTCCAAAAAATCTCAAACTTCTCAGGCAACGTAATAGTCACAGCCTGAAAACATCTATATGACAAAATTCAGTTATACATATAGCGCCACCTAGTGGTTACAATAAATGTCATACTTTACATTTTTAGCTACTGTGCTGAGCTTGTTGAAGGGATCCATTTGAAAATTGGTCAGAAAAGCCTTAAGATGTTGATCATGCCCCACACCGAATATTGTAACTTTTCGTCAAAGGGCGTGGCCGCTACGGTGACGCAAAATCTGAAGATTTTTCGTGAAAATAAAAGCTGCATTAACTTGACCGAGATGATCCTATCTTCTCAAAATTTCACACATTTGATGAGAGTCCAGCTCTAAAGACATCTACTAACTTACATTTCATCTAACTGATAGCGCCACCTAGTGGCAATTTTTTTTCTTACGAATTTTCTTCTACGTTTTTCTCCAAACACGTTAACTGGACCTACCTCATATTTGCTCAGATGAGGGTTTCGGCCTTCATGATGTCACAACACGAAGTTTGTGAGTTTTCGCGAATTGCTGTGGGCGTGGCTAAGCGCTGTTCGCCAAGAAAACAACGCCAGTTTTGAGGGTCTAAACATGCACAGAAACTCCTGAAACTTGGCACACACATCTGGCCTGGTAAAATGAGCAATATTTTATTGTTGATTGTGCTATTTTTACAAAAATGACTCAATAGCGCCCCCTTGAAATTTTTAACGAAGCAGCCCCGGTTGTACGTTTAAGCAAGAACGCCGAATATTTTTAAGTGTATGAGGGAGCCCAAGACCTACAAAAAAGTCTCTTGTACCCATATGCTAAAATGAACAGGAAGTGAGCTACGAATTTTTGAATGTCCCATTTTTGACGATTTTTGCACATTCACAGGGGGCAGACTTTTGCCCACTTCTCCTACACGTTTCATCTGACTGAGTTAAGACTTGACCTGGACCATGTCAAGACCTGAGCCAACAACAGGGGGAAAAATCTTGACCTTTCGAAATACTATATGATGAAGGCGGGGCATCAAAATTTGTGTTTCGCACTGAAAAAGGATATGCTTAATAACTCCCCGGTACATGCTCCAAAAAATCCCAAACTTGACATGTATGTTTATCGTCAAGGCCTGAAGCTATCTCTATGACAACATTCAGTTATATATGCAGCGCCACCTAGCCCTTGAGGCATGAAAAAAAAATACCCCACATACGGTATTTTGTACAAAAAATGTACAATCATTCTAAGTGTGATAACTAAGTCATTTATGAATATTTTTTTAGTTTCCACCACTCAAAATGTTCACTGGCATCAGACTTATCCAAACATATATATATTTTTATTTATTTTTGATAGCCTCTATGGACATTAAAAGCAATATCGTGAATGAAGGATATGCTTAATAACTCCACGGTACATGCTCCAAAAAAAATCCCACACTTGACATGTATGCTTATAATCAAGGCCTGAAGGTATCTCTATGACAACATTCAGTTATAAATGCAGCGCCACCTAGCCCTTGAGGCATGAAAAAAAAAATACCCCACATACGGTATTTTGTACAAAAAATGTACAATCATTCTAAGTGTGATAACTAAGTCATTTATGAATATTTTTTTAGTTTCCACCACTCAAAATGTTCACTGGCATCAGACTTATCCAAACATATATATATTTTTATTTATTTTTGATAGCCTCTATGGACATTAAAAGCAATATCGTGAATGAAGGATATGCTTAATAACTCCACGGTACATGCTCCAAAAAAAAATCCCACACTTGACATGTATGCTTATAATCAAGGCCTGAAGGTATCTCTATGACAACATTCAGTTATAAATACAGCGCCACCTAGCCCTTGAGGCTTATATAAAAAAAAATAAAAATACCCCACATACGGTATTTTGTACAAAAAATGTACACTCATTCTAAGTGTGATAACTAAGTCATTTATGAATATTCTTTTAGTTTCCACCACTCAAATTGTTCACTGGCTTCACACCGATCCAAACGTATGTACGTTTCCATTTTGTTTTATTCATTTTTGATTGCCCCTTTGGACAATAAAAGTAACATTGTGCAATGAGTACAACGAGCGATGATGTGTATATACACTTTTACAAAAAAATACCAATCAGGGCAACTCATTGCCTAAAAATAAAAAAGGACGCTGATTTTTGCAGGTCTTAACAATCACCAAAACCCGTTGAGCTTGACACACACACTGGCAAAAAAATATTCTACATGTAAACGTTTATTATGCCATTTTCAAAGAAATTTTGCTTCCAATATGCCAGTACCCCAACGTGCAAGTACCCCAACGTGCAAGGACCCCAACGTGGCCCGGGCTGCGAGGGCCCTTTATAGCTGCTCGCAGCTCTAGTTATTATTATTATTATTATTATTATTAGGGCCCGAGCAGCGACCGCTGCGAGGTCCCTATTGTTTTTGTAAAAATTATTATTATTATTATTATTATTATTATTAGGGCCCGAGCAGCGGCGGCGGCGGTGCCGCTGCGAGGCCCTATTGTTTTTGTAGGAATTCTTCTTATTATTATTCTTATTATTATTCTTCTCCGCAAACAATCGCATTTTTGAGACACTAAACGTGACCAAAAACTCACCAAACTTTACACGCACATCAGGCCTGGCGAAAAATTTGATATTTTAAAGTCGCCATACATGATAACAGAAAAATGGTTCCTTAGCGCCCCCTACATAGGTTAAACGGATCCCTGTCCCGCTACGATTGTCCGACGGCTATGAAAATTGTGTGGCACCTGTAGCACATCCCAATGAACAAAAACCTCTTTGAAGTGTGTACCCTAAAATAGACAGAAAGTGAGGTATGAGTATTTAAATGTCCAATTTTTGCCAATTTTTGCACATTTACAGGGGTCATACTTTTGCCCGCTTCTCCTACACGGTTAACCCGATTGACTTCAAACTTGGGATGTACCATCTCAACACCTGGGACAACATCATTGTGAAAAATGAAAAGTTTTTGATATACTATATGACGGCGGCGGCGCATCAAATTTAGAGTTTAAAAATTCTTACTTCACGAAGCATTGCCGGTTGTACGTTTAATCTAGAGCTACAAAAATTGGTACACATATGTAACAGGCTATGACCTACAAAAAACTCTTTTTGAACCATATGCTAAACCTAACAGGAAGTCCACCATTTTGATTTATTTTGGAACGTGTTGCCATTTTTTTGGCCATTTCATTGGGGTCTTATTTTAACGAACTCCTCCTACAGTGTTTATCCGATCATCTTCAAACTTGGTGTGATTCATCTTAAGATGTTGAAGATGAAAAGTTATTGAAAGCTTTGTATTTCGTCGCACGCTGTTGTCATGGCATGCACTGTTTTTAAAGGAAAAAAATATATCCTTCAAGAAGCATTCCCATTTGTACGAAGCAGCTAGAGCTATGAAAATTTGTAGACATATGTAACAGCCCAAGATGTACAAAAAAGTCTCTTGGTGCCCTGTGCTAAACCCAACAGGAAGTCCCCCAGGGGCCGGGCATCACATTTTGAGCTAAAAAACTCCTCTTTAACAAAGCATACCCGGCTGTACGTTTCACATAGAGTTACCAACATTTGTAGAGGTGTATAACAGCCCTCGAGGTACAAAAAACTCTTTTTGAACCATATGCTAAACCTAACATGACGTCCGCTATTTTGATTTACTTTGGAATGTGTTGCCATTTTTTTTGGCCATTTCATAGGGGTCATATTTTAACAAACTCCTCCTACAGAGTTTATCCGATCATCTTCAAACTTGGTGTGATTCATCTTAAGATGTTGAAAATGAAAAGTTATTGAAAGTTTTTTATTTCGTCACACGCTGTTGTCGTGGCATGCACTTTTTGCAAAGGAAAAAAAATCCTTCTTAATGAAGCATTCCCAGTTGTACGAAGCAGCTAGAGCGACGAAAAATTGTAGACATATGTAACAGCCCAGGATGTACAAAAAAGTCTCTTGGTGCCATGTGCTAAACCCAACAGGAAGTCCCCCAGGGGCCGGGCATCACATTTTGAGCTAAAAAACTCCTCTTTAACGAAGCATTCCCGGTTGTACGTTTCACCTAGCGCTATGATAATTTGCAGGCATACATAAGAGCCCGTGATGTACAAAAAAAGTCTCTTGGAACCATGTGCTAAACAAAACAGGAAGTCTGCCATTTTGATTTATGATGGGATTTGTTGCCATTTTTTGTGGCCTTTTTCAGGGGTCATATTTTAACGAACCCCTCCTACAAAATTTATCCGACTGTCTTCAAACTTGGTGTGTTTCATCTTAAGATGTTTAAGATGCAAAGTAATCGAAAGTTTTTTATTTTGTAACACGCTGTTGCCATAGCAATGCATTGTTTGTCAAGTGCTGCTTTTTTTTTTTTTTATACACATGAAAACTCATGAAACTTTGCAAACACATCAGACTTGTCATGAACATGTATTTTCAGAGATTTATTGTGCAATTTGCAATAAATAGCGCCCTCTAGACATTTTTATGAAGCATTTCCGATTGTATGATTATGCTAGACCTACAAAAAAGTATTATGTAGCCATTTGCCAAACCAAAGAGGAAGTCCGCTATTTTGATTTTATTTTGGGAAATATACATCATTTTTGGCCTTTTTCATTAAACTTTGCACAGAAAAGGCATGGAAAAAACTAACATTTTAAATGGTCCTTGTTCCATGTAACAGTTGTCAAGTGCTGCTTTTTTTTTTTTTTTATACACATGAAAACTCATGAAACTTTGCAAACACATCAGACTTGTCATGAACATGAATTTTCAGAGATTTATTGTGCAATTTGCAATAAATAGCGCCCTCTAGGCATTTTTATGAAGCATTTCCGATTGTATGATTATGCTAGACCTACAAAAAAGTATTATGTAGCCATTTGCCAAACCAAAGAGGAAGTCCGCTATTTTGATTTTATTTTGGGAACTATACATCATTTTTGGCCTTTTTCATTAAACTTTGCACAGACAAGGCATGGAAAAAACTAACATTTTAAATGGTCCTTGTTCCATGTAACAGTACCCCAACGTGCCAGTACCCTGACGTGCAAGTAACCCAACGTTGTGCTCAATAGCGCCCTCTATGCATTTTTATGGAGCATTTCCAATTGTATGATTCAAGCGATACACAACTAAAGATGACTTGACCTAGATTTGTGAAAACTGGGAGGCATACCTATTAGCTTAAGACCTACAAAAAGTATTCTGTAGCCGTATGCTAAACCTAAAAGGAAGTCCGCCATTTTGAATTTATTTTGGGAATTGCGCACCATATTTTGCGTTTTGATTAAACTTTGCACACACAAGGCTTGTCAAAAACATTTTAGATGGTCCTTGTCCTATTTTACAGTACCCCAACGTGCCAGTACCCCGACGTGCAAGTACCCCAACGTGGCCCGGGTTGCGAGGGCCCTTTATAGCTGCTCGCAGCTCTAGTTATTCTTCTTCTTCTTTATTCTCCGCAAACGATCGCGATTTTGGGTACCTAAACATTCACGAAAACTCACCGAACTTTGCACACTCCTCAGGCCCGGCGAAAAATTTGATATTATTAAGTCGTCATAACAATGCGACTCGATAGCGCCCCCTAGCGTAGAAAAATAAAAACCAAGCCCGGCACGTTTGAGCTAGAGCAACAAAAATTGGCAGGCACGTGTAGCACCCCGAGACGCACAAAAAAGTCTATTGGGACCATGTAGCTAAAATGTACAGGAAGTGAGCTATGAATTTTTTTATGTCCAATTTTGGCCTATTTTGGCACATTCACTGTGGTCATGCTTTTTCCCCCTTTGCAAACATTTTTCATCCAATTGACTTCAAACTTGGCATTTATCATCTCAAGACCTGAGAGAACAACTGGGCAAAACATCTTGCCTTTTTGAAATACTATATGACGGGGGCGGGGCATCAAATATTGCCTTTAAAATTTCATTTGTCCAGAAAGAGCAAATGCTTAATAACTCCCATGTTCAAGCTCCAAAAAATCTCAAACTTCTCAGGCAACGTAATAGTCACGGCCTGAAAACATCTATATGATAAAATTCAGTTATACATATAGCGCCACCTAGTGGTTACAATAAATGTCATACTTTACGTTTTTAGCTACTGTGCTGAGCTTGTTGAAGGGATCCATTTGAAAATTGGTCAGAAAAGCCTTAAGATGTTGATCATGCCCCACACCGAATATTGTAACTTTTCGCCAAAGGGCGTGGCCGCTACGGTGACGCAAAGTCTGAAGATTTTTCATGAAAATAAAAGCTGCATTAACTTGACCGAGATGATCTTATCTTCTCAAAATTTCACACATTTGATGAGAGTCCAGCCCTAAAGACATCTACTGACTTATATTTCATCTAACTGATAGCGCCACCTAGTGGCAATTTTTTTTCTTATGAATTTTCTTCTACGTTTTTCTCCAAACACGTTAACTGGACCTACCTCATATTTGCTCAGATGAGGGTTTCGGCCTTCATGATGTCACAACACGAAGTTTGTGAGTTTTCGCGAATTGCTGTGGGTGTGGCTAAGCGCTGTTCGCCAAGAAAACAACGCCAGTTTTGAGGGTCTAAACATGCACAGAAACTCATGAAACTTGGCACACACATCTGGCCTGGTAAAATGAGCAATATTTTATTGTTGATTGCGCTATTTTTACAAAAATGACTCAATAGCGCCCCCGAGAAGTTTTTAACGAAGCAGCCCCGGTTGTACGTTTAAGCAAGAACGACGAATATTTTTAGGTGTATGAGGGAGCCCAAGACCTACAAAAAAGTCTCTTGGACCCATATGCTAAAATGAACAGGAAGTTAGCTACGAATTTCTGAATGTCCCATTTTTGACTATTTTTGCACATTCACAGGGGGCAGACTTTTGCCCACTTCTCCTACACGTTTCATCTGACTGAGTTAAGACTTGACCTGGACCATGTCAAGACCTGAGCCAACGACAGGGGGAAAAATCTTGACCTTTCGAAATACTATATGATGAAGGCGGGGCATCAAAATTTGTGTTTCGCACTGAAAAAGGATATGCTTAATAACTCCCCGGTACATGCTCCAAAAAATCCCAAACTTGACATGTATGTTTATCGTCAAGGCCTGAAGCTATCTCTATGACAACATTCAGTTATATGCAGCGCCACCTAGCCCTTGAGGCATAAAAAAAAAATACCCCACATACGGTATTTTGTACAAAAAATGTAAACTCATTCTGAGTGTGATAACTAAGTCATTTATGAATATTCTTTTAGTTTCCACCACTCAAAATGTTCACTGGCATCAGACTTATCCAAACATATATATATTTTTATTTATTTTTGATAGCCTCTGTGGACATTAAAAGCAATATCGTGAATGAAGGATATGCTTAATAACTCCACGGTACATGCTCCAAAAAAAATCCCACACTTGACATGTATGCTTATAATCAAGGCCTGAAGGTATCTCGATGACAACATTCAGTTATAAATACAGCGCCACCTAGCCCTTGAGGCTTATATAAAAAATAAAAAACACATACGGTATTTTGTACAAAAAATGTAAACTCATTCTAAGTGTGATGACTAAGTCATTTATGAATATTCTTTTAGTTTCCACCACTCAAATTGTTCACTGGCTTCACACCGATCCAAACGTATGTACGTTTCCATTTTGTTTTATTCATTTTTGATTGCCCCTTTGGACAATAAAAGTAACATTGTGCAATGAGTACAACGAGCGATGATGTATATATACACTTTTACAAAAAATACCAATCAGGGCAACTCATTGCCTAAAAATAAAAAAGGACGCAGATTTTTGCAGGTCTTAACAATCCCCAAAACCCGTTGAGCTTGATACACACTGGCAAAAAAAATATTCTACATGTAAACGTTTATTATGCCATTTTCAAAGAAATTTTGCTTCCAATATGCCAGTACCCCAACGTGCCAGTACCCTAACGTGCAAGTACCCCAACGTGCAAGGACTCCAACGTGGCCCGGGCTGCGAGGGCCCTTTATAGCTGCTCGCAGCTCTAGTTATTATTATTCTTTATTCTCCGCAAACGATCCCGATTTTGGGTACCTAAACATTCACGAAAACTCACCGAACTTTGCACACTCCTCAGGCCCGGCGAAAAATTTGATATTATGAAGTCGTCATAACAACGCGACTCTATAGCGCCCCCTAGCATAGAAAAATAAAAACCAAGCCCGGCACGTTTGAGCTAGAGCAACGAAAAGTGGCAGGCACGTGTAGCACCCCAAGATGCACAAAAAAGTCTATTCGGACCATGTAGCTAAAATGTACAGGAAATGAGCTATGAATTTTTTAATGTCCAATTTTGGCCTATTTTGGCACATTCACTGTGGTCATGCTTTTTCCCCCTCTGCAAGCATTTTTCATCCAATTAACTTCAAACTTGGCATTTATCATCTCAAGACGTGAGAGAACAACTGGGCAAAAAGTCTTGCCTTTTCGAAATACTATATGATGGGGGCGGGGCATCAAATATTGCCTTTAAAATGTCATTTGTCCAGAAAGAGCAAATGCTTAATAACTCCCATGTTCAAGCTCCAAAAAATCTCAAACTTCTCAGGCAACGTAATAGTCACGGCCTGAAAACATCTATATGATAAAATTCAGTTATACATATAGCGCCACCTAGTGGTAACAATAAATGTCATACTTTACGTTTTTAGCTACTGTGCTGAGCTCGTTGAAGGGATCCAGTTGAAAATTGGTCAGAAAAGCCTTAAGATGTTGATCATGCCCCACACCGAATATTGTAACTTTTCGCCAAAGGGCGTGGCCGCTACGGTGCCGCAAAGTCTAAAGATTTTTTGTGACAATAAAAGCTGCATTAACTTGACCGAGATGATCCTATCTTCTCAAAATTTCACACATTTGATGAGAGTCCAGCCCTAAAGACATCTATGAACTTATATTTCATCTTACTGATAGCGCCACCTAGTGGCAATTTTCTTCTACGTTTTTTTTCCAAACACGTGAACTGGACCTACCTCATATTTGCTCAGATGAGGGATTCGGCTTTCATGATGTCACAACACGAAGTTTGTGAGTTTTCGCGAATCGCTGTGGGCGTGGCTAAGCACTGTTCGCCAAGAAAACAACGCCAGTTTTGAGGGTCTAAACATGCGCAGAAACTCATGAAACTTGGCACACACATCTGGCCTGGTAAAATGAACAATATTTTATTGTTGATTGTGCTATTTTTACAAAAATGACTCAATAGCGCCCCCTAGGAATTTTTAATGAAGCAGCCCCGGTTGTACGTTTAAGCAAGATCTACGAAAATTTTTAGGTGTATGAGGGAGCCCAAGACCTACAAAAAAGTCTCTTGTACCCATATGCTAAAATGAACAGGAAGTGAGCTACGAATTTTTGAATGTCCCATTTTTGACGATTTTTGCACATTCACAGGGGGCAGACTTTTGCCCACTTCTCCTACACGTTTCATCCGACTGAGTTAAGACTTGGCCTGGACCATGTCAAGACCTGAGCCAACGACAGGGGGAAAAATTTTGACTTTTCGAAATACTATATGATGAGGGCGGGGCATCAAAATTTGTGTTTCGCAATGTAAAAGGATATGCTTGATAACTCCCCGGGACATGCTCCAAAAAATCCCAAACTTGACATGTATGTTTATCGTCAAGGCCTGAAGTTATCTCTATGACAACATTCAGTTATATATGCAGCGCCACCTAGCCCTTGAGGCAAGAAAAAAAAATACCCCACATACGGTATTTTGTACAAAAAATGTAAACTCATTCTAAGTGTGATAACGAAGTCATTTATGAATATTCTTTTAGTTTCCACCACTCAAAATGTTCACTGGCATCAGACCTATCCAAACATATATATATTTTTATTTATTTTTGATAGCCTCTATGGACATTAAAAGCAATATCGTGAATGAAGGATATGCTTAATAACTCCACGGTACATGCTCCAAAAAAAATCCCACACTTGACATGTATGCTTATAATCAAGGCCTGAAGGTATCTCTATGACAACATTCAGTTATAAATACAGCGCCACCTAGCCCTTGAGGCTTATATAAAAAAAAAAAATACCCCACATACGGTATTTTGTACAAAAAATGTACACTCATTCTAAGTGTGATAACTAAGTCATTTATGAATATTCTTTTAGTTTCCACCACTCAAATTGTTCACTGGCTTCACACCGATCCAAACGTATGTACGTTTCCATTTTGTTTTATTCATTTTTGATTGCCCCTTTGGACAATAAAAGTAACATTGTGCAATGAGTACAACGAGCGATGATGTGTATATACACTTTTACAAAAAAATACCAATCAGGGCAACTCATTGCCTAAAAATAAAAAAGGACGCTGATTTTTGCAGGTCTTAACAATCACCAAAACCCGTTGAGCTTGACACACACACTGGCAAAAAAATATTCTACATGTAAACGTTTATTATGCCATTTTCAAAGAAATTTTGCTTCCAAGATGCCAGTACCCCAATGTGCCAGTACCCCAACGTGCAAGTACCCCAACGTGCAAGGACCCCAACGTGGCCCGGGCTGCGAGGGCCCTTTATAGCTGCTCGCAGCTCTAGTTATTCTTCTTCTTCTTCTTCTTCTTCTTCTTCTTCTTCTTCTTCTTTATTCTCCGCAAACAATCGCGATTTTGGGTACCTAAATATTCACGAAAACTCACCGAACTTTGCACACTCCTCAGGTCCGGCGAAAAATTTGATATTATGAAGTCGTTATAACAACGCGACTCTATAGCGCCCCCTAGCGTAGAAAAATAAAAACCAAGCCTGGCACGTTTGAGCTAGAGCAACGAAAATTGGCAGGCACGTGTAGCACCCCGAGACGCACAAAAAAGTCTATTGGGACCATGTAGCTAAAATGTACAGGAAGTGAGCTATGAATTTTTTAATGTCCAACTTTGGCCTATTTTGGCACATTCACTGTGGTCATGCTTTTTCCCCCTATGCAAACATTTTTCATCCCATTGACTTCAAACTTGGCATTTATCATCTCAAGACCTGAGAGAACAGTTGGGCAAAAAGTCTTGCCTTTTCGAAATACTATATGACGGGGGCGGGGCATCAAATATTGCCTTTAAAATTTCATTTTTCCAGAAAGAGCAAATGCTGAATAACTCCCATGTACAAGCTCCAAAAAATCTCAAACTTCTCAGGCAACGTAATAGTCACGGCCTGAAAACATCTATATGACAAAATTCAGATATACATATAGCGCCACCTAGTGGTTACAATAAATGTCATACTTTACGTTTTTAGCTACTGTGCTGAGCTCGTTGAAGGGATCCAGTTGAAAATTGGTCAGAAAAGCCTTAAGATGTTGATGATGCCCCACACCGAATATTGTAACTTTTCGCCAAAGGGCGTGGCCGCTACGGTGACGCAAAGTCTGAAGATTTTTCGTGACAATAAAAGCTGCATTAACTTGACCGAGATGATCCTATCTTCTCAAAATTTCACACATTTGATGAGAGTCCAGCTCTAAAGACATCTACTAACTTACATTTCATCTAACTGATAGCGCCACCTAGTGGCAATTTTTTTTCTTACGAATTTTCTTCTACGTTTTTCTCCAAACACGTTAACTGGACCTACCTCATATTTGCTCAGAGGAGGGTTTCGGCCTTCATGATTTCACAACACGAAGTTTGTGAGTTTTCGCGAATTGCTGTAGGCGTGGCTAAGCACTGTTCGCCAAGAAAACAACGCCAGTTTTGAGGGTCTAAACATGCACAGAAACTCCTGAAACTTGGCACACACATCTGGCCTGGTAAAATGAGCAATATTTTATTGTTGATTGTGCTATTTTTACAAAAATGACTCAATAGCGCCCCCTCGAAATTTTTAACGAAGCAGCCCCGGTTGTACGTTTAAGCAAGAACGCCGAATATTTTTAGGTGTATGAGGGAGCCCAAGACCTACAAAAAAAGTCTCTTGTACCCATATGCTAAAATGAACAGGAAGTGAGCTACGAATTTTTGAATGTCCCATTTTTGACGATTTTTGCACATTCACAGGGGGCAGACTTTTGCCCACTTCTCCTACACGTTTCATCCGACTGAGTTAAGACTTGGCCTGGACCATGTCAAGAACTGAGCCAACGACAGGGGGGAAAATTTTGATTTTTCGAAATACTATATGATGAGGGCGGGGCATCAAAATTTGTGTTTCGCAATGAAAAAGGATATGCTTGATAACTCCCCGGTACATGCTCCAAAAAATCCCAAACTTGACATGTATGTTTATCGTCAAGGCCTGAAGCTATCTCTATGACAACATTCAGTTATATATGCAGCGCCACCTAGCCCTTGAGGCATAAAAAAAAAATACCCCACATACGGTATTTTGTACAAAAAATGTAAACTCATTCTAAGTGTGATAACTAAGTCATTTATGAATATTCTTTTAGTTTCCACCACTCAAAATGTTCACTGGCATCAGACTTATCCAAACATATATATATTTTTATTTATTTTTGATAGCTTCTGTGGACATTAAAAGCAATATCGTGAATGAAGGATATGCATAATAACTCCACGGTACATGCTCCAAAAAAAATCCCACACTTGACATGTATGCTTATAATCAAAGCCTGAAGGTATCTCTATGACAACATTCAGTTATAAATACAGCGCCACCTAGCCCTTGAGGCATAATATATATATAAAAAAAAAAAAACACATACGGTATTTTGTACAAAAAATGAAAACTCATTCTATGTGTGATAACTAAGTCATTAATGAATATTCTTTTAGTTTCCACCACTCAAATTGTTCACTGGCTTCACACCGATCCAAACGTATGTACGTTTCCATTTTGTGTTAGTCATTTTTGATTGCCCCTTTGGACAATAAAAGTAACATTGTGCAATGAGTACAACGAGCGATGATGTGTATATATACACTTTTACAAAAAATACCAATCAAGGCAACTCATTGCCTAAAAATAAATAAGGACGCTGATTTTTGCAGGTCTTAACAATCACCAAAACCCGTTGAGCTTGACACACACTGGCAAAAAAAATATTCTACATGTAAACGTTTATTATGCCATTTTCAAAGAAATTTTGCTTCCAATATGCCAGTATCCCAACGTGCCAGTACCCTAACGTGCAAGTACCCCAACGTGCAAGTACCCCAACGTGGCCCGGGCTGCGAGGGCCCTTTATAGCTGCTCGCAGCTCTAGTTATTATTCTTCTTCTTCTTTATTCTCCGCAAACAATCGCGATTTTGGGTACCTAAATATTCACGAAAACTCACCGAACTTTGCACACTCCTCAGGTCCGGCGAAAAATTTGATATTATGAAGTCGTTATAACAACGCGACTCTATAGCGCCCCCTAGCATAGAAAAATAAAAACCAAGCCCGGCACGTTTGAGCTAGAGCAACGAAAATTGGCAGGCACGTGTAGCACCCCGAGACGCACAAAAAAGTCTATTGGGTCCATGTAGCTAAAATGTACAGGAAGTGAGCTATGAATTTTTTAATGTCCAATTTTGGCCTATTTTGGCACATTCACTGTGGTCATGCTTTTTCCCCCTATGCAAACATTTTTCATCCCATTGACTTCAAACTTGGTATTTATCATCTCAAGACCTAAGAAAACAACTGGGCAAAAAGTCTTGCCTTTTCGAAATACTATATGACGGGGGCGGGGCATCAAATATTGCCTTTAAAATTTCATTTGTCCAGAAAGAGCAAATGCTGAATAACTCCCATGTACAAGCTCCAAAAAATCTCAAACTTCTCAGGCAACGTAATAGTCACGGCCTGAAAACATCTATATGACAAAATTCAGTTATACATATAGCGCCACCTAGTGGTTACAATAAATGTCATACTTTACGTTTTTAGCTACTGTGCTGAGCTCGTTGAAGGGATCCAGTTGAAAATTGGTCAGAAAAGCCTTAAGATGTTGATGATGCCCCACACCGAATATTGTAACTTTTCGCCAAAGGGCGTGGCCGCTACGGTGACGCAAAGTCTGAAGATTTTTCGTGACAATAAAAGCTGCATTAACTTGACCGAGATGATCCTATCTTCTCAAAATTTCACACATTTGATGAGAGTCCAGCTCTAAAGACATCTACTAACTTACATTTCATCTAACTGATAGCGCCACCTAGTGGCAATTTTTTTTCTTACGAATTTTCTTCTACGTTTTTCTCCAAACACGTTAACTGGACCTACCTCAGATTTGCTCAGATGAGGGTTTCGGCCTTCATGATGTCACAACACGAAGTTTGTGAGTTTTCGCGAATTGCTGTGGGCGTGGCTAAGCGCTGTTCGCCAAGAAAACAACGCCAGTTTTGAGGGTCTAAACATGCACAGAAACTCCTGAAACTTGGCACACACATCTGGCCTGGTAAAATGAGCAATATTTTATTGTTGATTGTGCTATTTTTACAAAAATGACTCAATAGCGCCCCCTCGAAATTTTTAACGAAGCTGCCCCGGTTGTACGTTTAAGCAAGAACGACGAATATTTTCAGGTGTATGAGGGAGCCCAAGACCTACAAAAAAGTCTCTTGTACCCATATGCTAAAATGAACAGGAAGTGAGCTACGAATTTTTGAATGTCCCATTTTTGACG
Source organism: Festucalex cinctus (assembly GCF_051991245.1). NCBI lineage: Eukaryota > Metazoa > Chordata > Actinopteri > Syngnathiformes > Syngnathidae > Festucalex > Festucalex cinctus. The sequence continues at coordinate 30,928,472 of NC_135417.1, forward strand.
ATTTTTGCACATTCACAGGGGGCAGACTTTTGCCCACCTCTCCTACACGTTTCATCCGACTGAGTTAAGACTTGGCCTGGACCATTTCAAGACCTGAGCCAACGACAGGGGGAAAAATTTTGACTTTTCGAAATACTATATGATGAGGGCGGGGCATCAAAATTTGTGTTTCGCAATGAAAAAGGATATGCTTGATAACTCCCCGGTACATGCTCCAAAAAATCCCAAACTTGACATGTATGTTTATCGTCAAGGCCTGAAGCTATCTCTATGACAACATTCAGTTATATATGCAGCGCCACCTAGCCCTTGAGGCATGAAAAAAAAATACCCCACATACGGTATTTTGTACAAAAAATGTACACTCATTCTAAGTGTGATAACTAAGTCATTAGGGCCCGAGCAGCGACCGCTGCGAGGTCCCTATTGTTTTTGTAAAAATTATTATTATTATTATTATTATTATTAGGGCCCGAGCAGCGACCGCTGCGAGGTCCCTATTGTTTTTCGTTCGAATTATTATTATTATTAGGGCCCGAGCAGCGACCGCTGCGAGGTCCCTCTTGTTTTTGTAAGAATTATTATTATTATTCTTCTTCTTCTTCTCCGTAAACGATCGCATTTTTGAGGGCCTAAACATTTACGAAAACTCACCAAACTTTGCAGTCTCTTCGGGCCCGGCGAAAAATTTGATATTATGTAGTTGTCATAACGCGACTCTATAGCGCCACCTAGCGTAGAAAAATAAAAACCAATCCCGGCCCGTTTGAGCTAGAGCTACGAAAATTGGCAGGCACGTGTAGCACTACGAGACGCACAAAAAAGTCAGTGGAAGCCATTTCCTAAAATGTACAGGAAGTGAGCTATGAATTTTTTAATGTCCAATTTTGGCCTATTTTGGCACATTCACTGTGGTCATACTTTTTCCCCCTATGCAAACATTTTTCATCCCATTGACTTTAAACTTGGCATTTATCATCTCAAGACTTAAGAGAAAAACTAGGCAAAAAATCTTGCGTTTTCGAAATACTATATGACGGGGGCGGGGCATCAAATATTGCCTTTAAAATTTCATTTGTCCAGAAAGAGCAAATGCTGAATAACTCCCATGTACAAGCTCCAAAAAATCTCAAACTTCTCAGGCAACGTAATAGTCACGGCCTGAAAGCATCTATATGATAAAATTCAGTTATACATATAGCGCCACCTAGTGGTAACAATAAATGTCATACTTTACGTTTTTAGCTACTGTGCTGAGCTCGTTGAAGGAATCCATTTGAAAATTGGTCAGAAAAGCCTTAAGATGTTGATGATGCCCCACACCGAATATTGTAACTCTTCGTCAAAGGGCGTGGCCGCTACGGTGACGCAAAGTCTGAAGATTTTTCGTGACAATAAAAGCTGCATGAACTTGACCGAGATGATCCTATCTTCTCAAAATTTCACACATTTGATGAGAGTCCAGCCCTAAAGACATCTACGAACTTATATTTCATCTAACTGATAGCGCCACCTAGTGGCAATTTTTTTTCTTACGAATTTTCTTGTACATTTTTCTCCAAACACGTTAACTGGACCAACCTCATATTTGCTCAGATGGGGGTTTCGGCCTTCATGATGTCACAACACGAAGTTTGTGAGTTTTCGCGAATCGCTGTGGGCGTGGCTAAGCACTGTTCGCCAAGAAAACAACGCTAGTTTTGATGGTCTAAACATGCGCAGAAACTCATGAAACTTGGCACACACATCTGGCCTGGCAAAATGAGCAATATTTTATCATGTATTGTCCTATTTTTACAAAAATGACTCAATAGCGCCCCCTAGAAATTTGTAACGAAGCAGCCCCGATTGTACGTTTAAGCAAGATCTACGAAAATTTTTAGGTGTATGAGGGAGTCCAAGACCTACAAAAAAGTCTCTTGGACCCATGTGCTAAAATGAACAGGAAGTGAGCTAGGAATTTTTGAATGTCCCATTTTTGACGATTTTTGCACATTTTCAGGGGGCATACTTTTGCCCACTTCTCCTACACATTTCATCCGACTGACTTTAGACTTGACCTGGACCATGTCAAGACCTGAGCCAACTACAGGCAGAAAAATCTTGACTTTTGGAAATACTATATGATGAAGGCGGGGCATCAAAATTTGTGTTTCGCACTGAAAAAGGATATGCTTAATAACTCCCCGGTACATGCTCCAAAAAATCCCAAACTTGACATGTATGTTTATCGTCAAGGCCTGAAGCTATCTCTATGACAACATTCAGTTATATATGCAGCGCCACCTAGCCCTTGAGGCATAAAAAAAAAATACCCCACATACGGTATTTTGTACAAAAAATGTAAACTCATTCTGAGTGTGATAACTAAGTCATTTATGAATATTCTTTTAGTTTCCACCACTCAAAATGTTCACTGGCATCAGACTTATCCAAACATATATATTTTTTTATTTATTTTTGATAGCCTCTGTGGACATTAAAAGCAATATCGTGAATGAAGGATATGCTTAATAACTCCACGGTACATGCTCCAAAAAAAATCCCACACTTGACATGTATGCTTATAATCAAGGCCTGAAGGTATCTCGATGACAACATTCAGTTATAAATACAGCGCCACCTAGCCCTTGAGGCTTATATAAAAAAAAAAAAACCACATACGGTATTTTGTACAAAAAAATGTAAACTCATTCTAAGTGTGATGACTAAGTCATTTCTGAATATTCTTTTAGTTTCCACCACTCAAATTGTTCACTGGCTTCACACCGATCCAAACGTATGTACGTTTCCATTTTGTTTTATTCATTTTTGATTGCCCCTTTGGACAATAAAAGTAACATTGTGCAATGAGTACAATGAGCGATGATGTATATATACACTTTTACAAAAAATATCAATCAGGGCAACTCATTGCCTAAAAATAAAAAAGGACGCTGATTTTTGTAGGTCTTAACAATCACCAAAACCCGTTGAGCTTGACACACACTGGCAAAAAAAATATTCTACATGTAAACGTTTATTATGCCATTTTCAAAGAAATTTTGCTTCCAATATGCCAGTACCCCAACGTGCCAGTACCCTAACGTGCAAGTACCCCAACGTGCAAGGACTCCAACGTGGCCCGGGCTGCGAGGGCCCTTTATAGCTGCTCGCAGCTCTAGTTATTATTATTATTCTTTATTCTCCGCAAACAATCGCGATTTTGGGTACCTAAATATTCACGAAAACTCACCGAACTTTGCACACTCCTCAGGTCCGGCGAAAAATTTGATATTATGAAGTCGTTATAACAACGCGACTCTATAGCGCCCCCTAGCATAGAAAAATAAAAACCAAGCCCGGCACGTTTGAGCTAGAGCAACGTAAATTGGTAGGCACGTGTAGCACCCCGAGACGCACAAAAAAGTCTATTGGGACCATGTAGCTAAAATGTACAGGAAGTGAGCTATGAATTTTTTAATGTCCAATTTTGGCCTATTTTGGCACATTCACTGTGGTCATGCTTTTTCCCCCGATGCAAACATTTTTCATCCCATTGACTTCAAACTTGGCATTTATCATCTCAAGACCTAAGAGAACAGCTGGGCAAAAAGTCTTGCCTTTTTGAAATACTATATGACGGGGGCGGGGCATCAAATATTGCCTTTAAAATTTCATTTGTCCAGAAAGAGCAAATGCTGAATAACTCCCATGTACAAGCTCCAAAAAATCTCAAACTTCTCAGGCAACGTAATAGTCACGGCCTGAAAACATCTATATGACAAAATTCAGTTCTACTTATAGCGCCACCTAGTGGTTACAATAAATGTCATACTTTACGTTTTTAGCTACTGTGCTGAGCTCGTTGAAGGGATCCAGTTGAAAATTGGTCAGAAAAGCCTTAGGATGTTGATGATGCCCCACACCGAATATTGTAACTTTTCGCCAAAGGGCGTGGCCGCTACGGTGACGCAAAGTCTGAAGATTTTTCGTGACAATAAAAGCTGCATTAACTTGACCGAGATGATCCTATCTTCTCAAAATTTCACACATTTGATGAGAGTCCAGCTCTAAAGACATCTACTAACTTACATTTCATCTAACTGATAGCGCCACCTAGTGGCAATTTTTTTTTCTTACGAATTTTCTTCTACGTTTTTCTCCAAACACGTTAACTGGACCTACCTCAAATTTGCTCAGATGAGGGTTTCGGCCTTCATGATGTCACAACACGAAGTTTGTGAGTTTTCGTGAATTGCTGTGGGCGTGGCTAAGCGCTGTTCGCCAAGAAAACAACGCCAGTTTTGAGGGTCTAAACATGCACAGAAACTCCTGAAACTTGGCACACACATCTGGCCTGGTAAAATGAGCAATATTTTATTGTTGATTGTGCTATTTTTAAAAAAATGACTCAATAGCGCCCCCTCGAAATTTTTAACGAAGCAGCCCCGGTTGTACGTTTAAGCAAGAACGACGAATATTTTTAGGTGTATAAGGGAGCCCAAGACCTACAAAAAAGTCTCTTGTACCCATATGCTAAAATGAACAGGAAGTGAGCTATGAATTTTTGAATGTCCCATTTTTGACGATTTTTGCACATTCACAGGGGGCAGACTTCTGCCCACTTCTCCTATACGTTTCATCCGACTGAGTTAAGACTTGGCCTGGACCATGTCAAGACCTGAGCCAACGACAGGGGGAAAAATCTTGACTTTTCGAAATACTATATGATGAAGGCGGGGCATCAAAATGTGTGTTTCGCAATGAAAAATGATATGCTTGATAACTCCCCGGTACATGCTCCAAAAAATCCCAAACTTGACATGTATGTTTATCGTCAAGGCCTGAAGTTATCTCTATGACAACATTCAGTTATATATGCAGCGCCACCTAGCCCTTGAGGCATGAAAAAAAAATACCACACATACGGTATTTTGTACAAAAAAATGTAAACTCATTCTAAGTGTGATAACTAAGTCATTTATGAATATTCTTTTAGTCTCCACCACTCAAAATGTTCACTGGCATCAGACTTATCCAAACATATATATATTTTTATTTATTTTTGATAGCCTCTATGGACATTAAAAGCAATATCGTGAATGAAGGATATGCTTAATAACTCCACAGTACATGCTCCAAAAAAAATCCCACACTTGACATGTATGCTTATAATCAAGGCCTGAAGGTATCTCTATGACAACATTCAGTTATAAATACAGCGCCACCTAGCCCTTGAGGCTTATATAAAAAAAAAATAAAAAATACCCCACATACGGTATTTTGTACAAAAAATGTACAATCATTCTAAGTGTGATAACTAAGTCATTTATGAATATTCTTTTAGTTTCCACCACTCAAATTGTTCACTGGCTTCACACCGATCCAAACGTATGTACGTTTCCATTTTGTTTTATTCATTTTTGATTGCCCCTTTGGACAATAAAAGTAACATTGTGCAATGAGTACAACGAGCGATGATGTGTATATACACTTTTACAAAAAAATACCAATCAGGGCAACTCATTGCCTAAAAATAAAAAAGGACGCTGATTTTTGCAGGTCTTAACAATCACCAAAACCCGTTGAGCTTGACACACACACTGGCAAAAAAATATTCTACATGTAAACGTTTATTATGCCATTTTCAAAGAAATTTTGCTTCCAAGATGCCAGTACCCCAACGTGCCAGTACCCCAACGTGCCAGTACCCTAACGTGCAAGTACCCCAACGTGCAAGGACTCCAACGTGGCCCGGGCTGCGAGGGCCCTTTATAGCTGCTCGCAGCTCTAGTTAGGGCCCGAGCAGCGACCGCTGCGAGGTCCCTATTGTTTTTGTAAAAATTATTATTAGGGCCCGAGCAGCGACCGCTGCGAGGTCCCTATTGTTTTTGTAAAAATTATTATTATTATTATTATTATTATTATTATTATTATTATTATTCTTTATTCTCCGCAAACGATCGCGATTTTGGGTACCTAAACATTCACGAAAACTCACCGAACTTTGCACACTCCTCAGGCCCGGCGAAAAATTTGATATTATTAAGTCGTCATAACAATGCGACTCGATAGCGCCCCCTAGCGTAGAAAAATAAAAACCAAGCCCGGCACGTTTGAGCTAGAGCAACAAAAATTGGCAGGCACGTCTAGCACCCCGAGACGCACAAAAAAGTCTATTGGGACCATGTAGCTAAAATGTACAGGAAGTGAGCTATGAATTTTTTTATGTCCAATTTTGGCCTATTTTGGCACATTCACTGTGGTCATGCTTTTTCCCCCTTTGCAAACATTTTTCATCCAATTGACTTCAAACTTGGCATTTATCATCTCAAGACCTGAGAGAAAAACTGGGCAAAACATCTTGCCTTTTTGAAACACTATATGACGGGGGCGGGGCATCAAATATTGCCTTTAAAATTTCATTTGTCCAGAAAGAGCAAATGCTTAATAACTCCCATGTTCAAGCTCCAAAAAATCTCAAACTTCTCAGGCAATGTAATAGTCACGGCCTGAAAACATCTATATGATAAAATTCAGTTATACATATAGCGCCACCTAGTGGTTACAATAAATGTCATACTTTACGTTTTTAGCTACTGTGCTGAGCTTGTTGAAGGGATCCATTTGAAAATTGGTCAGAAAAGGCTTAAGATGTTGATCATGCCCCACACCGAATATTGTAACTTTTCGCCAAAGGGCGTGGCCGCTACGGTGACGCAAAGTCTGAAGATTTTTCGTGAAAATAAAAGCTGCATTAACTTGACCGAGATGATCCTATCTTCTCAAAATTTCACACATTTGATGAGAGTCCAGCCCTAAAGACATCTACTGACTTATATTTCATCTAACTGATAGCGCCACCTAGTGGCAATTTTTTTTCTTACGAATTTTCTTCTACGTTTTTCTCCAAACACGTTAACTGGACCTACCTCATATTTGCTCAGATGAGGGTTTCGGCTTTCATGATGTCACAACACGAAGTTTGTGAGTTTTCGCGAATTGCTGTGGGTGTGGCTAAGCGCTGTTCGCCAAGAAAACAACGCCAGTTTTGAGGGTCTAAACATGCACAGAAACTCATGAAACTTGGCACACACATCTGGCCTGGTAAAATGAGCAATATTTTATTGTTGATTGTGCTATTTTTACAAAAATGACTCAATAGCGCCCCCTAGAAGTTTTTAACGAAGCAGCCCCGGTTGTACGTTTAAGCAAGAACGACGAATATTTTTAGGTGTATGAGGGAGCCCAAGACCTACAAAAAAAGTCTCTTGGACCCATATGCTAAAATGAACAGGAAGTGAGCTACGAATTTTTGAATGTCCCATTTTTGACAATTTTTGCACATTCACAGGGCGCAGACTTTTGCCCACTTCTCCTACACGTTTCATCTGACTGAGTTAAGACTTGACCTGGACCATGTCAAGACCTGAGCCAACGACAGGGGGAAAAATCTTGACCTTTCGAAATACTATATGATGAAGGCGGGGCATCAAAATTTGTGTTTCGCACTGAAAAAGGATATGCTTAATAACTCCCCGGTACATGCTCCAAAAAATCCCAAACTTGACATGTATGTTTATCGTCAAGGCCTGAAGCTATCTCTATGACAACATTCAGTTATATATGCAGCGCCACCTAGCCCTTGAGGCATAAAAAAAAAATACCCCACATACGGTATTTTGTACAAAAAATGTAAACTCATTCTAAGTGTGATAACTAAGTCATTTATGAATATTCTTTTAGTTTCCACCACTCAAAATGTTCACTGGCATCAGACTTATCCAAACATATATATATTTTTATTTATTTTTGATAGCCTCTGTGGACATTAAAAGCAATATCGTGAATGAAGGATATGCTTAATAACTCCACGGTACATGCTCCAAAAAAAATCCCACACTTGACATGTATGCTTATAATCAAGGCCTGAAGGTATCTCGATGACAACATTCAGTTATAAATACAGCGCCACCTAGCCCTTGAGGCTTATATAAAAAAAAAAACCCACATACGGTATTTTGTACAAAAAAATGTAAACTCATTCTAAGTGTGTTGACTAAGTCATTTCTGAATATTCTTTTAGTTTCCACCACTCAAATTGTTCACTGGCTTCACACCGATCCAAACGTATGTACGTTTCCATTTTGTTTTATTCATTTTTGATTGCCCCTTTGGACAATAAAAGTAACATTGTGCAATGAGTACAACGAGCGATGATGTATATATACACTTTTACAAAAAATACCAATCAGGGCAACTCATTGCCTAAAAATAAAAAAGGACGCTGATTTTTAGGTCTTAACAATCACCAAAACCCGTTGAGCTTGACACACACTGGCAAAAAAAATATTCTACATGTAAACGTTTATTATGCCATTTTCAAAGAAATTTTGCTTCCAATATGCCAGTACCCCAACGTGCCAGTACCCTAACGTGCAAGTACCCCAACGTGCAAGGACTCCAACGTGGCCCGGGCTGCGAGGGCCCTTTATAGCTGCTCGCAGCTCTAGTTATTATTCTTCTTCTTCTTCTTCTTCTTCTTCTTCTTTATTCTCCGCAAACGATCGCGATTTTGGGTACCTAAACATTCACGAAAACTCACCGAACTTTGCACACTCCTCAGGCCCGGCGAAAAATTTGATATTATTAAGTCGTCATAACAATGCAACTCGATAGCGCCCCCTAGCATAGAAAAATAAAAACCAAGCCCGGCACGTTTGAGCTAGAGCAACAAAAATTGGCAGGCACGTGTAGCACCCCGAGACGCACAAAAAAGTCTATTGGGACCATGTAGCTAAAATGTACAGGAAGTGAGTTATGAATTTTTTTATGTCCAATTTTGGCCTATTTTGGCACATTCACTGTGGTCATGCTTTTTCCCCCTTTGCAAACATTTTTCATCCAATTGACTTCAAACTTGGCATTTATCATCTCAAGACCTGAGAGAACAACTGGGCAAAACATCTTGCCCTTTTGAAATACTATATGACGGGGGCAGGGCATCAAATATTGCCTTTAAAATTTCATTTGTCCAGAAAGAGCAAATGCTTAATAACTCCCATGTTCAAGCTCCAAAAAATCTCAAACTTCTCAGGCAACGTAATAGTCACGGCCTGAAAACATCTATATGACAAAATTCAGTTATACATATAGCGCCACCTAGTGGTTACAATAAATGTCATACTTTACGATTTTAGCTACTGTGCTGAGCTCGTTGAAGGGATCCAGTTGAAAATTGGTCAGAAAAGCCTTAAGATGTTGATGATGCCCCACACCGAATATTGTAACTTTTCGCCAAAGGGCGTGGCCGCTACGGTGACGCAAAGTCTGAAGATTTTTCGTGACAATAAAAGCTGCATTAACTTGACCGAGATGATCCTATCTTCTCAAAATTTCACACATTAGATGAGAGTCCAGCTCTAAAGACATCTACTAACTTACATTTCATCTAACTGATAGCGCCACCTAGTGGCAATTTTTTTTCTTACGAATTTTCTTCTACGTTTTTCTCCAAACACGTTAACTGGACCTCCCTCATATTTGCTCAGATGAGGGTTTCGGCCTTCATGATGTCACAACACGAAGTTTGTGAGTTTTCGCGAATTGCTGTGGGCGTGGCTAAGCGCTGTTCGCCAAGAAAACAACGCCAGTTTTGAGGGTCTAAACATGCACAGAAACTCCTGAAACTTGGCACACACACCTGGCCTGGTAAAATGAGCAATATTTTATTGTTGATTGTGCTATTTTTACAAAAATGACTCAATAGCGCCCCCTCGAAATGTTTAACGAAGCAGCCCCGGTTGTACGTTTAAGCAAGAACGATGAATATTTTCAGGTGTATGAGGGAGCCCAAGACCTACAAAAAAGTCTCTTGTACCCATATGCTAAAATGAACAGGAAGTGAGCTACGAATTTTTGAATGTCCCATTTTTGACGATTTTTGCACATTCACAGGGGGCAGACTTTTGCCCACCTCTCCTACACGTTTCATCCGACTGAGTTAAGACTTGGCCTGGACCATGTCAAGACCTGAGCCAACGACAGGGGGAAAAATTTTGACTTTTCGAAATACTATATGATGAGGGCGGGGCATCAAAATTTGTGTTTCGCAATGAAAAAGGATATGCTTGATAACTCCCCGGTACATGCTCCAAAAAATCCCAAACTTGACATGTATGTTTATCGTCAAGGCCTGAAGTTATCTCTATGACAACATTCAGTTATATATGCAGCGCCACCTAGCCCTTGAGGCATGAAAAAAAAATACCCCACATACGGTATTTTGTACAAAAAATGTAAACTCATTCTAAGTGTGATAACGAAGTCATTTATGAATATTCTTTTAGTTTCCACCACTCAAAATGTTCACTGGCATCAGACTTATCCAAACATATATATTTTTTTATTTATTTTTGATAGCCTCTATGGACATTAAAAGCAATATCGTGAATGAAGGATATGCTTAATAACTCCACGGTACATGCTCCAAAAAAAATCCCACACTTGACATGTATGCTTATAATCAAGGCCTGAAGGTATCTCTATGACAACATTCAGTTATAAATACAGCGCCACCTAGCCCTTGAGGCTTATATAAAAAAAAAAACCCACATACGGTATTTTGTACAAAAAAATGCAAACTCATTCTAAGTGTGATGACTAAGTCATTTCTGAATATTCTTTTAGTTTCCACCACTCAAATTGTTCACTGGCTTCACACCGATCCAAACGTATGTACGTTTCCATTTTGTTTTATTCATTTTTGATTGCCCCTTTGGACAATAAAAGTAACATTGTGCAATGAGTACAACGAGCGATGATGTATATATACACTTTTACAAAAAATACCAATCAGGGCAACTCATTGCCTAAAAATAAAAAAGGACGCTGATTTTTGCAGGTCTTAACAATCACCAAAACCCGTTGAGCTTGACACACACTGGCAAAAAAAATATTCTACATGTAAATGTTTATTATGCCATTTTCAAAGAAATTTTGCTTCCAATATGCCAGTACCCCAACGTGCCAGTACCCTAACGTGCAAGTACCCCAACGTGCAAGGACTCCAACGTGGCCCGGGCTGCGAGGGCCCTTTATAGCTGCTCGCAGCTCTAGTTATTATTATTATTCTTTATTCTCCGCAAACGATCGCATTTTTGAGGACCTAAACATTTACAAAAACTCACCGAAATTTGCACACTCTTCGGGTCCGGCGAAAAATTTGATATTCTGATGTTGTCATAACAATGTCACTCTATAGCGCCCCCTAGCATAAAAAAATATAAACCAATCCCGGCACGTTTGACCTAGAGCTACGAAAATTGGCAGGCACTGGTAGCACCCCGGGACGCACAAAAAGTCAATTGGGACCATGTAGCTAAAATGTACAGGAAGTGAGTTATGAATTTTTGAATGTCCAATTTTGGCCCATTTTTGCACATTCACTGTGGTCATTCCCCCCCTTTGCAAACAGTTTTCATCCGATTGACTTCAAACTTGGCATTTATCATCTCAAGACCTGAGAGAACAACTGGGCAAAGAGTCTTGCCTTTTCGAAATACTATATGATGGGGGCGGGGCATCAAATATTGCCTTTAAAATTTCATTTGTCCAGAAAGAGCAAATGCTTAATAACTCCCATGTTCAAGCTCCAAAAAATCTCAAACTTCTCAGGCAACTCAATAGTCACAGCCTGAAAACATATATACGATAAAATTCAGTTATATATGTATATATATAGCGCCACCTAGTGGTAACAATAAATGTCATACTTTACGTTTTTAGCTACTGCGCTAAGCTCGTTGAAGGGATCCAGTTGAAAATTGTTCAGAAAAGCCTTAAGATGTTGATCATGCCCCACACCGAATATTGTAACTTTTCGCCAAAGGGTGTGGCCGCTACGGTGACGCAAAGTCTGAAGATTTTTTGTGACAATAAAAGCTGCATTAACTTGACCGAGATGATCCTATCTTCTCAAAATTTCACACATTTGATGAGAGTCCAGCCCTAAAGACATCTACGTACTTATATTTCATCTTACTGATACCGCCACCTACTGGTGAATTTTTTTTCTTACGATTTTTCTTCGTTTTTTTCCAACCACGTTAATTGGCCCAACGTCATATTTGCTCAGATGAGGGTTTCGGCCTTCACGATGTCACAACACGAAGTTTGTGAGTTTTCGCGAATCGCTGTGGGCGTGGCTAAGCGCTGTTCGCCAAGAAAACAACGCCAGTTTTGAGGGTCTAAACATGCACAGAAACTCATGAAACTTGGCACACACATCTGGCCTGGTAAAATGAGCAATATTTTATTGTTGATTGTGCTATTTTTACAGAAATTACTCAATAGCGCCCCCTAGAAATTTTTAACGAAGCAGCCCCGGTTGTACGTTTAATTAAGCAAGAACGACGAATGTTTTTAGGTGTATGAGGGAGCCCAAGACCTACAAAAAAAGTCTCTTGGACCAATGAACAGGAAGTGAGCTACGAATTTTTGAATGCCCCATTTTTGACGATTTTTGCATATTTACAGGGGGCATACTTTTGCCCACTTCTCCTACACGTTTCATCCGACTGAGTTAAGACTTGACCTGGACCATGTCAAGACCTGAGCCAACGACAGGGGGAAAAATCTTGACTTTTCGAAATACTACATGATGAGGGTGGGGCATCAAAATTTGTGTTTCGCACTGAAAAAGGATATGCTTAATAACTCCCCGGTACATGCTCCAAAAAATCCCAAACTTGACATGTATGCTTATAGTCAAGGCCTGAAGCTATCTCTATGACAACATTCAGTTATATATGCAGCGCCACCTCGCCCTTGAGCCATGAAAAAAAAATAACCCACTTACGGTATTTTTACAAAAATTGTAAACACGTTTCGCAATGAAAAAGGATATGCTTGATAACTCCCCGGTCCATGCTCCAAAAAATCCCAAACTTGACATGTATGTTTATAGTCAAGGCCTGAAGCTATCTCTATGACAACATTCAGTTATATATGCAGCGCCACCGTGCTCTTGAGCCATGAAAAAAAAATACCCCACTTACGGTATTTTTACAAAAATTGTAAACTCATTCTCAGTGTGATAACTAAGTCATTTATGAATATTCTTTTACTTTCCACCACTCAAAATGTTCACTGGCATCAGACCTATCCAAACATACAAACTTTTTATTTAGTTTTATTTATTTTTGATAGCCTTTATGGACGTTAAAAGCAGTATCGTGAATGAAGGATATGCTTAATAACTCCCCGGTACATGCTACAAAAAATCCCAAACCTGACATGTATATTTATAGTCAAGGCCTGAAGGTATCTCTATGACAACATTCAGTTATAAATACTGCACCACCTAGTCCTTGAGGCATAAAAAAAAACAACAACCCCACTTACGGTGTTTTGAACAAAATTTGTGAACTTGTGCTATAACTAAGTCATTTATGAATATTCTTTTACTTTCCACTACTCAAGATGTTCACTGGTATCAGACCGATCCAAACATATGTAGTTTTTTAAATTTTGTTTCATTTTTTTTTTATCCTTCTCTATGGACAATAAAAGCAATGATTGTGCAATGAGTTCGAGCGATGATGGGTATATATACTTTTGCAAAAAAAAAACAAAAAAAACAGTCAGGTCAACTCAGTCCCTAAAAATAAAAAAGGACGCTGTTTTTTGCAGATCTTAACAATAACCAAAACCCATTGAGCTTGACACACACATCACACCTGGCAGAAAAAAAATTCACATGTGAAGGTTTATCATGGCATGTTCAAAGACATTTTGCTCCTAATATGCCAGTACCCCAATGTGCGAGTACCCCAACGTGGCCCGGGCTGCGAGGGCCCTTTATAGCTGCTTGCAGCTCTAGTTTTATTTATTTTTTATAGCATCTATGGACATTGAACGCAATATCTTGAATGAAGGATATGCTTAATAACTCCCCGGTACATGTTCCAAAAAATCCCAAACTTGACATGTATTTATAGTCAAGGCCTGAAGGTATCTCTATGACAAAATTCAGTTATAAATACAGCGCCACCTAGTCCTTGAGGCATAAAAAAAATAAAAAAAAATCCCAATTTACGGTATTTTGTGCAAAATTTGTAAACTCATTGTACGTTTGATAACTAAGTCATTTATGAATACTCTTTTACTTTCCATCACTCAAAATGTTCACTGGCATTAGACCGATCCAAACATATGTACTTTTTTATTTTGTTTTATTTATTTTTGATAGCCTCTATGGACAATAAAAGCAACATTGTGCAATGCGTATGAGCGATGATGTGTGTATATATTTGTGTATATTGTAACTGAGCCCACTACAGTGGGGACCGATCCGGCAACTATAAAGAAGCAGAAGTGGTGGCAACAATACTTTATTTACATCATGTAAAGTGCTTCAGTGGTTGGATAAAAAATTAATTATTTTTTTTTATTTTTTTATTTTTTGGGGACTGTCTGCTAAACTGAGGTGTATTTCCTAAGGGAGGGCAGAATATACTGTAAAAGCGTTAAAATTTTATAGCTAACGAAGTAGCAGTTGTGGAAAAAGGCACGGCCCTTACAATTCAAAACGTAATAATTTAAAAAAAACAACAAAAAATACATTTTAATGTCGATTTGTCATTCTGTCTTGCAAACCAGATTAGAGTGGATCATGACGATTCTTTGCACATTTAAGAATTGAAGCTGAAATTATCAATCAAATCATTTTAAATAAAAAATCATTCTGAATCGAATCACAGACGCAAAAGTTGGAATCGAATCGAATCGTGACAAAGATTCCTACCTCTAATGAAAAGGTTTTCATTTTTTGTTAAAATAACTTACTTTACCCTTCTACCCTCTCTCTGTTCTCATCTTCCATTTGTCTTCTCTTTCTGTCAGCAGATGTTTGTCTCATGAGCCTGAAGGTCTTCAACAACAGCGATGATGCACACTTCAGTGGTCGGCTGCAGACTGAATTTGGGTGTACTTTTTAATGGACTGCTTGTTGCTGTAATTGCAGCTTTACTTTGGCAGTACTCCAAGTTAAGAGAACATGCTACCATGATAGAGGAAGAGTTGCACATGGCACAGCGGTCCCAAGAATTTACACATACTAATATAGACTATCATCTAGCCCTGCAGGCTCTTCATGAAGATGGCACCCGCATGGTATGCAGCAGCAAAATGCACACTGATCGCATCTGCCGCTTTGAGTACCTCTGCTACTGTACAGAGGGAGATGAATTTGTATTCTTTCATTCCAATGCCTCCATTATGGTGCCAAACTTGGGTTCTAGACGATTCCAACCTGCTTTGCTTGACATGTCCTCTGTAGAAGATCACAATACCCAGTATTTCAACTTTTTAGAGCTTCCAACTGCTGCTTTGAAGTTCTTGTCCAAGCCTGTGTTTGTACCAGATGTGACACTGATTTTTAACAGGTTTAATCCTGACAACATAATGCATGTTTTTCATGATGATCTGCTGCCAGCTTTCTATACTATGAAACTGTATTCAGACCTGGATGAGAGAGCACGTTTGATGTTCATGGAGGGTTGGGGT
The DNA here is from genome assembly GCF_051991245.1 of Festucalex cinctus. Classification (NCBI taxonomy): domain Eukaryota; kingdom Metazoa; phylum Chordata; class Actinopteri; order Syngnathiformes; family Syngnathidae; genus Festucalex; species Festucalex cinctus. The sequence continues at coordinate 30,944,021 of NC_135417.1, forward strand.
AAAGGGCAATACTTTGACCTCTACAGACTTTTGAGCAGTAAGCAGCCACTTCTCAAAGATCAGCTAAAAGACTTCGGGAAGCTCATTTGTTTTACTAAATCTTATGTTGGTGTGTCCAAGATGACAACTTGGTATCAGTATGGCTTTGTTCAGCCACAAGGACCCAAGGCTAACATTTTGGTCTCAGGAAATGAGATTCGACAGTTTTCTGAAGCTTTTATGGTTAAAATGAACATCACAAGAAAGGAAGAGGTGGAAAAGGATGTTGGTAATGTGAGAGATGAGAGTGAGAAGGATGGATACATAGTCGTTTTCAGTCGCTTAACAACAAGGCTAATAGTCAATGAAGCAGAGTTAATCATCGCACTAGCTCAGGAGTTCAAGATGAAAGTCTTTAAAGTTTCTCTGGAGGAACAGTCTTTTCCCAGCATTGTCCAGGTTATCAGTGGTGCTTCCATTCTAGTGAGCATTCATGGAGCCCAGCTCATCACCTCACTTTTTCTCCCCCGAGGAGCTGTTGTGGTTGAACTTTTCCCCTTTGCTATAAACCCAGAGCAGTATGCTCCATACAAAACCCTTGCTACACTTCCAGGCATGGATCTATATTATTTTTCATGGAGAAATACCAAGAAGGAGAACACTGTTACCCATCCAGACAGACCCTGGGAACAAGGAGGTATAGCACACTTAGAGAAGGAAGAGCAAGAGCGAATATTGGCAAGCAAACAAGTCTCAAGGCACAAGTGTTGTCGCAACCCAGAGTGGCTCTTTCGAATCTACCAAGATACTCTGGTAGATATCCCTTCACTTCTTGATGTTGTCAGAGAGGGGATGAAAACTAGGCAAAGCTTTAAAAAGTCCAAACCCGCCAGTATTATTCATCCAGGCAAGGTTAGGGAAACCCAGTGTCAAACCTCGGTGCAGGCTACTGACAAGGCACAACTTATCATCTCTTGGCAGATTCCATGGAATCTGAAATACTTGAAGGTGAAGGAGGTAACGTATGAGGTGTGGATTCAAGAAGAAGGAGAAAATACTTACATGCCTCATATCATTCAACAGCAAAACTACACGTTTTCAGAAAATATTAAGCCTTTTATCACCTACCTGGTATGGGTCAGGTGTATATTCAACAACAACCTTCTGGGTCCCTTTGCAGACGTTCTTTTGTGTAGAACTTAAGCTGCCATACAGTTGCGATGATGATGATGATGATAATAATAATAATAATAATAATAATAATAATATTTTTTATTACTATTATTGGTATTATTATTATTATTATTATTATTATGATTCGGGCTGAACGATTCATTGCATTTTCAATTAAGTCGCAATTTGACAAAACGCTATTATTAATTGTGAAAGCTGCAATTTATATGCTCATTGTGAAACGAAGCGTAAGGAGGGAAAGAGTGAGGTGAACAGGAACATCACTGCTGTAAAACTAAAGCCTGGCGCCATAAGCGTGATGAGGTTTTTTTTTTTTTTTTTCTTAAGAGACCTTGAAGTGTCTAACATGTTTACTCTATTTGATCTTGGTTTTTAAAACAAAACTTCACCGTTGTGTGTTATGACCTTTCAGCTGCCGTAGTGTCGAGCGTTTTGTAAACTGAGTGTGCACACGAGTGTGGCTGATAAATCTGTCTGCTCGACAACCTGTCGTGTGAACCAAAAACGCACTCTGATGTGGGCTGTACATGTACATTTAAAGTGTTCATGTTCATTTACAAACGGAAGCATCCTGCTGAGTTGTCCTATGTTTTGAGGTTGAATACCGGTAGGTATGTATGTGGCCATATGTTGTCATCCAATTTCATGAATGAACATTTCTAGGGATGCACGATATCGGTGGCTGATAATTATCTTCAATTATCAACCAATTGGACGTATAAGATAAACCAGATAATAAAGAAATCCACTGATTAATTACCGGCAATTATCAACAAATTTGACGTCATACAGATAAACCAGATACCGGTCATAAAGAAATCCCCTGATAATAATCAACATACCATGTTGGTCCATTTGTTGTGGTTATGGCTCAAGTTGTGCCCATTCCCTCAACCCCTCCCCTCTCCTATTGTAGTGTCGCACATTTGTGACGTCATAATGCGCACAACCTCGTGTTCAGATGCATCATGTCGCCAGTGTGGACTTTACTGTGTCCTCGCAAAATGTTACCCTTGTGCAGTTTTTTGTTGCATTTTTAAAATATGTTTTGGGCTAATTCAAAATGAGCCACTTCAAAGACAGCCTTAGACTAGTTGTCTTTGAACTCGAAAGTATATTTGTATTCAAGTTAATTTTACAAACAATTATCGGCTTATTTACTGGTTGTCGATATCGGCACTTTCTAATTTATTGTTTTATCAGTATCGGTTAAAAATAGCATTATCATGCATCCCTAAAAATCACTCACCGTCATTTAATTAACAAGGGGCAGTGCCACCACCACAACCTCTTTTAACGTACATGTATTGTAGCATTGGTGAACTAATCAGGCCAAGCCGAGAACTAACAACGCTTTAATGACAATTTGCAAGTAACTATTGGCCGTAACCATGCGAGAACACAGCAGCTCGTAACGGACTTAGCTTACTAAAACAAAAGTTTGTGTTGCCTTCATGGCCCATCCTGACCATGGGAAACTAAACCCACGGCCCACCGAAAAAGTGCAGTGTTTACATGTCATCTTGCATGCAACATGAAAAGTTATAAGGATATGTTGAAGTGGTAAAGCCACTAATTTCCAGAGGTGGGCATCGTCGTTGACTGGAATTGATGATAGATGGAAGTGCCCACCTTATGGCGTATCAGCACTTACAGCGAATGCTTGGTAATGAGAAGCCTCACAAAAATACACTGATTGAGAAGGACCATGTGTACTCACCACGATCGATAGAAGTAATCCTGTTTGACTCGGTGCTCAGTCTGTGCATTTTTTTCAAGGCTTCACATTATCGAGCTTTCGCTGAAAGTGCTGAAGTACACAGCAAAAGTTGCGCACTTCCATCAATCATCTACAGTAATCCAGTCAGTGACGATGCCCACCTCTGGAAATTTGTATTATTGTTAGAATCTGCATTTCATTTCTTACTGATTCACAGTTTAAGCCATACGTGTGACAGAAGTATGTTGTCATGGCGAACAAGACTAGTAAGTTAGTTAAACTGTAGTAAGTTTAAACCTCTAATTGTAGTCGAAAAAAACAAAAACTGATATTAAGGCTTCATTTGCCATTGTCTTAAGATTCTGTAATCGGTAATAGAGCTGATATTGTTCTAATTAACGTTTTGTTTTAATTGGTAAAAAATTAATTGAAAAGGACCTTGAAAAAATAACCGCATATATCGCAATTAAAAAATTTTTTGGGGGAAAAAAATTGCAGTTAGATGATTTCCCATAATCGTTCAGCCCTAATGATGATGATGAGAATATTATTATTATTAGTAGTAGTAGTATTATTATTGTTGTCATCATTATTATTATTGTATTAATTTCTGGTTTTGTGGTTTTTGACATTATGTTTTAATGACTGATTGTCCTGTGAAGCAAAATGGAGTTGTGATTATGGGGTATAGTTCAATTTGGAACAGTTTTTGAATGACTGATTAATTGTTGTGCCGTTTAAATTGTCCAATGACAGCCATTCTGACATCAGTAAAAATCATTGGCAAATTGGCCATTGTTTGGTGATCGTTTTTTTTTCTTTCATGTACCCTAACCATTTACTATGTTGTACACAGATAATGTCATCCATCCAGAAAAAAAAAAAAACGTGATCTATTGCACAAAACCTGATCTACATACACAAAACCTGATGTACGTGCACAAAACCTGTTCTACGTACACAAAACCTGATCTACGTACACAAAATGTGTGTTCTACGTATACAAAACCTGATCTATGTGCACAAAACCTGATGTACGTGCACAAAACCTGTTCTACGTACAGAAAACCTGATCTACGTACACAAAACGTGTGCTCTACCTACACAAAAAAGCATATCTTCAATTGCAAACAAAAAAAAAAAAAATCTTTCAAGTACAAAAAAAAATGTTTTGCGTACTTCAAAAGCAATTCTACAATTACGGATACAAGTCATGTGACTTTTGGCAGTGATATTCTGTCGAGCAGTTTTACGTGCCGAGAACCCATGATCCACACGCGCAAAGCCAGTAAACTTTACAGCAGGGGGCACTGTTGAATCAGCGTCGTATTGAGAGAGAGTTTGGCCAACTCGTTGAAGAAGTACTACGCTGTGATTGGCCAACTGCAGGTCATATGACAACACCTTGTCGTTACCATGGTGCTGGTGCAATTGGCGTTTCCAGAGCCATGGGTGTTTGTATTGTTGTTATCACTTACATATTGCAACTAGACTAAGTGCAATTTCCGGAGAAATTGCTTGGGAATGCTGAAAGCGGAATGCTGAAAGCTGAATGCTAAGATGAATGCTAATAGCTGAATGCTAATGAAGGAAATAGAAAGATAAACTCTGAAAAAGTAATTAACTATTAATTACTAGTAGTAGTAGTAGTAGTAGAAAAAGTAGTAGTAATTATTAAGTAGTAACTTGTAGTCAAATGTCAAATGCAAACCCATCCACCCATCAGTTAGTAGTCAACAATAGTCACCTACCATATATAAATTAATAGTACAGTAAAGTTTTTTCATTCATCTATTTAGAACCAATGCCTATACTCCTCTTTCACATATTTAGGTGCTGGTGCTGGAAAAAAAAAAAAAAAAGATTATCAGCAAACCAGCGAAAATCAGCACAAAAAAGTATGCCATGTCAATCAACATGACACAAAACACAAACCATATGTGGTGGTGCTGTCTCTAAGAAATAGTCCAGTTACTGGACTGAACATGTCACCGGCACAAATGTTGATGGGAAGAGTTCTGTGCAGCACATTGCCATGTGCTTGTGCTGTACTCAAACAATCTACCCCACCAAACAGCTCTAACAAGATAAGAGCAGTTTCGCCAGGAACAACACTTCGACCATCGTCTCAAGCCACGACCAGTGTTGACTCCAGGTAACACAGTGCACATGCAAACACAGCACGGCTGGGAGCCAAAAGTTGTCGTCCAAAAGAAAGAGGAACCTCACTCCTACAACGTAATTTAACTCTTTGACTCCCAGCCATTTTCACAGAAACAATCTCGTTAGCTCCCGGCTGTTTTTCTGGGTTTTGACTGATTTTGCAAGGCCCACAGAATATTGTGTTCTATTGCTATAAAAGCATGGAACCTATCAAAAGAAAGATTAAAGTCTCTTCTTTCATCAGGAAAAAAGTATGTTTCTATCTGTTTCCGTTTTGCAGCAATTAGAAGAGAGCTAAGGTTCATCAGTTTTCAAAAATCTATTCAAAATTGTAAGTAATTTAGCTTTTTTTCTACATGGCTCTGGTTGATCTCCTTTGCTCTGCTGCCACCTGCTGGTCGTTTGTGTAATAACTACCATTTCTGCAACCGTTCTTTGCAGTTGAAAGGCTGCATCAAAGCCTTCTGTATGCTCGAGCATAAAAAAACAACAAAAAAGAAAGTATAAATACGTCTTTGGGACACTTAAAACACTAAAAAAAACATATTTACATGTTATTGGGAGCAAATGACTTTTAAAGTTGTATTTGCATGTAACTTGAAATATATTTGGATTAATACTCAACAGGGTTTCCGTAAAGAATAGTAATGCTAATGTTTGGGTGATATATGTTTATACACTTACCATTGCAAAGAATATTTGGCATATTAAAAAAAAAAAAAAAAAAAAAAAAAAAAAAAGTCAAACGGCACTTTTTTTTGGAAAAGAGCGATGTGGTGTATTATTACAATGTGACCGCAAGGCGGCACTTTATGTTGTCGAGGGATGAATGAACAAAAGAGTTGAGTAAAAAGATGCCAAGCTGCCCTCTCAACGTCTTAACAGGTACAGCAAGAGATTTGAGTGCACAACGTTTGGTTTAGATTTGACAGCCATAATCAGCAATTGTGTACATTTGAGCTGAATGTGTCAAAATCTTAAAAATTAACAGGTGCCCAAGCAATTTCATGCTAGAATCATCATCCGGATGCCAAGATAAACTAAATACAGCAAAAGATTTGAGTCCACAACGTTTGGTTTAGGTTGGACAGCCATAATCACCTTTTTATTGCTTTAAATGCGTTCTTAGCGCAAGATTGTACATTTGAGCTGAATGTGTCAAAATATTAAAAATTAACAGGTGCCCAAGCAATTTCATGCTAGAATCATCATCCGGATGCCAAAATAAACTAAATACAGCAAAAGATTTGAGTGCACAACGTTTGGTTTAGATTTGACAGCCATAATCAGCAATTGTGTACATTTGAGCTGAATGTGTCAAAATCTTAAAAATTAACAGGTGCCCAAGCAATTTCATGCTAGAATCATCATCCGGATGGCAAAATAAACCAAATACAGCAAAAGATTTGAGTGCAAAACGTTTGGTTTAGATTTGACAGCCATAATCAGCAATTGTGTACATTTGAGCTGAATGTGTCAAAATCTTAAAAATTAACAGGTGCCCAAGCAATTTCATGCTAGAATCATCATCCGGATGCCAAAATAAACTAAATACAGCAAAAGATTTGAGTGCACAACGTTTGGTTTTGGTTTGACAGCCATAATCATCTTTTTATTGCTTTAAATGCGTTTTTAGCGCATGATTGTACATTTGAGCTGAATGTGTCAAAATCTTAAAAATTAACAGGTGCCCAAGCAATTTCATGCTGGAATCATCATCCGGATGCCAAAATAAACTAAATACAGCAAAAGATTTGAGTGCACAACGTTTGGTTTAGATTTGACAGCCATAATCAGCAATTGTGTACATTTGAGCTGAATGTGTCAAAATCTTAAAAATTAACAGGTACCCAGCAATTTCATGCGAGAATCATCATCCGGATGCCAAAATAAACTAAATACAGCAAAAGATTTGAGTGCACAACATTTGGTTTAGGTTTGACAGCCATAATCATCTTTTTATTGCTTTAAATGCGGTTTTAGCACATGATTGTACATTTTAGCTGAATGTGTCAAAATCTTAAAAATTAACAGGTGCCCAAGCAATTTCATGCTAGAATCATCATCCTGATGCCAGAATAAACTAAATACAGCAAGAGATAATGAGTGCACAATGTTTGGTTTAGGTTTGACAGTCATAATCATCTTTTTATAGCTTCAAATGCGTTTTTAGCGCATGATTGTACATTTGAGCTGAATGTGTCAAAATCTTAAAAATTAACAGGTGCCCAAGCAATTTCATGCTAGAATCATCATCCTGATGCCAGAATAAACTAAATACAGCAAGAGATAATGAGTGCACAACGTTTGGTTTAGATTTGACAGCCATAATCAGCAATTGTGTACATTTCAGCTGAATGTGTCAAAATCTTAAAAATTAACAGGTGCCCAAGGCAATTTCATGCCAGAATCATCATCCGGATGCCAAAATAAACTAAATACAGCAAAAGATTTGAGTGCACAACGTTTGGTTTTGGTTTGACAGCCATAATCATCTTTTTATTGCTTTAAATGCGTTTTTAGCGCATGATTGTACATTTGAGCTGAATGTGTCAAAATATTAAAAATTAACAGGTGTCCAAGCAATTTCATGCTGGAATCATCATCCGGATGCCAAAATAAACTAAATACAGCAATAGATTTGAGTGCACAACCTTTGGTTTAGATTTGACAGCCATAATCAGCAATTGTGTACATTTGAGCTGAATGTGTCAAAGCAATTTCATGCTAGAATCATCATCCGGATGCCAAAATAAACCAAATACAGCAAAAGATTTGAGTGTACAACCTTTGGTTTAGATTTGACAGCCATAATCAGCAATTGTGTACATTTCAGCTGAATGTGTCAAAATCTTAAAAATTAACAGGTGCCCAAGCAATTTCATGCTAGAATCATCATCCGGATGCCAAAATAAACCAAATACAGCAAAAGATTTGAGTGTACAACGTTTGGTTTAGATTTGACAGCCATAATCAGCAATTGTGTACATTTGAGCTGAATGTGTCAAAATCTTAAAAATTAACAGGTGCCCAAGCAATTTCATGCTAGAATCATCATCCGGATGCCAAAATAAACCAAATACAGCAAAAGATTTGAGTGCACAACGTTTGGTTTTGGTTTGACAGCCATAATCATCTTTTTATTGCTTTAAATGCGTTTTTAGCGCATGATTGTACATTTGAGCTGAATGTGTCAAAATATTAAAAATTAACAGGTGTCCAAGCAATTTCATGCTGGAATCATCATCCGGATGCCAAAATAAACTAAATACAGCAATAGATTTGAGTGCACAACCTTTGGTTTAGATTTGACAGCCATAATCAGCAATTGTGTACATTTGAGCTGAATGTGTCAAAGCAATTTCATGCTAGAATCATCATCCGGATGCCAAAATAAACCAAATACAGCAAAAGATTTGAGTGTACAACCTTTGGTTTAGATTTGACAGCCATAATCAGCAATTGTGTACATTTCAGCTGAATGTGTCAAAATCTTAAAAATTAACAGGTGCCCAAGCAATTTCATGCTAGAATCATCATCCGGATGCCAAAATAAACCAAATACAGCAAAAGATTTGAGTGTACAACGTTTGGTTTAGATTTGACAGCCATAATCAGCAATTGTGTACATTTGAGCTGAATGTGTCAAAATCTTAAAAATTAACAGGTGCCCAAGCAATTTCATGCTAGAATCATCATCCGGATGCCAAAATAAACCAAATACAGCAAAAGATTTGAGTGCAAAACGTTTGGTTTAGATTTGACAGCCATAATCAGCAATTGTGTACATTTGAGCTGAATGTGTCAAAATCTTAAAAATTAACAGGTGCCCAAGCAATTTCATGCTAGAATCATCATCCGGATGCCAAAATAAACTAAATACAGCAAAAGATTCGAGTGCACAACGTTTGGTTTAGATTTGACAGCCATAATCAGCAATTGTGTACATTTCAGCTGAATGTGTCAAAATCTTAAAAATTAACAGGTGCCCAAGCAATTTCATGCTAGAATCATCATCCGGATGCCAAAATAAACTAAATACAGCAAACGATTTGAGTGCACAACGTTTGGTTTAGATTTGACAGTCATAATCAGCAATTGTGTACATTTGAGCTAAATGTGTCAAAATCGTAAAAATTAACAGGTGCCCAAGCAATTTCATGCCAGAATCATCATCCGGATGCCAAAATAAACTAAATACAGCAAAAGATTTGAGTGCACAACGTTTGGTTTTGGTTTGACAGCCATAATCATCTTTTTATTGCTTTAAATGCGTTTTTAGCGCATGATTGTACATTTGAGCTGAATGTGTCAAAATCTTAAAAATTAACAGGTGCCCAAGCAATTTCATGCTAGAATCATCATCCGGATGCCAAAATAAACCAAATACAGCAAAAGATTTGAGTGCAAAACGTTTGGTTTAGATTTGACAGCCATAATCAGCAATTGTGTACATTTGAGCTGAATGTGTCAAAATATTAAAAATTAACAGGTGTCCAAGCAATTTCATGCTGGAATCATCATCCGGATGCCAAAATAAACTAAATACAGCAATAGATTTGAGTGCACAACCTTTGGTTTAGATTTGACAGCCATAATCAGCAATTGTGTACATTTGAGCTGAATGTGTCAAAGCAATTTCATGCTAGAATCATCATCCGGATGCCAAAATAAACCAAATACAGCAAAAGATTTGAGTGTACAACGTTTGGTTTAGATTTGACAGCCATAATCAGCAATTGTGTACATTTGAGCTGAATGTGTCGAAATCTTAAAAATTAACAGGTGCCCAAGCAATTTCATGCTAGAATCATCATCCGGATGCCAAAATAAACTAAATACAGCAAAAGATTTGAGTGCACAACGTTTGGTTTAGATTTGACAGCCATAATCAGCAAGTGTGTACATTTGAGCTGAATTTGTCAAAATCTTAAAAATTAACAGGTGCCCAAGCAATTTCAAGCTAGAATCATCATCCGGATGCCAAAATAAACTAAATATAGCAAAAGATTTGAGTGCACAACGTTTGGTTTTGGTTTGACAGCCATAATCATCTTTTCTTTAAATGCGTTTTTAGCGCATGATTGTACATTTGAGCTGAATGTGCCAAAATATTAAAAATTTAACAGGTCCCCAAGCAATTTCATGCTAGAATCATCATCCGGATGCCAAAATAAACTAAATACAGCAAATGATTTGAGTGCACAACGTTTGGTTTAGATTTGACAGCCATAATCAGCAATTGTGTACATTTGAGCTGAATGTGTCAAAATCTTAAAAATTAACAGGTGCCCAAGCAATTTCATTGTATAATCATCATTCGGATGCCAAAATAAACTAAATACAGCAAAAGATTTGAGTGCACAACGTTTGGTTTAGATTTGACAGCCATAATCAGCAATTGTGTACATTTGAACTGAATGTGTCAAAATCTTAAAAATTAACAGCTGCCCAAGCAATTTCATGCTAGAATCATCATCCGGATGCCAAAATAAACTAAATACAGCAAAAGATTCGAGTGCACAACGTTTGGTTTAGATTTGACAGCCATAATCAGCAATTGTGTACATTTCAGCTGAATGTGTCAAAATCTTAAAAATTAACAGGTGCCCAAGCAATTTCATGCTAGAATCATCATCCGGATGCCAAAATAAACTAAATACAGCAAACGATTTGAGTGCACAACGTTTGGTTTAGATTTGACAGCCATAATCAGCAATTGTGTACATTTGAGCTAAATGTGTCAAAATCTTAAAAATTAACAGGTGCCCAAGCAATTTCATGCCAGAATCATCATCCGGATGCCAAAATAAACTAAATACAGCAAAAGATTTGAGTGCACAACGTTTGGTTTTGGTTTGACAGCCATAATCATCTTTTTATTGCTTTAAATGCGTTTTTAGCGCATGATTGTACATTTGAGCTGAATGTGTCAAAATCTTAAAAATTAACAGGTGCCCAAGCAATTTCATGCTAGAATCATCATCCGGATGCCAAAATAAACTAAATACAGCAAAAGATTTGAGTGCACAACGTTTGGTTTAGATATGACAGCCATAATCAGCAATTGTGTACATTTCAGCTGAATGTGTCAAAATCTTAAAAATTAACAGGTGCCCAAGCAATTTCATGCTAGAATCATCATCCGGATGCCAAAATAAACCAAATACAGCAAAAGATTTGAGTGCAAAACGTTTGGTTTAGATTTGACAGCCATAATCAGCAATTGTGTACATTTGAGCTGAATGTGTCAAAATCTTAAAAATTAACAGGTGCCCAAGCAATTTCATGCTAGAATCATCATCCGGATGCCAAAATAAACTAAATACAGCAAAAGATTTGAGTGCACAACGTTTGGTTTAGATATGACAGCCATAATCAGCAATTGTGTACATTTGAGCTGAATGTGTCAAAATCTTAAAAATTAACAGGTGCCCAAGCAATTTCATGCTAGAATCATCATCCGGATGCCAAAATAAACTAAATACAGCAAAAGATTTGAGTGCACAACGTTTGGTTTAGATATGACAGCCATAATCAGCAATTGTGTACATTTGAGCTGAATGTGTCAAAATCTTAAAAATTAACAGGTGCCCAAGCAATTTCATGCTAGAATCATCATCCGGATGCCAAAATAAACTAAATACAGCAAAAGATTCGAGTGCACAACGTTTGGTTTAGATTTGACAGCCATAATCAGCAATTGTGTACATTTCAGCTGAATGTGTCAAAATCTTAAAAATTAACAGGTGCCCAAGCAATTTCATGCTAGAATCATCATCCGGATGCCAAAATAAACTAAATACAGCAAACGATTTGAGTGCACAACGTTTGGTTTAGATTTGACAGCCATAATCAGCAATTGTGTACATTTGAGCTAAATGTGTCAAAATCTTAAAAATTAACAGGTGCCCAAGCAATTTCATGCCAGAATCATCATCCGGATGCCAAAATAAACTAAATACAGCAAAAGATTTGAGTGCACAACGTTTGGTTTTGGTTTGACAGCCATAATCATCTTTTTATTGCTTTAAATGCGTTTTTAGCGCATGATTGTACATTTGAGCTGAATGTGTCAAAATCTTAAAAATTAACAGGTGCCCAAGCAATTTCATGCTAGAATCATCATCCGGATGCCAAAATAAACCAAATACAGCAAAAGATTTGAGTGCAAAACGTTTGGTTTAGATTTGACAGCCATAATCAGCAATTGTGTACATTTGAGCTGAATGTGTCAAAATATTAAAAATTAACAGGTGTCCAAGCAATTTCATGCTGGAATCATCATCCGGATGCCAAAATAAACTAAATACAGCAATAGATTTGAGTGCACAACCTTTGGTTTAGATTTGACAGCCATAATCAGCAATTGTGTACATTTGAGCTGAATGTGTCAAAGCAATTTCATGCTAGAATCATCATCCGGATGCCAAAATAAACCAAATACAGCAAAAGATTTGAGTGTACAACGTTTGGTTTAGATTTGACAGCCATAATCAGCAATTGTGTACATTTGAGCTGAATGTGTCGAAATCTTAAAAATTAACAGGTGCCCAAGCAATTTCATGCTAGAATCATCATCCGGATGCCAAAATAAACTAAATACAGCAAAAGATTTGAGTGCACAACGTTTGGTTTAGATTTGACAGCCATAATCAGCAAGTGTGTACATTTGAGCTGAATTTGTCAAAATCTTAAAAATTAACAGGTGCCCAAGCAATTTCAAGCTAGAATCATCATCCGGATGCCAAAATAAACTAAATATAGCAAAAGATTTGAGTGCACAACGTTTGGTTTTGGTTTGACAGCCATAATCATCTTTTCTTTAAATGCGTTTTTAGCGCATGATTGTACATTTGAGCTGAATGTGCCAAAATATTAAAAATTTAACAGGTCCCCAAGCAATTTCATGCTAGAATCATCATCCGGATGCCAAAATAAACTAAATACAGCAAATGATTTGAGTGCACAACGTTTGGTTTAGATTTGACAGCCATAATCAGCAATTGTGTACATTTGAGCTGAATGTGTCAAAATCTTAAAAATTAACAGGTGCCCAAGCAATTTCATTGTATAATCATCATTCGGATGCCAAAATAAACTAAATACAGCAAAAGATTTGAGTGCACAACGTTTGGTTTAGATTTGACAGCCATAATCAGCAATTGTGTACATTTGAACTGAATGTGTCAAAATCTTAAAAATTAACAGCTGCCCAAGCAATTTCATGCTAGAATCATCATCCGGATGCCAAAATAAACTAAATACAGCAAAAGATTCGAGTGCACAACGTTTGGTTTAGATTTGACAGCCATAATCAGCAATTGTGTACATTTCAGCTGAATGTGTCAAAATCTTAAAAATTAACAGGTGCCCAAGCAATTTCATGCTAGAATCATCATCCGGATGCCAAAATAAACTAAATACAGCAAACGATTTGAGTGCACAACGTTTGGTTTAGATTTGACAGCCATAATCAGCAATTGTGTACATTTGAGCTAAATGTGTCAAAATCTTAAAAATTAACAGGTGCCCAAGCAATTTCATGCCAGAATCATCATCCGGATGCCAAAATAAACTAAATACAGCAAAAGATTTGAGTGCACAACGTTTGGTTTTGGTTTGACAGCCATAATCATCTTTTTATTGCTTTAAATGCGTTTTTAGCGCATGATTGTACATTTGAGCTGAATGTGTCAAAATCTTAAAAATTAACAGGTGCCCAAGCAATTTCATGCTAGAATCATCATCCGGATGCCAAAATAAACTAAATACAGCAAAAGATTTGAGTGCACAACGTTTGGTTTAGATATGACAGCCATAATCAGCAATTGTGTACATTTCAGCTGAATGTGTCAAAATCTTAAAAATTAACAGGTGCCCAAGCAATTTCATGCTAGAATCATCATCCGGATGCCAAAATAAACCAAATACAGCAAAAGATTTGAGTGCAAAACGTTTGGTTTAGATTTGACAGCCATAATCAGCAATTGTGTACATTTGAGCTGAATGTGTCAAAATCTTAAAAATTAACAGGTGCCCAAGCAATTTCATGCTAGAATCATCATCCGGATGCCAAAATAAACTAAATACAGCAAAAGATTTGAGTGCACAACGTTTGGTTTAGATATGACAGCCATAATCAGCAATTGTGTACATTTGAGCTGAATGTGTCAAAATCTTAAAAATTAACAGGTGCCCAAGCAATTTCATGCTAGAATCATCATCCGGATGCCAAAATAAACTAAATACAGCAAAAGATTTGAGTGCACAACGTTTGGTTTAGATATGACAGCCATAATCAGCAATTGTGTACATTTGAGCTGAATGTGTCAAAATCTTAAAAATTAACAGGTGCCCAAGCAATTTCATGCTAGAATCATCATCCGGATGCCAAAATAAACTAAATACAGCAAAAGATTCGAGTGCACAACGTTTGGTTTAGATTTGACAGCCATAATCAGCAATTGTGTACATTTCAGCTGAATGTGTCAAAATCTTAAAAATTAACAGGTGCCCAAGCAATTTCATGCTAGAATCATCATCCGGATGCCAAAATAAACTAAATACAGCAAACGATTTGAGTGCACAACGTTTGGTTTAGATTTGACAGCCATAATCAGCAATTGTGTACATTTGAGCTAAATGTGTCAAAATCTTAAAAATTAACAGGTGCCCAAGCAATTTCATGCCAGAATCATCATCCGGATGCCAAAATAAACTAAATACAGCAAAAGATTTGAGTGCACAACGTTTGGTTTTGGTTTGACAGCCATAATCATCTTTTTATTGCTTTAAATGCGTTTTTAGCGCATGATTGTACATTTGAGCTGAATGTGTCAAAATATTAAAAATTAACAGGTGTCCAAGCAATTTCATGCTGGAATCATCATCCGGATGCCAAAATAAACTAAATACAGCAATAGATTTGAGTGCACAACCTTTGGTTTAGATTTGACAGCCATAATCAGCAATTGTGTACATTTGAGCTGAATGTGTCAAAGCAATTTCATGCTAGAATCATCATCCGGATGCCAAAATAAACCAAATACAGCAAAAGATTTGAGTGTACAACCTTTGGTTTAGATTTGACAGCCATAATCAGCAATTGTGTACATTTCAGCTGAATGTGTCAAAATCTTAAAAATTAACAGGTGCCCAAGCAATTTCATGCTAGAATCATCATCCGGATGCCAAAATAAACTAAATACAGCAAAAGATTTGAGTGCACAACGTTTGGTTTAGATTTGACAGCCATAATCAGCAATTGTGTACATTTGAGCTGAATGTGTCAAAATCTTAAAAATTAACAGGTGCCCAAGCAATTTCATGCTAGAATCATCATCCGGATGGCAAAATAAACCAAATACAGCAAAAGATTTGAGTGCAAAACGTTTGGTTTAGATTTGACAGCCATAATCAGCAATTGTGTACATTTGAGCTGAATGTGTCAAAATCTTAAAAATTAACAGGTGCCCAAGCAATTTCATGCTAGAATCATCATCCGGATGCCAAAATAAACTAAATACAGCAAAAGATTTGAGTGCACAACGTTTGGTTTTGGTTTGACAGCCATAATCATCTTTTTATTGCTTTAAATGCGTTTTTAGCGCATGATTGTACATTTGAGCTGAATGTGTCAAAATCTTAAAAATTAACAGGTGCCCAAGCAATTTCATGCTGGAATCATCATCCGGATGCCAAAATAAACTAAATACAGCAAAAGATTTGAGTGCACAACGTTTGGTTTAGATTTGACAGCCATAATCAGCAATTGTGTACATTTGAGCTGAATGTGTCAAAATCTTAAAAATTAACAGGTACCCAGCAATTTCATGCGAGAATCATCATCCGGATGCCAAAATAAACTAAATACAGCAAAAGATTTGAGTGCACAACATTTGGTTTAGGTTTGACAGCCATAATCATCTTTTTATTGCTTTAAATGCGGTTTTAGCACATGATTGTACATTTTAGCTGAATGTGTCAAAATCTTAAAAATTAACAGGTGCCCAAGCTATTTCATGCTAGAATCATCATCCTGATGCCAGAATAAACTAAATACAGCAAGAGATAATGAGTGCACAATGTTTGGTTTAGGTTTGACAGTCATAATCATCTTTTTATAGCTTCAAATGCGTTTTTAGCGCATGATTGTACATTTGAGCTGAATGTGTCAAAATCTTAAAAATTAACAGGTGCCCAAGCAATTTCATGCTAGAATCATCATCCTGATGCCAGAATAAACTAAATACAGCAAGAGATAATGAGTGCACAACGTTTGGTTTAGATTTGACAGCCATAATCAGCAATTGTGTACATTTCAGCTGAATGTGTCAAAATCTTAAAAATTAACAGGTGACCAAGGCAATTTCATGCCAGAATCATCATCCGGATGCCAAAATAAACTAAATACAGCAAAAGATTTGAGTGCACAACGTTTGGTTTTGGTTTGACAGCCATAATCATCTTTTTATTGCTTTAAATGCGTTTTTAGCGCATGATTGTACATTTGAGCTGAATGTGTCAAAATATTAAAAATTAACAGGTGTCCAAGCAATTTCATGCTGGAATCATCATCCGGATGCCAAAATAAACTAAATACAGCAATAGATTTGAGTGCACAACCTTTGGTTTAGATTTGACAGCCATAATCAGCAATTGTGTACATTTGAGCTGAATGTGTCAAAGCAATTTCATGCTAGAATCATCATCCGGATGCCAAAATAAACCAAATACAGCAAAAGATTTGAGTGTACAACCTTTGGTTTAGATTTGACAGCCATAATCAGCAATTGTGTACATTTCAGCTGAATGTGTCAAAATCTTAAAAATTAACAGGTGCCCAAGCAATTTCATGCTAGAATCATCATCCGGATGCCAAAATAAACCAAATACAGCAAAAGATTTGAGTGTACAACGTTTGGTTTAGATTTGACAGCCATAATCAGCAATTGTGTACATTTGAGCTGAATGTGTCAAAATCTTAAAAATTAACAGGTGCCCAAGCAATTTCATGCTAGAATCATCATCCGGATGCCAAAATAAACCAAATACAGCAAAAGATTTGAGTGCACAACGTTTGGTTTTGGTTTGACAGCCATAATCATCTTTTTATTGCTTTAAATGCGTTTTTAGCGCATGATTGTACATTTGAGCTGAATGTGTCAAAATATTAAAAATTAACAGGTGTCCAAGCAATTTCATGCTGGAATCATCATCCGGATGCCAAAATAAACTAAATACAGCAATAGATTTGAGTGCACAACCTTTGGTTTAGATTTGACAGCCATAATCAGCAATTGTGTACATTTGAGCTGAATGTGTCAAAGCAATTTCATGCTAGAATCATCATCCGGATGCCAAAATAAACCAAATACAGCAAAAGATTTGAGTGTACAACCTTTGGTTTAGATTTGACAGCCATAATCAGCAATTGTGTACATTTCAGCTGAATGTGTCAAAATCTTAAAAATTAACAGGTGCCCAAGCAATTTCATGCTAGAATCATCATCCGGATGCCAAAATAAACCAAATACAGCAAAAGATTTGAGTGTACAACGTTTGGTTTAGATTTGACAGCCATAATCAGCAATTGTGTACATTTGAGCTGAATGTGTCAAAATCTTAAAAATTAACAGGTGCCCAAGCAATTTCATGCTAGAATCATCATCCGGATGCCAAAATAAACCAAATACAGCAAAAGATTTGAGTGCAAAACGTTTGGTTTAGATTTGACAGCCATAATCAGCAATTGTGTACATTTGAGCTGAATGTGTCAAAATCTTAAAAATTAACAGGTGCCCAAGCAATTTCATGCTAGAATCATCATCCGGATGCCAAAATAAACTAAATACAGCAAAAGATTCGAGTGCACAACGTTTGGTTTAGATTTGACAGCCATAATCAGCAATTGTGTACATTTCAGCTGAATGTGTCAAAATCTTAAAAATTAACAGGTGCCCAAGCAATTTCATGCTAGAATCATCATCCGGATGCCAAAATAAACTAAATACAGCAAACGATTTGAGTGCACAACGTTTGGTTTAGATTTGACAGTCATAATCAGCAATTGTGTACATTTGAGCTAAATGTGTCAAAATCGTAAAAATTAACAGGTGCCCAAGCAATTTCATGCCAGAATCATCATCCGGATGCCAAAATAAACTAAATACAGCAAAAGATTTGAGTGCACAACGTTTGGTTTTGGTTTGACAGCCATAATCATCTTTTTATTGCTTTAAATGCGTTTTTAGCGCATGATTGTACATTTGAGCTGAATGTGTCAAAATCTTAAAAATTAACAGGTGCCCAAGCAATTTCATGCTAGAATCATCATCCGGATGCCAAAATAAACCAAATACAGCAAAAGATTTGAGTGCAAAACGTTTGGTTTAGATTTGACAGCCATAATCAGCAATTGTGTACATTTGAGCTGAATGTGTCAAAATATTAAAAATTAACAGGTGTCCAAGCAATTTCATGCTGGAATCATCATCCGGATGCCAAAATAAACTAAATACAGCAATAGATTTGAGTGCACAACCTTTGGTTTAGATTTGACAGCCATAATCAGCAATTGTGTACATTTGAGCTGAATGTGTCAAAGCAATTTCATGCTAGAATCATCATCCGGATGCCAAAATAAACCAAATACAGCAAAAGATTTGAGTGTACAACGTTTGGTTTAGATTTGACAGCCATAATCAGCAATTGTGTACATTTGAGCTGAATGTGTCGAAATCTTAAAAATTAACAGGTGCCCAAGCAATTTCATGCTAGAATCATCATCCGGATGCCAAAATAAACTAAATACAGCAAAAGATTTGAGTGCACAACGTTTGGTTTAGATTTGACAGCCATAATCAGCAAGTGTGTACATTTGAGCTGAATGTGTCAAAATCTTAAAAATTAACAGGTGCCCAAGCAATTTCAAGCTAGAATCATCATCCGGATGCCAAAATAAACTAAATATAGCAAAAGATTTGAGTGCACAACGTTTGGTTTTGGTTTGACAGCCATAATCATCTTTTCTTTAAATGCGTTTTTAGCGCATGATTGTACATTTGAGCTGAATGTGCCAAAATATTAAAAATTTAACAGGTCCCCAAGCAATTTCATGCTAGAATCATCATCCGGATGCCAAAATAAACTAAATACAGCAAATGATTTGAGTGCACAACGTTTGGTTTAGATTTGACAGCCATAATCAGCAATTGTGTACATTTGAGCTGAATGTGTCAAAATCTTAAAAATTAACAGGTGCCCAAGCAATTTCATTGTATAATCATCATTCGGATGCCAAAATAAACTAAATACAGCAAAAGATTTGAGTGCACAACGTTTGGTTTAGATTTGACAGCCATAATCAGCAATTGTGTACATTTGAACTGAATGTGTCAAAATCTTAAAAATTAACAGCTGCCCAAGCAATTTCATGCTAGAATCATCATCCGGATGCCAAAATAAACTAAATACAGCAAAAGATTCGAGTGCACAACGTTTGGTTTAGATTTGACAGCCATAATCAGCAATTGTGTACATTTCAGCTGAATGTGTCAAAATCTTAAAAATTAACAGGTGCCCAAGCAATTTCATGCTAGAATCATCATCCGGATGCCAAAATAAACTAAATACAGCAAACGATTTGAGTGCACAACGTTTGGTTTAGATTTGACAGCCATAATCAGCAATTGTGTACATTTGAGCTAAATGTGTCAAAATCTTAAAAATTAACAGGTGCCCAAGCAATTTCATGCCAGAATCATCATCCGGATGCCAAAATAAACTAAATACAGCAAAAGATTTGAGTGCACAACGTTTGGTTTTGGTTTGACAGCCATAATCATCTTTTTATTGCTTTAAATGCGTTTTTAGCGCATGATTGTACATTTGAGCTGAATGTGTCAAAATCTTAAAAATTAACAGGTGCCCAAGCAATTTCATGCTAGAATCATCATCCGGATGCCAAAATAAACTAAATACAGCAAAAGATTTGAGTGCACAACGTTTGGTTTAGATATGACAGCCATAATCAGCAATTGTGTACATTTCAGCTGAATGTGTCAAAATCTTAAAAATTAACAGGTGCCCAAGCAATTTCATGCTAGAATCATCATCCGGATGCCAAAATAAACCAAATACAGCAAAAGATTTGAGTGCAAAACGTTTGGTTTAGATTTGACAGCCATAATCAGCAATTGTGTACATTTGAGCTGAATGTGTCAAAATCTTAAAAATTAACAGGTGCCCAAGCAATTTCATGCTAGAATCATCATCCGGATGCCAAAATAAACTAAATACAGCAAAAGATTTGAGTGCACAACGTTTGGTTTAGATATGACAGCCATAATCAGCAATTGTGTACATTTGAGCTGAATGTGTCAAAATCTTAAAAATTAACAGGTGCCCAAGCAATTTCATGCTAGAATCATCATCCGGATGCCAAAATAAACTAAATACAGCAAAAGATTTGAGTGCACAACGTTTGGTTTAGATATGACAGCCATAATCAGCAATTGTGTACATTTGAGCTGAATGTGTCAAAATCTTAAAAATTAACAGGTGCCCAAGCAATTTCATGCTAGAATCATCATCCGGATGCCAAAATAAACTAAATACAGCAAAAGATTCGAGTGCACAACGTTTGGTTTAGATTTGACAGCCATAATCAGCAATTGTGTACATTTCAGCTGAATGTGTCAAAATCTTAAAAATTAACAGGTGCCCAAGCAATTTCATGCTAGAATCATCATCCGGATGCCAAAATAAACTAAATACAGCAAACGATTTGAGTGCACAACGTTTGGTTTAGATTTGACAGCCATAATCAGCAATTGTGTACATTTGAGCTAAATGTGTCAAAATCTTAAAAATTAACAGGTGCCCAAGCAATTTCATGCCAGAATCATCATCCGGATGCCAAAATAAACTAAATACAGCAAAAGATTTGAGTGCACAACGTTTGGTTTTGGTTTGACAGCCATAATCATCTTTTTATTGCTTTAAATGCGTTTTTAGCGCATGATTGTACATTTGAGCTGAATGTGTCAAAATATTAAAAATTAACAGGTGTCCAAGCAATTTCATGCTGGAATCATCATCCGGATGCCAAAATAAACTAAATACAGCAATAGATTTGAGTGCACAACCTTTGGTTTAGATTTGACAGCCATAATCAGCAATTGTGTACATTTGAGCTGAATGTGTCAAAGCAATTTCATGCTAGAATCATCATCCGGATGCCAAAATAAACCAAATACAGCAAAAGATTTGAGTGTACAACCTTTGGTTTAGATTTGACAGCCATAATCAGCAATTGTGTACATTTCAGCTGAATGTGTCAAAATCTTAAAAATTAACAGGTGCCCAAGCAATTTCATGCTAGAATCATCATCCGGATGCCAAAATAAACCAAATACAGCAAAAGATTTGAGTGTACAACGTTTGGTTTAGATTTGACAGCCATAATCAGCAATTGTGTACATTTGAGCTGAATGTGTCAAAATCTTAAAAATTAACAGGTGCCCAAGCAATTTCATGCTAGAATCATCATCCGGATGCCAAAATAAACCAAATACAGCAAAAGATTTGAGTGCAAAACGTTTGGTTTAGATTTGACAGCCATAATCAGCAATTGTGTACATTTGAGCTGAATGTGTCAAAATCTTAAAAATTAACAGGTGCCCAAGCAATTTCATGCTAGAATCATCATCCGGATGCCAAAATAAACTAAATACAGCAAAAGATTCGAGTGCACAACGTTTGGTTTAGATTTGACAGCCATAATCAGCAATTGTGTACATTTCAGCTGAATGTGTCAAAATCTTAAAAATTAACAGGTGCCCAAGCAATTTCATGCTAGAATCATCATCCGGATGCCAAAATAAACTAAATACAGCAAACGATTTGAGTGCACAACGTTTGGTTTAGATTTGACAGTCATAATCAGCAATTGTGTACATTTGAGCTAAATGTGTCAAAATCGTAAAAATTAACAGGTGCCCAAGCAATTTCATGCCAGAATCATCATCCGGATGCCAAAATAAACTAAATACAGCAAAAGATTTGAGTGCACAACGTTTGGTTTTGGTTTGACAGCCATAATCATCTTTTTATTGCTTTAAATGCGTTTTTAGCGCATGATTGTACATTTGAGCTGAATGTGTCAAAATCTTAAAAATTAACAGGTGCCCAAGCAATTTCATGCTAGAATCATCATCCGGATGCCAAAATAAACCAAATACAGCAAAAGATTTGAGTGCAAAACGTTTGGTTTAGATTTGACAGCCATAATCAGCAATTGTGTACATTTGAGCTGAATGTGTCAAAATATTAAAAATTAACAGGTGTCCAAGCAATTTCATGCTGGAATCATCATCCGGATGCCAAAATAAACTAAATACAGCAATAGATTTGAGTGCACAACCTTTGGTTTAGATTTGACAGCCATAATCAGCAATTGTGTACATTTGAGCTGAATGTGTCAAAGCAATTTCATGCTAGAATCATCATCCGGATGCCAAAATAAACCAAATACAGCAAAAGATTTGAGTGTACAACGTTTGGTTTAGATTTGACAGCCATAATCAGCAATTGTGTACATTTGAGCTGAATGTGTCGAAATCTTAAAAATTAACAGGTGCCCAAGCAATTTCATGCTAGAATCATCATCCGGATGCCAAAATAAACTAAATACAGCAAAAGATTTGAGTGCACAACGTTTGGTTTAGATTTGACAGCCATAATCAGCAAGTGTGTACATTTGAGCTGAATGTGTCAAAATCTTAAAAATTAACAGGTGCCCAAGCAATTTCAAGCTAGAATCATCATCCGGATGCCAAAATAAACTAAATATAGCAAAAGATTTGAGTGCACAACGTTTGGTTTTGGTTTGACAGCCATAATCATCTTTTCTTTAAATGCGTTTTTAGCGCATGATTGTACATTTGAGCTGAATGTGCCAAAATATTAAAAATTTAACAGGTCCCCAAGCAATTTCATGCTAGAATCATCATCCGGATGCCAAAATAAACTAAATACAGCAAATGATTTGAGTGCACAACGTTTGGTTTAGATTTGACAGCCATAATCAGCAATTGTGTACATTTGAGCTGAATGTGTCAAAATCTTAAAAATTAACAGGTGCCCAAGCAATTTCATTGTATAATCATCATTCGGATGCCAAAATAAACTAAATACAGCAAAAGATTTGAGTGCACAACGTTTGGTTTAGATTTGACAGCCATAATCAGCAATTGTGTACATTTGAACTGAATGTGTCAAAATCTTAAAAATTAACAGCTGCCCAAGCAATTTCATGCTAGAATCATCATCCGGATGCCAAAATAAACTAAATACAGCAAAAGATTCGAGTGCACAACGTTTGGTTTAGATTTGACAGCCATAATCAGCAATTGTGTACATTTCAGCTGAATGTGTCAAAATCTTAAAAATTAACAGGTGCCCAAGCAATTTCATGCTAGAATCATCATCCGGATGCCAAAATAAACTAAATACAGCAAACGATTTGAGTGCACAACGTTTGGTTTAGATTTGACAGCCATAATCAGCAATTGTGTACATTTGAGCTAAATGTGTCAAAATCTTAAAAATTAACAGGTGCCCAAGCAATTTCATGCCAGAATCATCATCCGGATGCCAAAATAAACTAAATACAGCAAAAGATTTGAGTGCACAACGTTTGGTTTTGGTTTGACAGCCATAATCATCTTTTTATTGCTTTAAATGCGTTTTTAGCGCATGATTGTACATTTGAGCTGAATGTGTCAAAATCTTAAAAATTAACAGGTGCCCAAGCAATTTCATGCTAGAATCATCATCCGGATGCCAAAATAAACTAAATACAGCAAAAGATTTGAGTGCACAACGTTTGGTTTAGATATGACAGCCATAATCAGCAATTGTGTACATTTCAGCTGAATGTGTCAAAATCTTAAAAATTAACAGGTGCCCAAGCAATTTCATGCTAGAATCATCATCCGGATGCCAAAATAAACCAAATACAGCAAAAGATTTGAGTGCAAAACGTTTGGTTTAGATTTGACAGCCATAATCAGCAATTGTGTACATTTGAGCTGAATGTGTCAAAATCTTAAAAATTAACAGGTGCCCAAGCAATTTCATGCTAGAATCATCATCCGGATGCCAAAATAAACTAAATACAGCAAAAGATTTGAGTGCACAACGTTTGGTTTAGATATGACAGCCATAATCAGCAATTGTGTACATTTGAGCTGAATGTGTCAAAATCTTAAAAATTAACAGGTGCCCAAGCAATTTCATGCTAGAATCATCATCCGGATGCCAAAATAAACTAAATACAGCAAAAGATTTGAGTGCACAACGTTTGGTTTAGATATGACAGCCATAATCAGCAATTGTGTACATTTGAGCTGAATGTGTCAAAATCTTAAAAATTAACAGGTGCCCAAGCAATTTCATGCTAGAATCATCATCCGGATGCCAAAATAAACTAAATACAGCAAAAGATTCGAGTGCACAACGTTTGGTTTAGATTTGACAGCCATAATCAGCAATTGTGTACATTTGAGCTAAATGTGTCAAAATCTTAAAAATTAACAGGTGCCCAAGCAATTTCATGCCAGAATCATCATCCGGATGCCAAAATAAACTAAATACAGCAAAAGATTTGAGTGCACAACGTTTGGTTTTGGTTTGACAGCCATAATCATCTTTTTATTGCTTTAAATGCGTTTTTAGCGCATGATTGTACATTTGAGCTGAATGTGTCAAAATCTTAAAAATTAACAGGTGCCCAAGCAATTTCATGCTAGAATCATCATCCGGATGCCAAAATAAACTAAATACAGCAAACGATTTGAGTGCACAACGTTTGGTTTAGATTTGACAGCCATAATCATCTTTTTTTTTTTTTTTTTTGCTTTAAATGCGTTTTTAGCGCATGATTGTACATTTGAGCTGAATGTGTCAAAATCTTAAAGATTAACAGGTGCCCAAGCAATTTCATGCTAGAATCATCATCCGGATGCCAAAATAAACTAAATACAGCAAAAGGTTTGAGTGCAAAACGTTTGGTTTAGGTTTGACAGCCATAATCATCTTTTTTTTATTGCTTTAAATGTGTTTTTAGCGCATGATTGTACATTTGAGCTGAATGTGTCAAAATCTTAAAAATTAACAGGTGCCCAAGCAATTTCATGCTGGAATCATCATCCGGATGCCAAAATAAACCAAATACAGCAAAAGATTTGAGTGCAAAACGTTTGGTTTAGATTTGACAGCCATAATCAGCAATTGTGTACATTTGAGCTGAATGTATCAAAATCTTAAAAATTAACAGGTGCCCAAGCAATTTCATGCTGGAATCATCATCCGGATGCCAAAATAAACTAAATACAGCAAAAGATTTGAGTGCACAACGTTTGGTTTAGATTTGACAGCCATAATCAGCAATTGTGTACATTTGAGCTGAATGTGTCAAAATCTTAAAAATTAACAGGTACCCAGCAATTTCATGCGAGAATCATCATCCGGATGCCAAAATAAACTAAATACAGCAAAAGATTTGAGTGCACAACATTTGGTTTAGGTTTGACAGCCATAATCATCTTTTTATTGCTTTAAATGCGGTTTTAGCACATGATTGTACATTTTAGCTGAATGTGTCAAAATCTTAAAAATTAACAGGTGCCCAAGCAATTTCATGCTAGAATCATCATCCTGATGCCAGAATAAACTAAATACAGCAAGAGATAATGAGTGCACAATGTTTGGTTTAGGTTTGACAGTCATAATCATCTTTTTATAGCTTCAAATGCGTTTTTAGCGCATGATTGTACATTTGAGCTGAATGTGTCAAAATCTTAAAAATTAACAGGTGCCCAAGCAATTTCATGCTAGAATCATCATCCTGATGCCAGAATAAACTAAATACAGCAAGAGATAATGAGTGCACAACGTTTGGTTTAGATTTGACAGCCATAATCAGCAATTGTGTACATTTCAGCTGAATGTGTCAAAATCTTAAAAATTAACAGGTGCCCAAGGCAATTTCATGCCAGAATCATCATCCGGATGCCAAAATAAACTAAATACAGCAAAAGATTTGAGTGCACAACGTTTGGTTTTGGTTTGACAGCCATAATCATCTTTTTATTGCTTTAAATGCGTTTTTAGCGCATGATTGTACATTTGAGCTGAATGTGTCAAAATATTAAAAATTAACAGGTGTCCAAGCAATTTCATGCTGGAATCATCATCCGGATGCCAAAATAAACTAAATACAGCAATAGATTTGAGTGCACAACCTTTGGTTTAGATTTGACAGCCATAATCAGCAATTGTGTACATTTGAGCTGAATGTGTCAAAGCAATTTCATGCTAGAATCATCATCCGGATGCCAAAATAAACCAAATACAGCAAAAGATTTGAGTGTACAACGTTTGGTTTAGATTTGACAGCCATAATCAGCAATTGTGTACATTTGAGCTGAATGTGTCGAAATCTTAAAAATTAACAGGTGCCCAAGCAATTTCATGCTAGAATCATCATCCGGATGCCAAAATAAACTAAATACAGCAAAAGATTTGAGTGCACAACGTTTGGTTTAGATTTGACAGCCATAATCAGCAAGTGTGTACATTTGAGCTGAATGTGTCAAAATCTTAAAAATTAACAGGTGCCCAAGCAATTTAAAGCTAGAATCATCATCCGGATGCCAAAATAAACTAAATATAGCAAAAGATTTGAGTGCACAACGTTTGGTTTTGGTTTGACAGCCATAATCATCTTTTCTTTAAATGCGTTTTTAGCGCATGATTGTACATTTGAGCTGAATGTGCCAAAATATTAAAAATTTAACAGGTCCCCAAGCAATTTCATGCTAGAATCATCATCCGGATGCCAAAATAAACTAAATACAGCAAATGATTTGAGTGCACAACTTTTGGTTTAGATTTGACAGCCATAATCAGCAATTGTGTACATTTGAGCTGAATGTGTCAAAATCTTAAAAATTAACAGGTGCCCAAGCAATTTCATTGTATAATCATCATTCGGATGCCAAAATAAACTAAATACAGCAAAAGATTTGAGTGCACAACGTTTGGTTTAGATTTGACAGCCATAATCAGCAATTGTGTACATTTGAACTGAATGTGTCAAAATCTTAAAAATTAACAGCTGCCCAAGCAATTTCATGGTAGAATCATCATTCGGATGCCAAAATAAACTAAATACAGCAAAAGATTTGAGTGCACAACGTTTGGTTTAGATTTGACAGCCATAATCAGCAATTGTGTACATTTGAACTGAATGTGTCAAAATCTTAAAAATTAACAGCTGCCCAAGCAATTTCATGCTAGAATCATCATCCGGATGCCAAAATAAACTAAATACAGCAAAAGATTTGAGTGCACAACGTTTGGTTTTGGTTTGACAGCCATAATCATCTTTTTATTGCTTTAAATGCGTTTTTAGCGCATGATTGTACATTTGAGCTGAATGTGTCAAAATCTTAAAAATTAACAGGTGCCCAAGCAATTTCATGCTAGAATCATCATCCGGATGCCAAAATAAACTAAATACAGCAATAGATTTGAGTGCACAACCTTTGGTTTAGATTTGACAGCCATAATCAGCAATTGTGTACATTTGAGCTGAATGTGTCAAAATCTTAAAAATTAACAGGTGCCCAAGCAATTTCATGCTAGACTCATCATCCGGATGCCAAAATAAACTAAATACAGCAAAAGATTTGAATGCACAACGTTTGGTTTAGGTTTGACAGCCATAATCATCTTGTTATTGCTTTCAATGCGTTTTTAGCGCATGATTGTACATTTGAGCTGAATGTGTCAAAATCTTAAAAATTAACAGGTGCCCAAGCAATTTCATGCAAGAATCATCATCCGGATGCCAAAATAAACTAAATACAGCAAAAGATTTGAGTGCACAACGTTTGGTTTAGATTTGACAGCCATAATCAGCAATTGTGTACATTTGAGCTGAATGTGTCAAAATATTAAAAATTAACAGGTGCTCAAGCAATTTCATGCTAGAATCATCATCCGGATGCCAAAATAAACTAAATACAGCAATAGATTTGAGTGCACAACCTTTGGTTTAGATTTGACAGCCATAATCAGCAATTGTGTACATTTCAGCTGAATGTGTCAAAATCTTAAAAATTAACAGGTGCCCAAGCAATTTCATGCTAGAATCATCATCCGGATGCCAAAATAAACCAAATACAGCAAAAGATTTGAGTGCAAAACGTTTGGTTTAGATTTGACAGCCATAATCAGCAATTGTGTACATTTGAGCTGAATGTGTCAAAATCTTAAAAATTAACAGGTGCCCAAGCAATTTCATGCTAGAATGATCATCCGGATGCCAAAATAAACTAAATACAGCAAAAGATTTGAGTGCACAACGTTTGGTTTTGATTTGACAGCCATAATCAGCAATTGTGTACATTTGAGCTGAATGTGTCAAAATCTTAAAAATTAACAGGTGCCCAAGCAATTTCATTGTATAATCATCATTCGGATGCCAAAATAAACTAAATACAGGAAAAGATTTGAGTGCACAACGTTTGGTTTAGATTTGACAGCCATAATCAGCAATTGTGTACATTTGAACTGAATGTGTCAAAATCTTAAAAATTAACAGCTGCCCAAGCAATTTCATGCTAGAATCATCATCCGGATGCCAAAATAAACTAAATACAGCAAAAGATTTGAGTGCACAACGTTTGGTTTAGATTTGACAGCCATAATCAGCAATTGTGTACATTTGAGCTGAATGTGTCAAAATCTTAAAAATTAACAGGTGCCCAAGCAATTTCATGGTAGAATCATCATTCGGATGCCAAAATAAACTAAATACAGCAAAAGATTTGAGTGCACAACGTTTGGTTTAGATTTGACAGCCATAATCAGCAATTGTGTACATTTCAGCTGAATGTGTCAAAATCTTAAAAATTAACAGGTGCCCAAGCAATTTCATGCTAGAATCATCATCCGGATGCCAAAATAAACTAAATACAGCAAAAGATTCGAGTGCACAACGTTTGGTTTAGATTTGACAGCCATAATCAGCAATTGTGTACATTTCAGCTGAATGTGTCAAAATCTTAAAAATTAACAGGTGCCCAAGCAATTTCATGCTAGAATCATCATCCGGATGCCAAAATAAACTAAATACAGCAAACGATTTGAGTGCACAACGTTTGGTTTAGATTTGACAGCCATAATCAGCAATTGTGTACATTTGAGCTAAATGTGTCA
The DNA here is from genome assembly GCF_051991245.1 of Festucalex cinctus. Taxonomy (NCBI): domain Eukaryota; kingdom Metazoa; phylum Chordata; class Actinopteri; order Syngnathiformes; family Syngnathidae; genus Festucalex; species Festucalex cinctus. The sequence continues at coordinate 30,973,371 of NC_135417.1, forward strand.
AAATCTTAAAAATTAACAGGTGCCCAAGCAATTTCATGCCAGAATCATCATCCGGATGCCAAAATAAACTAAATACAGCAAAAGATTTGAGTGCACAACGTTTGGTTTTGGTTTGACAGCCATAATCATCTTTTTATTGCTTTAAATGCGTTTTTAGCGCATGATTGTACATTTGAGCTGAATGTGTCAAAATCTTAAAAATTAACAGGTGCCCAAGCAATTTCATGCTAGAATCATCATCCGGATGCCAAAATAAACTAAATACAGCAAACGATTTGAGTGCACAACGTTTGGTTTAGATTTGACAGCCATAATCATCTTTTTTTTTTTTTTGCTTTAAATGCGTTTTTAGCGCATGATTGTACATTTGAGCTGAATGTGTCAAAATCTTAAAGATTAACAGGTGCCCAAGCAATTTCATGCTAGAATCATCATCCGGATGCCAAAATAAACTAAATACAGCAAAAGATTTGAGTGCACAACGTTTGGTTTAGGTTTGACACCCATAATCATCTTTTTATTGCTTTAAATGCGTTTTTAGCGCATGATTGTACATTTGAGCTGAATGTGTCGAAATCTTAAAAATTAACAGGTGCCCAATCAATTTCATGCTAGAATCATCATCCGGATGCCAAAATAAACTAAATACAGCAAAAGGTTTGAGTGCAAAACGTTTGGTTTAGGTTTGACAGCCATAATCATCTTTTTTTTATTGCTTTAAATGTGTTTTTAGCGCATGATTGTACATTTGAGCTGAATGTGTCAAAATCTTAAAAATTAACAGGTGCCCAAGCAATTTCATGCTAGAATCATCATCCGGATGCCAAAATAAACCAAATACAGCAAAAGATTTGAGTGCAAAACGTTTGGTTTAGATTTGACAGCCATAATCAGCAATTGTGTACATTTAGATTAGATTAGATTAGATTAGCCTTTATTGTCATTATACAAGTACAATGAAATGAAAGCTCTGCCATAAGTGCGCACATAATAGACAGATAAAAATATATACAATAAAATAAATAGGTTAAAAAATAAAATAAAACCAATACTGTATAAAACCACTGTACATATTGCAATGTACAAATGTGCAAAAGTGCAATGCTAGTCCTTAAATGAGTCCAGGTCAGTTGTCAGTGCATAGTGGAGTTGAGTATGATGACAGCTTTTGGAAAGAAACTGTCTCTGAGTCTGTTTGTTTTTGTTGATATTGCTCTGTAGCGCCTACCAGAGGGCAGCAGGCTGAAGAAGTGGAAACCAGGGTGTGTAGGGTCCTTGATGATTTTTCTTGCCCTACCGAGGCACCGGGAGTTGTAGATGGTAGACAGTGGAGGAAGGGGGCAGCCGATGGTCTTCTGTGCTGTGTTGATGACCCTCTGCAGTCTCTTCCTGTCCGCTTCTGTGCAGCTTGAGTGCCATACTGACACAGCATAGGTCAGCAGACTCTCAATTGCTGATCTATAGAAGGTCACCAGCAGTTTGGTGTTAAGTTGCTCCTTCCTTAGTAATCTCAGGAAGTGCAGTCTCTGCTGTGCCCTTTTAACTAGTGCTGTGGTGTTAGTTGTCCAGGAGAGGTCTTTAGAGATGTGAACCCCAAGGAATTTGAAGGTCTCCACGCGCACCACGCCTTCGCCGTTGATGTACAGAGGGGCAGGGGGAGTTTTATTCCGTCGGAAGTCCAGAATGAGTTCTTTTGTTTTGGAAATGTTCATTGTTAAGTTGTTGAGGGCACACCACTCACTCAGTCTAAAGACCTCATCCCTATAGGCCGCCTCATTTCCCTCTGTAATCATCCCCACCACTGTTGTGTCATCCGCAAATTTCACAACGATGTTCTCAGGGTGGGTGGGTCTACAGTCATGTGTGTAAAGTGAAAAAAGTAGTGGGCTCAGCACACAGCCTTGAGGTGAGCCAGTTCTCAGTGTGCAGGTGGATGAGAGATGGGGACCCAGCTTGACGTGCTGGGGTCGATCGACCAGGAAGTCCTTAATCCAAGAGCAAGTGGAAGGTGGGAGCCCCAGGTTAGCCAACTTGGGGATAAGAATGTCCGGTATTATTGTATTAAAGGCTGAGCTGTAGTCAATAAAAAGCATTCTGACATAGCTTCCCCTTTTCTCGAGATGGCTCAATGCAGCGTGGAGGGCGATTGTTATTGCATCCTCAGTGGATCTATTTGGCCGATATGCAAACTGATATGGATCAAGAGTGGCGGGGAGACAAGCTTTAATGTGTCTTAGTACCAGTTTTTCAAAACACTTTGTGATGACTGGGGTGAGTGCTACCGGACGGAAGTCGGTTAGATTTATTGTGGGTGACTTCTTCGGGACTGGAATGATGATGGCTGATTTTAGGCAGGCTGGAATGTGGGCTTGTTCCAGTGACAGGTTAAAAATATCCGTGAATACTGGTGCTAGTTGGTCAGCACATGCCTTAAGTATTTTCCCCGGAACACCGTCCGGTCGTGTGGCCTTCCTGGGGTTGACAGCACGGAGCACACGTCTCACGTCTTCCACCACTACAATCAGTGAGGTGGTGCCAGAAGTTGGTGGGAGCTGTAATGGAGAATGGGGTGGTGTGACTGAGTTCTGAGTTTGGGATTCAAAGCGAGCAAAGAAACTGTTTAGCTCCTCTGCTAATGCCGCGTCTGAGTCCCCAGGAGTCGCAGCACAGCCCTTGTAGTTGGTGAGGGACTGTATGCTCTGCCACATCTGTCGGGGGTTGTTGAGTTGCCCTTCTATCTTCTCCTTGTAGGCTGCTTTGGCGATCTTGATGCCTCTCCTCAGGTTGGCACGAGCTGTGCTGTAGAGTGCACCGTCGTCTGATCTGAAGGCTGCATCCCGGGCCCGGAGAAGCGAGCGGACTTGGCTCGTCATCCACGGCTTCTGGTTTGGGTGCACCTGGATGGTCTTCTCCACCGTAACCGTGCCCATGCAGTACCTGATGTAAGACAGTACTGTATCTGTGAATGTGGCCAGGTCTTCGTGGTGGAAAGTCTCCCACTGAGTCTGTTCAAAGCAGTCCTGGAGTCGGGGGAGGGCGTCGTCAGGCCAGGTGATAATGGTCTGTCTTTTGGGCTTGCTTTGACGGCTGAGAGGGGTGTATGCTGGGGCCAGGAACAGTGAGATGTGATCAGACTGTCCCAGGTGGGGGAGGGGTATGGCTCTATATGCACTCTTAATGTTAGAGTACACATGATCCAATGTTTTATCACCTCTTGTTGGACATTTCACGTGTTGGTAAAATTTTGGTAAAACCGTTTTGAGATTTGCCTGATTAAAATCTCCTGCAATGATGTGCGCGCCATTTGGGTAGGCATACAGATGATTGTTTATAGCGTCAAGCAGTAGAGAAAGAGAGGTTTTTACATTAGCATCCGGTGGTATGTAGACGGCAGTGACGATAATAACAGCTAGCTCTCTTGGTAAGAAGAATGGTCTGCATCTCACCGACATGAATTCCAGGTCCGGGGAACAATGTTTGTCCAGTACAGTGCTGTTATTACACCAACCTTCATTCACGTAGATGCAAAGCCCACCACCTCTCCTTTTTCCGGAGTCGCTGGTCCTGTCCGATCTGTGTAGCGTGCGGCCGGCTAGCTGCATCGCAGCGTCGGGTATTTGTGAGTGCAGCCACGTCTCCGTAATGATTAACGTGCTGCATTCTTGAACGTGACGACTTCCAGCCAGCTGTAAATCCAAATCGTCCGTCTTGTTCACCATGGATCTGGCGTTTGAGAGGTAAATGCTTGGCAGCGATGGTTTGAGTGGCTGTTTCCTGAGCCGAGTTAGCAGGCCGGCTCTGCAGCCACGCTTCTGCTTCCTCTCGCGGCGCCGCCTCCGTCGCCTACCAGACCTGATAACAATCCACGGAGAACCCGCTGGTCTCACTATCTCATCCGGAAAATCATGCATGCGATGAAAGTCGCCACAAACAGTCATTTTCTGCTGGAAGCCGATGTTTAGCAAGTCCACCCGGTTATAGTTGATTTTAAAGTCCGGTACAGTCGAACAGCTTACAAAAATACACATAAAAAAACACGAAAAACACGCACAAATGGGGAGAGCTTGAAGCCGCAGCATGCTCATGCGCCGCCACTAAGATCGTCTCACACCTCACATGAAGGTGTATTTGAGCTGAACGTATCAAAATCTTAAAAATTAACAGGTGCCCAACCAATTTCATGCTAGAATCATCATCCGGATGCCAAAATAAACTAAATACAGCAAAAGATTTGAGTGCACAACGTTTGGTTTAGATTTGACAGCCATAATCAGCAATTGTGTACATTTGAGCTGAATGTGTCAAAATCTTAAAAATTAACAGGTACCCAGCAATTTCATGCGAGAATCATCATCCGGATGCCAAAATAAACTAAATACAGCAAAAGATTTGAGTGCACAACGTTTGGTTTAGGTTTGACAGCCATAATCATCTTTTTATTGCTTTAAATGCGGTTTTAGCACATGATTGTACATTTTAGCTGAATGTGTCAAAATCTTAAAAATTAACAGGTGCCCAAGCAATTTCATGCTAGAATCATCATACGGATGCCAGAATAAACTAAATACAGCAAGAGATAATGAGTGCACAATGTTTGGTTTAGGTTTGACAGTCATAATCATCTTTTTATAGCTTCAAATGCGTTTTTAGCGCATGATTGTACATTTGAGCTGAATGTGTCAAAATCGTAAAAATTAACAGGTGCCCAAGCAATTTCATGCTAGAATCATCATCCGGATGCCAAAATAAACTAAATACAGCAAAAGATTTGAGTGCACAACATTTGGTTGAGATTTGACAGCCATAATCAGCAATTGTGTACATTTGAGCTGAATGTGTCAAAATCTTACAAATTAACAGGTGCCCAAGCAATTTCATGCTAGAATCATCATCCGGATGCCAAAATAAACTAAATACAGCAAAAGATTTGAGTGCACAACGTTTGGTTTAGATTTGACAGCCATAATCAGCAATTGTGTACATTTGAGCTGAATGTGTCAAAATCTTAAAAATTAACAGGTGCCCAAGCAATTTCATGCTAGAATCATCATCCGGATGCCAAAATAAACTAAATACAGCAAACGATTTGAGTGCACAACGTTTGGTTTAGATTTGACAGCCATAATCAGCAATTGTGTACATTTCAGCTGAATGTGTCAAAATCTTAAAAATTAACAGGTGCCCAAGCAATTTCATGCCAGAATCATCATCCGGATGCCAAAATTAACTAAATACAGCAAAAGATTTGAGTGCACAACGTTTGGTTTTGGTTTGACAGCCATAATCATCTTTTTATTGCTTTAAATGCGTTTTTAGCGCATGATTGTACATTTGAGCTGAATGTGCCAAAATATTAAAAATTTAACAGGTCCCCAAGCAATTTCATGCTAGAATCATCATCCGGATGCCAAAATAAACTAAATACAGCAAATGATTTGAGTGCACAACGTTTGGTTTAGATTTGACAGCCATAATCAGCAATTGTGTACATTTGAGCTGAATGTGTCAAAATCTTAAAAATTAACAGGTGCCCAAGCAATTTCATTGTATAATCATCATTCGGATGCCAAAATAAACTAAATACAGGAAAAGATTTGAGTGCACAACGTTTGGTTTAGATTTGACAGCCATAATCAGCAATTGTGTACATTTGAACTGAATGTGTCAAAATCTTAAAAATTAACAGCTGCCCAAGCAATTTCATGCTAGAATCATCATCCGGATGCCAAAATAAACTAAATACAGCAAAAGATTTGAGTGCACAACGTTTGGTTTAGATTTGACAGCCATAATCAGCAATTGTGTACATTTGAGCTGAATGTGTCAAAATCTTAAAAATTAACAGGTGCCCAAGCAATTTCATGGTAGAATCATCATTCGGATGCCAAAATAAACTAAATACAGCAAAAGATTTGAGTGCACAACGTTTGGTTTAGATTTGACAGCCATAATCAGCAATTGTGTACATTTGAGCTGAATGTGTCAAAATCTTAAAAATTAACAGGTGCCCAAGCAATTTCATGCTAGAATCATCATCCGGATGCCAAAATAAACTAAATACAGCAATAGATTTGAGTGCACAACCTTTGGTTTAGATTTGACAGCCATAATCAGCAATTGTGTACATTTGAGCTGAATGTGTCAAAATCTTAAAAATTAACAGGTGCCCAAGCAATTTCATGCTAGAATCATCATCCGGATGCCAAAATAACCCAAATACAGCAAAAGATTTGAGTGTACGTTTGGTTTAGATTTGACAGCCATAATCAGCAATTGTGTACATTTGAGCTGAATGTGTCAGAATCTTAAAAATTAACAGGTGCCCAAGCAATTTCAAGCTAGAATCATCATCCGGATGCCAAAATAAACTAAATACAGCAAAAGATTTGAGTGCACAACGTTTGGTTTTGGTTTGACAGCCATAATCATCTTTTTATTGCTTTAAATGCGTTTTTAGCGCATGATTGTACATTTGAGCTGAATGTGTCAAAATATTAAAAATTAACAGGTGCCCAATCAATTTTATGCTAGAATCATCATCCGGATGCCAAAATAAACTAAATACAGCAAAAGATTTGAGTGCACAACGTTTGGTTTAGATTTGACAGCCATAATCAGCAATTGTGTACATTTGAGCTGAATGTGTCAAAATCTTAAAAATTAACAGGTGCCCAAGCAATTTCATGCTAGAATCATCATCCGGATGACAAAATAAACTAAATACAGCAAAAGATTTGAATGCACTACGTTTGGTTTAGGTTTGACAGCCATAATCATCTTGTTATTGCTTTAAATGCGTTTTTTTGCGCATGATTGTACAGGTGAGCTGAATGTGTCAAAATCTTAAAAATTAACAGGTGCCCAAGCAATTTCATGCTAGAATCATCATCCGGATGCCAAAATAAATTAAATACAGCAAAAGATTTGAGTGCACAATGTTTGGTTTAGATTTGACAGCCATAATCAGCAATTGTGTACATTTGAGCTGAATGTGTCAAAATCTTAAAAATTAACAGGTGCCCAAGCAATTTCATGCTAGAATCATCATCCGGATTCCAAAATAAACTAAATACAGCAAAAGATTTGAGTCCACAACGTTTGGTTTAGGTTTGACAGCCATAATCACCTTTTTATTGCTTTCAATGCGTTTTTAGCGCATGATTGTACATTTGAGCTGAATGTGTCAAAATCTTAAAAATTAACAGGTGCCCAAGCAATTTCATGCAAGAATCATCATCCGGATGCCAAAATAAACTAAATACAGCAAAAGATTTGAGTGCACAACGTTTGGTTTAGATTTGACAGCCATAATCAGCAATTGTGTACATTTGAGCTGAATGTGTCAAAATCTTAAAAATTAACAGGTGACCAAGCAATTTCATACTAGAATCATCATCCGGATGCCAAAATAAACTAAATACAGCAAAAGATTTGAGTGCACAACGTTTGGTTTAGCTTTGACAGCCATAATCACCTTTTTATTGCTTTAAATGCGTTTTTAGCGCATGATTGTACATTTGAGCTGAATGTGTCAAAATATTAAAAATTAACAGGTGCTCAAGCAATTTCATGCTAAAATCATCATCCGGATGCCAAAATAAACTAAATACAGCAATAGATTTGAGTGCACAACCTTTGGTTTAGATTTGACACCCATAATCAGCAATTGTGTACATTTGAGCTGAATGTGTCAAAATCTTAAAAATTAACAGGTGCCCAAGCAATTTCATGCTAGAATCATCATCCGGATGCCAAAATAAATTAAATACAGCAAAAGATTTGAGTGCACAACGTTTGGTTTAGATTTGACAGCCATAATCAGCAATTGTGTACATTTGAGCTGAATGTGTCAAAATCTTAAAAATTAACAGGTGCCCAAGCAATTTCATGCTAGAATCATCATCCGGATTCCAAAATAAACTAAATACAGCAAAAAATTTGAGTCCACAACGTTTGGTTTAGGTTTGACAGCCATAATCACCTTTTTATTGCTTTAAATGCGTTTTTAGCGCATGATTGTACATTTATGCTGAATGTGTCAAAATCTTAAAAATTAACAGGTGCCCAAGCAATTTCATGCTAGAATCATCATCCGGATGCCAAAATAAACTAAATACAGCAAAAGATTTGAGTGCACAACGTTTGGTTTAGGTTTGACAGCCATAATCAGCAATTGTGTACATTTGAGCTGAATGTGTCAAAATCTTAAAAATTAACAGGTGCCCAAGCAATTTCATGCTAGAATCATCATCCGGATGCCAAAATAAACTAAATACAGCAAAAGATTTGAGTGCACAACGTTTGGTTTTGATTTGACAGCCATAATCAGCAATTGTGTACATTTGAGCTGAATGTGTCAAAATCTTAAAAATTAACAGGTGCCCAAGCAATTTCATGCTAGAATCATCATCCGGATTCCAAAATAAACTAAATACAGCAAAAAATTTGAGTCCACAACGTTTGGTTTAGGTTTGACAGCCATAATCACCTTTTTATTGCTTTAAATGCGTTTTTAGCGCATGATTGTACATTTATGCTGAATGTGTCAAAATCTTAAAAATTAACAGGTGCCCAAGCAATTTCATGCTAGAATCATCATCCGGATGCCAAAATAAACTAAATACAGCAAAAGATTTGAGTGCACAACGTTTGGTTTAGGTTTGACAGCCATAATCAGCAATTGTGTACATTTGAGCTGAATGTGTCAAAATCTTAAAAATTAACAGGTGCCCAAGCAATTTCATGCTAGAATCATCATCCGGATGCCAAAATAAACTAAATACAGCAAAAGATTTGAGTGCACAACGTTTGGTTTTCATTTGACAGCCATAATCAGCAATTGTGTACATTTGAGCTGAATGTGTCAAAATCTTAAAAATTAACAGGTGCCCAAGCAATTTCATGCCAGAATCATCATCCGGATGCCAAAATAAACTAAATACAGCAAAAGATTTGAGTGCACAACGTTTGGTTTAGATTTGACAGCCATAATCAGCACTTGTGTACATTTGAGCTGAATGTGTCAAAATCTTAAAAATTAACAGGTGCCCAAGCAATTTCATGCTAGAATCATCATCCGGATGCCAAAATAAACTAAATACAGCAAAAGATTTGAGTGCACAACGTTTGGTTTAGATTTGACAGCCATAATCAGCACTTGTGTACATTTGAGCTGAATGTGTCAAAATCTTAAAAATTAACAGGTGCCCAAGCAATTTCATGCTAGAATCATCATCCGGATGCCAAAATAAACTAAATACAGCAAAAGATTTGAGTGCACAACGTTTGGTTTAGCTTTGACAGCCATAATCACCTTTTTATTGCTTTAAATGCGTTTTTAGCGCATGATTGTACATTTGAGCTGAATGTGTCAAAATATTAAAAATTAACAGGTGCTCAAGCAATTTCATGCTAGAATCATCATCCGGATGCCAAAATAAACTAAATACAGCAATAGATTTGAGTGCACAACCTTTGGTTTAGATTTGACAGCGATAATCAGCAATTGTGTACATTTCAGCTGAATGTGTCAAAATCTTAAAAATTAACAGGTGCCCAAGCAATTTCATGCTAGAATCATCATCCGGATGCCAAAATAAACCAAATACAGCAAAAGATTTGAGTGCAAAACGTTTGGTTTAGATTTGACAGCCATAATCAGCAATTGTGTACATTTGAGCTGAATGTGTCAAAATCTTAAAAATTAACAGGTGCCCAAGCAATTTCATGCTAGAATCATCATCCGGATGCCAAAATAAACTAAATACAGCAAAAGATTCGAGTGCACAACGTTTGGTTTAGATTTGACAGCCATAATCAGCAATTGTGTACATTTGAGCTAAATGTGTCAAAATCTTAAAAATTAACAGGTGCCCAAGCAATTTCATGCCAGAATCATCATCCGGATGCCAAAATAAACTAAATACAGCAAAAGATTTGAGTGCACAACGTTTGGTTTTGGTTTGACAGCCATAATCATCTTTTTATTGCTTTAAATGCGTTTTTAGCGCATGATTGTACATTTGAGCTGAATGTGTCAAAATCTTAAAGATTAACAGGTGCCCAAGCAATTTCATGCTAGAATCATCATCCGGATGCCAAAATAAACTAAATACAGCAAAAGATTTGAGTGCACAACGTTTGGTTTAGGTTTGACACCCATAATCATCTTTTTATTGCTTTAAATGCGTTTTTAGCGCATGATTGTACATTTGAGCTGAATGTGTCAAAATCTTAAAAATTAACAGGTGCCCAATCAATTTCATGCTAGAATCATCATCCGGATGCCAAAATAAACTAAATACAGCAAAAGGTTTGAGTGCAAAACGTTTGGTTTAGGTTTGACAGCCATAATCATCTTTTTTTTATTGCTTTAAATGTGTTTTTAGCGCATGATTGTACATTTGAGCTGAATGTGTCAAAATCTTAAAAATTAACAGGTGCCCAAGCAATTTCATGCTAGAATCATCATCCGGATGCCAAAATAAACCAAATACAGCAAAAGATTTGAGTGCACAACGTTTGGTTTTGGTTTGACAGCCATAATCATCTTTTTATTGCTTTAAATGCGTTTTTAGCGCATGATTGTACATTTGAGCTGAATGTGTCAAAATCTTAAAGATTAACAGGTGCCCAAGCAATTTCATGCTAGAATCATCATCCGGATGCCAAAATAAACTAAATACAGCAAAAGATTTGAGTGCACAACGTTTGGTTTAGGTTTGACACCCATAATCATCTTTTTATTGCTTTAAATGCGTTTTTAGCGCATGATTGTACATTTGAGCTGAATGTGTCAAAATCTTAAAAATTAACAGGTGCCCAATCAATTTCATGCTAGAATCATCATCCGGATGCCAAAATAAACTAAATACAGCAAAAGGTTTGAGTGCAAAACGTTTGGCTTAGGTTTGACAGCCATAATCATCTTTTTTTTTATTGCTTTAAATGTGTTTTTAGCGCATGATTGTACATTTGAGCTGAATGTGTCAAAATCTTAAAAATTAACAGGTGCCCAAGCAATTTCATGCTAGAATCATCATCCGGATGCCAAAATAAACCAAATACAGCAAAAGATTTGAGTGCAAAACGTTTGGTTTAGATTTGACAGCCATAATCAGCAATTGTGTACATTTAGATTAGATTAGATTAGATTAGCCTTTATTGTCATTATACAAGTACAATGAAATGAAAGCTCTGCCATAAGTGCGCACATAATAGACAGATAAAAATATATACAATAAAATAAATAGGTTAAAAAATAAAATAAAACCAATACTGTATAAAACCACTGTACATATTGCAATGTACAAATGTGCAAAAGTGCAATGCTAGTCCTTAAATGAGTCCAGGTCAGTTGTCAGTGCATAGTGGAGTTGAGTATGATGACAGCTTTTGGAAAGAAACTGTCTCTGAGTCTGTTTGTTTTTGTTGATATTGCTCTGTAGCGCCTATCAGAGGGCAGCCGGCTGAAGAAGTGGAAACCAGGGTGTGTAGGGTCCTTGATGATTTTCCTTGCCCTACCGAGGCACCGGGAGTTGTAGATGGTAGACAGTGGAGGAAGGGGGCAGCCGATGGTCTTCTGTGCTGTGTTGATGACCCTCTGCAGTCTCTTCCTGTCCGCTTCTGTGCAGCTTGAGTGCCATACTGACACAGCATAGGTCAGCAGACTCTCAATTGCTGATCTATAGAAGGTCACCAGCAGTTTGGTGTTAAGTTGCTCCTTCCTTAGTAATCTCAGGAAGTGCAGTCTCTGCTGTGCCCTTTTAACTAGTGCTGTGGTGTTAGTTGTCCAGGAGAGGTCTTTAGAGATGTGAACCCCAAGGAATTTGAAGGTCTCCACGCGCTCCACGCCTTCGCCGTTGATGTACAGAGGGGCAGGGGGAGTTTTATTCCGTCGGAAGTCCAGAATGAGTTCTTTTGTTTTGGAAATGTTCATTGTTAAGTTGTTGAGGGCACACCACTCACTCAGTCTAAAGACCTCATCCCTATAGGCCGCCTCATTTCCCTCTGTAATCATCCCCACCACTGTTGTGTCATCCGCAAATTTCACAACGATGTTCTCAGGGTGGGTGGGTCTACAGTCATGTGTGTAAAGTGAAAAAAGTAGTGGGCTCAGCACACAGCCTTGAGGTGAGCCAGTTCTCAGTGTGCAGGTGGATGAGAGATGGGGACCCAGCTTGACGTGCTGGGGTCGATCGACCAGGAAGTCCTTAATCCAAGAGCAAGTGGAAGGTGGGAGCCCCAGGTTAGCCAACTTGGGGATAAGAATGTCCGGTATTATTGTATTAAAGGCTGAGCTGTAGTCAATAAAAAGCATTCTGACATAGCTTCCCCTTTTCTCGAGATGGCTCAATGCAGCGTGGAGGGCGATTGTTATTGCATCCTCAGTGGATCTATTTGGCCGATATGCAAACTGATATGGATCAAGAGTGGCGGGGAGACAAGCTTTAATGTGTCTTAGTACCAGTTTTTCAAAACACTTTGTGATGACTGGGGTGAGTGCTACCGGACGGAAGTCGGTTAGATTTATTGTGGGTGACTTCTTCGGGACTGGAATGATGATGGCTGATTTTAGGCAGGCTGGAATGTGGGCTTGTTCCAGTGACAGGTTAAAAATATCCGTGAATACTGGTGCTAGTTGGTCAGCACTAGGGGTGTGAATTGCCTAGTACCTGACGATTCGATTCGTATCACGATTCACAGGTCACGATTCGATTCGATACCGATTAATCCCGATACGAATGGTCACGATTCGATACCGATTAATCCCGATACGAATTTATAAGTCGATTGTTGCGATTTTTTTCCATTCAAATTTAGAAAATACTATCAGTAAATTTGTACATGTACACTGTAAGATTTGTATGAATATATTTATCTAAAACTTGAGGCTTATAACCGTGAGCCACTGTACACAAACAGTTTGCAATCTGTTTCACATTTGAACAGCATTAAAATAAAAATATTAAGGCTTAATGTGCCGTTCATATAACATTCTTCCATGCTCAAGGTGTGAATCCTAAAAAAAAAAAAAAAAAAAAAAAAAAAAAAAAATTAAATAAAATAAAATCGATTCTGCCGATTATTGAATCGATTCGAGAATCGCGCGATGTAGTATCGCGATATATCGCCGAATCGATTTTTTTAACACCCCTAGTCAGCACATGCCTTAAGTACTTTCCCCGGAACACCGTCCGGTTCTGTGGCCTTCCTGGGGTTGACAGCACGGAGCACACGTCTCACGTCTTCCACCACTACAATCAGTGAGGTGGTGCCAGAAGTTGGTGGGAGTTGTAATGGAGAATGGGGTGGTGTGACTGAGTTCTGAGTTTGGGATTCAAAGCGAGCAAAGAATCTGTTTAGCTCCTCTGCTAATGCCGCGTCTGAGTCCCCAGGAGTCGCAGCACAGCCCTTGTAGTTGGTGAGGGACTGTATGCTCTGCCACATCTGTCGGGGGTTGTTGAGTTGCCCTTCTATCTTCTCCTTGTAGGCTGCTTTGGCGATCTTGATGCCTCTCCTCAGGTTGGCACGAGCTGTGCTGTAGAGTGCACCGTCGTCTGATCTGAAGGCTGCATCCCGGGCCCGGAGAAGCGAGCGGACTTGGCTCGTCATCCACGGCTTCTGGTTTGGGTGCACCTGGATGGTCTTCTCCACCGTAACCGTGCCCATGCAGTACCTGATGTAAGACAGTACTGTATCTGTGAATGTGGCCAGGTCTTCGTGGTGGAAAGTCTCCCACTGAGTCTGTTCAAAGCAGTCCTGGAGTCGGGGGAGGGCGTCGTCAGGCCAGGTGATAATGGTCTGTCTTTTGGGGTTGCTTTGACGGCTGAGAGGGGTGTATGCTGGGGCCAGGAACAGTGAGATGTGATCAGACTGTCCCAGGTGGGGGAGGGGTATGGCTCTATATGCACTCTTAATGTTAGAGTACACATGATCCAATGTTTTATCACCTCTTGTTGGACATTTCACGTGTTGGTAAAATTTTGGTAAAACCGTTTTGAGATTTGCCTGATTAAAATCTCCTGCAATGATGTGCGCGCCATTTGGGTAGGCATACAGATGATTGTTTATAGCGTCAAGCAGTAGAGAAAGAGAGGTTTTTACATTAGCATCCGGTGGTATGTAGACGGCAGTGATGATAATAACAGCTAGCTCTCTTGGTAAGAAGAATGGTCTGCATCTCACCGACATGAATTCCAGGTCCGGGGAACAATGTTTGTCCAGTACAGTGCTGTTATTACACCAACCTTCATTCACGTAGATGCAAAGCCCACCACCTCTCCTTTTTCCGGAGTCGCTGGTCCTGTCCGATCTGTGTAGCGTGCGGCCGGCTAGCTGCATCGCAGCGTCGGGTATTTGTGAGTGCAGCCACGTCTCCGTAATGATTAACGTGCTGCATTCTTGAACGTGACGACTTCCAGCCAGCTGTAAATCCAAATCGTCCGTCTTGTTCACCATGGATCTGGCGTTTGAGAGGTAAATGCTTGGCAGCGATGGTTTGAGTGGCTGTTTCCTGAGCCGAGTTAGCAGGCCGGCTCTGCAGCCACGCTTCTGCTTCCTCTCGCGGCGCCGCCTCCGTCGCCTACCAGACCCGATAACAATCCACGGAGACACCGCTGGTCTCACTATCTCATCCGGAATATCATGCATGCGATGAAAGTCGCCACAAACAGTCATTTTCTGCTGGAAGCCGATGTTTAGCAAGTCCACCCGGTTATAGTTGATTTTAAAGTCCGGTACAGTCGAACAGCTTACAAAAATACACATAAAAAAAACACGAAAAACACGCACAAATGGGGAGAGCTTGAAGCCGCAGCATGCCCATGCGCCGCCACTAAGATCGTCTCACACCTCACATGAAGGTGTATTTGAGCTGAATGTATCAAAATCTTAAAAATTAACAGGTGCCCAAGCAATTTCATGCTAGAATCATCATCCGGATGCCAAAATAAACTAAATACAGCAAAAGATTTGAGTGCACAACGTTTGGTTTAGATTTGACAGCCATAATCAGCAATTGTGTACATTTGAGCTGAATGTGTCAAAATCTTAAAAATTAACAGGTACCCAGCAATTTCATGCGAGAATCATCATCCGGATGCCAAAATAAACTAAATACAGCAAAAGATTTGAGTGCACAACGTTTGGTTTAGGTTTGACAGCCATAATCATCTTTTTATTGCTTTAAATGCGGTTTTAGCACATGATTGTACATTTTAGCTGAATGTGTCAAAATCTTAAAAATTAACAGGTGCCCAAGATATTTCATGCTAGAATCATCATCCGGATGCCAGAATAAACTAAATACAGCAAGAGATAATGAGTGCACAATGTTTGGTTTAGGTTTGACAGTCATAATCATCTTTTTATAGCTTCAAATGCGTTTTTAGCGCATGATTGTACATTTGAGCTGAATGTGTCAAAATCTTAAAAATTAACAGGTGCCCAAGCAATTTCATGCTAGAATCATCATCCGGATGCCAAAATAAACTAAATACAGCAAAAGATTTGAGTGCACAACGTTTGGTTTAGATTTGACAGCCATAATCAGCAATTGTGTACATTTGAACTGAATGTGTCAAAATCTTAAAAATTAACAGCTGCCCAAGCAATTTCATGCTAGAATCATCATCCGGATGCCAAAACAAACTAAATACAGCAAAAAATTTGAGTGCACAACGTTTGGTTTAGATTTGACAGCCATAATCAGCAATTGTGTACATTTGAGCTGAATGTGTCAAAATCTTAAAAATTAACAGGTGCCCAAGCAATTTCATGGTAGAATCATCATTCGGATGCCAAAATAAACTAAATACAGCAAAAGATTTGAGTGCACAACGTTTGGTTTAGATTTGACAGCCATAATCAGCAATTGTGTACATTTGAACTGAATGTGTCAAAATCTTAAAAATTAACAGCTGCCCAAGCAATTTCATGCTAGAATCATCATCCGGATGCCAAAATAAACTAAATACAGCAAAAGATTTGAGTGCACAACGTTTGGTTTTGGTTTGACAGCCATAATCATCTTTTTATTGCTTTAAATGCGTTTTTAGCGCATGATTGTACATTTGAGCTGAATGTGTCAAAATCTTAAAAATTAACAGGTGCCCAAGCAATTTCATGCTAGAATCATCATCCGGATGCCAAAATAAACTAAATACAGCAATAGATTTGAGTGCACAACCTTTGGTTTAGATTTGACAGCCATAATCAGCAATTGTGTACATTTGAGTTGAATGTGTCAAAATCTTAAAAATTAACAGGTGCCCAAGCAATTTCATGCTAGAATCATCATCCGGATGCCAAAATAACCCAAATACAGCAAAAGATTTGAGTGTACGTTTGGTTTAGATTTGATAGCCATAATCAGCAATTGTGTACATTTGAGCTGAATGTGTCAGAATCTTAAAAATTAACAGGTGCCCAAGCAATTTCAAGCTAGAATCATCATCCGGATGCCAAAATAAACTAAATACAGCAAAAGATTTGAGTGCACAACGTTTGGTTTTGGTTTGACAGCCATAATCATCTTTTTATTGCTTTAAATGCGTTTTTAGCGCATGATTGTACATTTGAGCTGAATGTGTCAAAATATTAAAAATTAACAGGTGCCCAATCAATTTCATGCTAGAATCATCATCCGGATGCCAAAATAAACTAAATACAGCAAAAGATTTGAGTGCACAACGTTTGGTTTAGATTTGACAGCCATAATCAGCAATTCTGTACATTTGAGCTGAATGTGTCAAAATCTTGAAAATTAACAGGTGCCCAAGCAATTTCATGCTAGAATCATCATCCGGATGCCAAAATAAACTAAATACAGCAAAAGATTTGAATGCACTACGTTTGGTTTAGGTTTGACAGCCATAATCATCTTGTTATTGCTTTAAATGCGTTTTTTTGCGCATGATTGTACAGGTGAGCTGAATGTGTCAAAATCTTAAAAATTAACAGGTGCCCAAGCAATTTCATGCTAGAATCATCATCCGGATGCCAAAATAAATTAAATACAGCAAAAGATTTGAGTGCACAACGTTTGGTTTAGATTTGACAGCCATAATCAGCAATTGTGTACATTTGAGCTGAATGTGTCAAAATCTTAAAAATTAACAGGTGCCCAAGCAATTTCATGCGAGAATCATCATCCGGATTCCAAAATAAACTAAATACAGCAAAAGATTTGAGTCCACAACGTTTGGTTTAGGTTTGACAGCCATAATCACCTTTTTATTGCTTTCAATGCGTTTTTAGCGCATGATTGTACATTTGAGCTGAATGTGTCAAAATCTTAAAAATTAACAGGTGCCCAAGCAATTTCATGCAAGAATCATCATCCGGATGCCAAAATAAACTAAATACAGCAAAAGATTTGAGTGCACAACGTTTGGTTTAGATTTGACAGCCATAATCAGCAATTGTGTACATTTGAGCTGAATGTGTCAAAATCTTAAAAATTAACAGGTGACCAAGCAATTTCATACTAGAATCATCATCCGGATGCCAAAATAAACTAAATACAGCAAAAGATTTGAGTGCACAACGTTTGGTTTAGATTTGACAGCCATAATCACCTTTTTATTGCTTTAAATGCGTTTTTAGCGCATGATTGTACATTTGAGCTGAATGTGTCAAAATATTAAAAATTAACAGGTGCTCAAGCAATTTCATGCTAGAATCATCATCCGGATGCCAAAATAAACTAAATACAGCAATAGATTTGAGTGCACAACCTTTGGTTTAGATTTGACAGCCATAATCAGCAATTGTGTACATTTGAGCTGAATGTGTCAAAATCTTAAAAATTAACAGGTGCCCAAGCAATTTCATGCTAGAATCATCATCCGGATGCCAAAATAAACTAAATACAGCAAAAGATTTGAGTGCACAACGTTTGGTTTAGGTTTGACAGCCATAATCAGCAATTGTGTACATTTGAGCTGAATGTGTCAAAATCTTAAAAATTAACAGGTGCCCAAGCAATTTCATGCCAGAATCATCATCCGGATGCCAAAATAAACTAAATACAGCAAAAGATTTGAGTGCACAACGTTTGGTTTAGATTTGACAGCCATAATCAGCACTTGTGTACATTTGAGCTGAATGTGTCAAAATCTTAAAAATTAACAGGTGCCCAAGCAATTTCATGCTAGAATCATCATCCGGATGCCAAAATAAACTAAATACAGCAAAAGATTTGAGTGCACAACGTTTGGTTTAGATTTGACAGCCATAATCAGCAATTGTGTACATTTGAGCTGAATGTGTCAAAATCTTAAAAATTAACAGGTGCCCAAGCAATTTCATGCTAGAATCATCATCCGGATGCCAAAATAAACTAAATACAGCAAAATATTTGAGTGCACAACGTTTGGTTTTGATTTGACAGCCATATTCAGCAATTGTGTACATTTGAGCTGAATGTGTCAAAATCTTAAAAATTAACAGGTGCCCAAGTTATTTCATGCTAGAATCATCATCCGGATGCCAAAATAAACTAAATACAGCAAAAGATTTGAGTGCACAACGTTTGGTTTAGATTTGACAGCCATAATCAGCAATTGTGTACATTTCAGCTGAATGTGTCAAAATCTTAAAAATTAACAGGTGCCCAAGAAATTTCATGCTAGAATCATCATCCGGATGCCAAAATAAACTAAATACAGCAAAAGATTTGAGTGCACAACGTTTGGTTTAGATTTGACAGCCATAATCAGCAATTGTGTACATTTCAGCTGAATGTGTCAAAATCTTAAATATTAACAGGTGCCCAAGCAATTTCATGCCAGAATCATCATCCGGATGCCAAAATAAACTAAATACAGCAAAAGATTTGAGTGCACAACGTTTGGTTTAGATTTGACAGCCATAATCAGCAATTGTGTACATTTGAGCTGAATGTGTCAAAATCTTAAAAATTAACAGGTGCCCAAGCAATTTCATGCTAGAATCATCATCCGGATGCCAAAATAAACTAAATACAGCAAAATATTTGAGTGCACAACGTTTGGTTTTGATTTGACAGCCATAATCAGCAATTGTGTACATTTGAGCTGAATGTGTCAAAATCTTAAAAATTAACAGGTGCCCAAGCAATTTCATGCCAGAATCATCATCCGGATGCCAAAATAAACTAAATACAGCAAAAGATTTGAGTGCACAACGTTTGGTTTAGATTTGACAGCCATAATCAGCAATTGTGTACATTTCAGCTGAATGTGTCAAAATCTTAAAAATTAACAGGTGCCCAAGCAATTTCATGCTAGAATCATCATCCGGATGCCAAAATAAACTAAATACAGCAAAAGATTTGAGTGCACAACGTTTGGTTTAGATTTGACAGCCATAATCAGCACTTGTGTACATTTGAGATGAATGTGTCAAAATCTTAAAAATTAACAGGTGCCCAAGCAATTTCATGCTAGAATCATCATCCGGATGCCAAAATAAACTAAATACAGCAAAAGATTTGAGTGCACAACGTTTGGTTTAGATTTGACAGCCATAATCAGCACTTGTGTACATTTGAGCTGAATGTGTCAAAATCTTAAAAATTAACAGGTGCCCAAGCAATTTCATGCTAGAATCATCATCCGGATGCCAAAATAAACTAAATACAGCAAAAGATTTGAGTGCACAACGTTTGGTTTAGATTTGACAGCCATAATCAGCAATTGTGTACATTTCAGCTGAATGTGTCAAAATCTTAAATATTAACAGGTGCCCAAGCAATTTCATGCCAGAATCATCATCCGGATGCCAAAATAAACTAAATACAGCAAAAGATTTGAGTGCACAACGTTTGGTTTAGATTTGACAGCCATAATCAGCAATTGTGTACATTTGAGCTGAATGTGTCAAAATCTTAAAAATTAACAGGTGCCCAAGCAATTTCATGCTAGAATCATCATCCGGATGCCAAAATAAACTAAATACAGCAAAAGATTTGAGTGCACAACGTTTGGTTTAGATTTGACAGCCATAATCAGCAATTGTGTACATTTCAGCTGAATGTGTCAAAATCTTAAAAATTAACAGGTGCCCAAGCAATTTCATGCTAGAATCATCATCCGGATGCCAAAATAAACTAAATACAGCAAAAGATTTGAGTGCACAACGTTTGGTTTAGATTTGACAGCCATAATCAGCAATTGTGTACATTTGAGCTGAATGTGTCAAAATCTTAAAAATTAACAGGTGCCCAAGCAATTTCATGCTAGAATCATCATCCGGATGCCAAAATAAACTAAATACAGCAAAAGATTTGAGTGCACAACGTTTGGTTTAGCTTTGACAGCCATAATCAGCAATTGTGTACATTTGAGCTGAATGTGTCAAAATCTTAAAAATTAACAGGTGCCCAAGCAATTTCATGCTAGAATCATCATCCGGATGCCAAAATAAACCAAATACAGCAAAAGATTTGAGTGCACAACGTTTGATTTAGATTTGACAGCCATAATCAGCAATTGTGTACATTTGAGCTGAATGTGTCAAAATCTTAAAAATTAACAGGTGCCCAAGCAATTTCATGCTAGAATCATCATCCGGATGCCAAAATAAACTAAATACAGCAAAAGATTTGAGTGCACAACGTTTGGTTTAGATTTGACAGCCATAATCAGCAATTGTGTACATTTCAGCTGAATGTGTCAAAATCTTAAAAATTAACAGGTGCCCAAGCAATTTCATGCTAGAATCATCATCCGGATGCCAAAATAAACTAAATACAGCAAAAGATTTGAGTGCACAACGTTTGGTTTAGATTTGACAGCCATAATCAGCAATTGTGTACATTTGAGCTGAATGTGTCAAAATCTTAAAAATTAACAGGTGCCCAAGCAATTTCATGCTAGAATCATCATCCGGATGCCAAAATAAACTAAATACAGCAAAAGATTTGAGTGCACAACGTTTGGTTTAGCTTTGACAGCCATAATCAGCAATTGTGTACATTTGAGCTGAATGTGTCAAAATCTTAAAAATTAACAGGTGCCCAAGCAATTTCATGCTAGAATCATCATCCGGATGCCAAAATAAACCAAATACAGCAAAAGATTTGAGTGCACAACGTTTGATTTAGATTTGACAGCCATAATCAGCAATTGTGTACATTTGAGCTGAATGTGTCAAAATCTTAAAAATTAACAGGTGCCCAAGCAATTTCATGCTAGAATCATCATCCGGATGCCAAAATAAACTAAATACAGCAAAAGATTTGAGTGCACAACGTTTGGTTTAGATTTGACAGCCATAATCAGCAATTGTGTACATTTCAGCTGAATGTGTCAAAATCTTAAAAATTAACAGGTGCCCAAGCAATTTCATGCAAGAATCATCATCCGGATGCCAAAATAAACTAAATACAGCAAAAGATTTGAGTGCACAACGTTTGGTTTTGATTTGACAGCCATAATCAGCAATTGTGTACATTTGAGCTGAATGTGTCAAAATCTTAAAAATTAACAGGTGACCAAGCAATTTCATACTAGAATCATCATCCGGATGCCAAAATAAACTAAATACAGCAAAAGATTTGAGTGCACAACGTTTGGTTTAGATTTGACAGCCATAATCACCTTTTTATTGCTTTAAATGCGTTTTTAGCGCATGATTGTACATTTGAGCTGAATGTGTCAAAATATTAAAAATTAACAGGTGCTCAAGCAATTTCATGCTAGAATCATCATCCGGATGCCAAAATAAACTAAATACAGCAATAGATTTGAGTGCACAACCTTTGGTTTAGATTTGACAGCCATAATCAGCAATTGTGTACATTTGAGCTGAATGTGTCAAAATCTTAAAAATTAACAGGTGCCCAAGCAATTTCATGCTAGAATCATCATCCGGATGCCAAAATAAATTAAATACAGCAAAAGATTTGAGTGCACAACGTTTGGTTTAGATTTGACAGCCATAATCAGCAATTGTTTACATTTGAGCTGAATGTGTCAAAATCTTAAAAATTAACAGGTGCCCAAGCAATTTCATGCTAGAATCATCATCCGGATTCCAAAATAAACTAAATACAGCAAAAAATTTGAGTCCACAACGTTTGGTTTAGGTTTGACAGCCATAATCACCTTTTTATTGCTTTAAATGCGTTTTTAGCGCATGATTGTACATTTATGCTGAATGTGTCAAAATCTTAAAAATTAACAGGTGCCCAAGCAATTTCATGCTAGAATCATCATCCGGATGCCAAAATAAACTAAATACAGCAAAAGATTTGAGTGCACAACGTTTGGTTTAGGTTTGACAGCCATAATCAGCAATTGTGTACATTTGAGCTGAATGTGTCAAAATCTTAAAAATTAACAGGTGCCCAAGCAATTTCATGCTAGAATCATCATCCGGATGCCAAAATAAACTAAATACAGCAAAAGATTTGAGTGCACAACGTTTGGTTTTGATTTGACAGCCATAATCAGCAATTGTGTACATTTGAGCTGAATGTGTCAAAATCTTAAAAATTAACAGGTGCCCAAGCAATTTCATGCCAGAATCATCATCCGGATGCCAAAATAAACTAAATACAGCAAAAGATTTGAGTGCACAACGTTTGGTTTAGATTTGACAGCCATAATCAGCAATTGTGTACATTTCAGCTGAATGTGTCAAAATCTTAAAAATTAACAGGTGCCCAAGCAATTTCATGCAAGAATCATCATCCGGATGCCAAAATAAACTAAATACAGCAAAAGATTTGAGTGCACAACCTTTGGTTTAGATTTGACAGCCATAATCAGCAATTGTGTACATTTGAGCTGAATGTGTCAAAATCTTAAAAATTAACAGGTGCCCAAGCAATTTCATGCTAGAATCATCATCCGGATGCCAAAATAAACTAAATACAGCAAAAGATTTGAGTGCACAACGTTTGGTTTAGGTTTGACAGCCATAATCAGCAATTGTGTACATTTGAGCTGAATGTGTCAAAATCTTAAAAATTAACAGGTGCCCAAGCAATTTCATGCCAGAATCATCATCCGGATGCCAAAATAAACTAAATACAGCAAAAGATTTGAGTGCACAACGTTTGGTTTAGATTTGACAGCCATAATCAGCACTTGTGTACATTTGAGCTGAATGTGTCAAAATCTTAAAAATTAACAGGTGCCCAAGCAATTTCATGCTAGAATCATCATCCGGATGCCAAAATAAACTAAATACAGCAAAAGATTTGAGTGCACAACGTTTGGTTTAGATTTGACAGCCATAATCAGCAATTGTGTACATTTGAGCTGAATGTGTCAAAATCTTAAAAATTAACAGGTGCCCAAGCAATTTCATGCTAGAATCATCATCCGGATGCCAAAATAAACTAAATACAGCAAAATATTTGAGTGCACAACGTTTGGTTTTGATTTGACAGCCATATTCAGCAATTGTGTACATTTGAGCTGAATGTGTCAAAATCTTAAAAATTAACAGGTGCCCAAGTTATTTCATGCTAGAATCATCATCCGGATGCCAAAATAAACTAAATACAGCAAAAGATTTGAGTGCACAACGTTTGGTTTAGATTTGACAGCCATAATCAGCAATTGTGTACATTTCAGCTGAATGTGTCAAAATCTTAAAAATTAACAGGTGCCCAAGAAATTTCATGCTAGAATCATCATCCGGATGCCAAAATAAACTAAATACAGCAAAAGATTTGAGTGCACAACGTTTGGTTTAGATTTGACAGCCATAATCAGCAATTGTGTACATTTCAGCTGAATGTGTCAAAATCTTAAATATTAACAGGTGCCCAAGCAATTTCATGCCAGAATCATCATCCGGATGCCAAAATAAACTAAATACAGCAAAAGATTTGAGTGCACAACGTTTGGTTTAGATTTGACAGCCATAATCAGCAATTGTGTACATTTGAGCTGAATGTGTCAAAATCTTAAAAATTAACAGGTGCCCAAGCAATTTCATGCTAGAATCATCATCCGGATGCCAAAATAAACTAAATACAGCAAAATATTTGAGTGCACAACGTTTGGTTTTGATTTGACAGCCATAATCAGCAATTGTGTACATTTGAGCTGAATGTGTCAAAATCTTAAAAATTAACAGGTGCCCAAGCAATTTCATGCCAGAATCATCATCCGGATGCCAAAATAAACTAAATACAGCAAAAGATTTGAGTGCACAACGTTTGGTTTAGATTTGACAGCCATAATCAGCAATTGTGTACATTTCAGCTGAATGTGTCAAAATCTTAAAAATTAACAGGTGCCCAAGCAATTTCATGCTAGAATCATCATCCGGATGCCAAAATAAACTAAATACAGCAAAAGATTTGAGTGCACAACGTTTGGTTTAGATTTGACAGCCATAATCAGCACTTGTGTACATTTGAGATGAATGTGTCAAAATCTTAAAAATTAACAGGTGCCCAAGCAATTTCATGCTAGAATCATCATCCGGATGCCAAAATAAACTAAATACAGCAAAAGATTTGAGTGCACAACGTTTGGTTTAGATTTGACAGCCATAATCAGCACTTGTGTACATTTGAGCTGAATGTGTCAAAATCTTAAAAATTAACAGGTGCCCAAGCAATTTCATGCTAGAATCATCATCCGGATGCCAAAATAAACTAAATACAGCAAAAGATTTGAGTGCACAACGTTTGGTTTAAATTTGACAGCCATAATCAGCAATTGTGTACATTTCAGCTGAATGTGTCAAAATCTTAAATATTAACAGGTGCCCAAGCAATTTCATGCCAGAATCATCATCCGGATGCCAAAATAAACTAAATACAGCAAAAGATTTGAGTGCACAACGTTTGGTTTAGATTTGACAGCCATAATCAGCAATTGTGTACATTTGAGCTGAATGTGTCAAAATCTTAAAAATTAACAGGTGCCCAAGCAATTTCATGCTAGAATCATCATCCGGATGCCAAAATAAACTAAATACAGCAAAAGATTTGAGTGCACAACGTTTGGTTTAGATTTGACAGCCATAATCAGCAATTGTGTACATTTCAGCTGAATGTGTCAAAATCTTAAAAATTAACAGGTGCCCAAGCAATTTCATGCTAGAATCATCATCCGGATGCCAAAATAAACTAAATACAGCAAAAGATTTGAGTGCACAACGTTTGGTTTAGATTTGACAGCCATAATCAGCAATTGTGTACATTTGAGCTGAATGTGTCAAAATCTTAAAAATTAACAGGTGCCCAAGCAATTTCATGCTAGAATCATCATCCGGATGCCAAAATAAACTAAATACAGCAAAAGATTTGAGTGCACAACGTTTGGTTTAGCTTTGACAGCCATAATCAGCAATTGTGTACATTTGAGCTGAATGTGTCAAAATCTTAAAAATTAACAGGTGCCCAAGCAATTTCATGCTAGAATCATCATCCGGATGCCAAAATAAACCAAATACAGCAAAAGATTTGAGTGCACAACGTTTGATTTAGATTTGACAGCCATAATCAGCAATTGTGTACATTTGAGCTGAATGTGTCAAAATCTTAAAAATTAACAGGTGCCCAAGCAATTTCATGCTAGAATCATCATCCGGATGCCAAAATAAACTAAATACAGCAAAAGATTTGAGTGCACAACGTTTGGTTTAGATTTGACAGCCATAATCAGCAATTGTGTACATTTCAGCTGAATGTGTCAAAATCTTAAAAATTAACAGGTGCCCAAGCAATTTCATGCTAGAATCATCATCCGGATGCCAAAATAAACTAAATACAGCAAAAGATTTGAGTGCACAACGTTTGGTTTAGATTTGACAGCCATAATCAGCAATTGTGTACATTTGAGCTGAATGTGTCAAAATCTTAAAAATTAACAGGTGCCCAAGCAATTTCATGCTAGAATCATCATCCGGATGCCAAAATAAACTAAATACAGCAAAAGATTTGAGTGCACAACGTTTGGTTTAGCTTTGACAGCCATAATCAGCAATTGTGTACATTTGAGCTGAATGTGTCAAAATCTTAAAAATTAACAGGTGCCCAAGCAATTTCATGCTAGAATCATCATCCGGATGCCAAAATAAACCAAATACAGCAAAAGATTTGAGTGCACAACGTTTGATTTAGATTTGACAGCCATAATCAGCAATTGTGTACATTTGAGCTGAATGTGTCAAAATCTTAAAAATTAACAGGTGCCCAAGCAATTTCATGCTAGAATCATCATCCGGATGCCAAAATAAACTAAATACAGCAAAAGATTTGAGTGCACAACGTTTGGTTTAGATTTGACAGCCATAATCAGCAATTGTGTACATTTCAGCTGAATGTGTCAAAATCTTAAAAATTAACAGGTGCCCAAGCAATTTCATGCAAGAATCATCATCCGGATGCCAAAATAAACTAAATACAGCAAAAGATTTGAGTGCACAACGTTTGGTTTTGATTTGACAGCCATAATCAGCAATTGTGTACATTTGAGCTGAATGTGTCAAAATCTTAAAAATTAACAGGTGACCAAGCAATTTCATACTAGAATCATCATCCGGATGCCAAAATAAACTAAATACAGCAAAAGATTTGAGTGCACAACGTTTGGTTTAGATTTGACAGCCATAATCACCTTTTTATTGCTTTAAATGCGTTTTTAGCGCATGATTGTACATTTGAGCTGAATGTGTCAAAATATTAAAAATTAACAGGTGCTCAAGCAATTTCATGCTAGAATCATCATCCGGATGCCAAAATAAACTAAATACAGCAATAGATTTGAGTGCACAACCTTTGGTTTAGATTTGACAGCCATAATCAGCAATTGTGTACATTTGAGCTGAATGTGTCAAAATCTTAAAAATTAACAGGTGCCCAAGCAATTTCATGCTAGAATCATCATCCGGATGCCAAAATAAATTAAATACAGCAAAAGATTTGAGTGCACAACGTTTGGTTTAGATTTGACAGCCATAATCAGCAATTGTTTACATTTGAGCTGAATGTGTCAAAATCTTAAAAATTAACAGGTGCCCAAGCAATTTCATGCTAGAATCATCATCCGGATTCCAAAATAAACTAAATACAGCAAAAAATTTGAGTCCACAACGTTTGGTTTAGGTTTGACAGCCATAATCACCTTTTTATTGCTTTAAATGCGTTTTTAGCGCATGATTGTACATTTATGCTGAATGTGTCAAAATCTTAAAAATTAACAGGTGCCCAAGCAATTTCATGCTAGAATCATCATCCGGATGCCAAAATAAACTAAATACAGCAAAAGATTTGAGTGCACAACGTTTGGTTTAGGTTTGACAGCCATAATCAGCAATTGTGTACATTTGAGCTGAATGTGTCAAAATCTTAAAAATTAACAGGTGCCCAAGCAATTTCATGCTAGAATCATCATCCGGATGCCAAAATAAACTAAATACAGCAAAAGATTTGAGTGCACAACGTTTGGTTTTGATTTGACAGCCATAATCAGCAATTGTGTACATTTGAGCTGAATGTGTCAAAATCTTAAAAATTAACAGGTGCCCAAGCAATTTCATGCCAGAATCATCATCCGGATGCCAAAATAAACTAAATACAGCAAAAGATTTGAGTGCACAACGTTTGGTTTAGATTTGACAGCCATAATCAGCAATTGTGTACATTTCAGCTGAATGTGTCAAAATCTTAAAAATTAACAGGTGCCCAAGCAATTTCATGCTAGAATCATCATCCGGATGCCAAAATAAACTAAATACAGCAAAAGATTTGAGTGCACAACGTTTGGTTTAGATTTGACAGCCATAATCAGCACTTGTGTACATTTGAGATGAATGTGTCAAAATCTTAAAAATTAACAGGTGCCCAAGCAATTTCATGCTAGAATCATCATCCGGATGCCAAAATAAACTAAATACAGCAAAAGATTTGAGTGCACAACGTTTGGTTTAGATTTGACAGCCATAATCAGCACTTGTGTACATTTGAGCTGAATGTGTCAAAATCTTAAAAATTAACAGGTGCCCAAGCAATTTCATGCTAGAATCATCATCCGGATGCCAAAATAAACTAAATACAGCAAAAGATTTGAGTGCACAACGTTTGGTTTAGATTTGACAGCCATAATCAGCAATTGTGTACATTTCAGCTGAATGTGTCAAAATCTTAAATATTAACAGGTGCCCAAGCAATTTCATGCCAGAATCATCATCCGGATGCCAAAATAAACTAAATACAGCAAAAGATTTGAGTGCACAACGTTTGGTTTAGATTTGACAGCCATAATCAGCAATTGTGTACATTTGAGCTGAATGTGTCAAAATCTTAAAAATTAACAGGTGCCCAAGCAATTTCATGCTAGAATCATCATCCGGATGCCAAAATAAACTAAATACAGCAAAAGATTTGAGTGCACAACGTTTGGTTTAGATTTGACAGCCATAATCAGCAATTGTGTACATTTCAGCTGAATGTGTCAAAATCTTAAAAATTAACAGGTGCCCAAGCAATTTCATGCTAGAATCATCATCCGGATGCCAAAATAAACTAAATACAGCAAAAGATTTGAGTGCACAACGTTTGGTTTAGATTTGACAGCCATAATCAGCAATTGTGTACATTTGAGCTGAATGTGTCAAAATCTTAAAAATTAACAGGTGCCCAAGCAATTTCATGCTAGAATCATCATCCGGATGCCAAAATAAACTAAATACAGCAAAAGATTTGAGTGCACAACGTTTGGTTTAGCTTTGACAGCCATAATCAGCAATTGTGTACATTTGAGCTGAATGTGTCAAAATCTTAAAAATTAACAGGTGCCCAAGCAATTTCATGCTAGAATCATCATCCGGATCAAAATAAACCAAATACAGCAAAAGATTTGAGTGCACAACGTTTGATTTAGATTTGACAGCCATAATCAGCAATTGTGTACATTTGAGCTGAATGTGTCAAAATCTTAAAAATTAACAGGTGCCCAAGCAATTTCATGCTAGAATCATCATCCGGATGCCAAAATAAACTAAATACAGCAAAAGATTTGAGTGCACAACGTTTGGTTTAGATTTGACAGCCATAATCAGCAATTGTGTACATTTCAGCTGAATGTGTCAAAATCTTAAAAATTAACAGGTGCCCAAGCAATTTCATGCAAGAATCATCATCCGGATGCCAAAATAAACTAAATACAGCAAAAGATTTGAGTGCACAACGTTTGGTTTAGATTTGACAGCCATAATCAGCAATTGTGTACATTTGAGCTGAATGTGTCAAAATCTTAAAAATTAACAGGTGACCAAGCAATTTCATACTAGAATCATCATCCGGATGCCAAAATAAACTAAATACAGCAAAAGATTTGAGTGCACAACGTTTGGTTTAGATTTGACAGCCATAATCAGCAATTGTGTACATTTCAGCTGAATGTGTCAAAATCTTAAAAATTAACAGGTGCCCAAGCAATTTCATGCTAGAATCATCATCCGGATGCCAAAATAAACTAAATACAGCAAAAGATTTGAGTGCACAACGTTTGGTTTAGATTTGACAGCCATAATCAGTAATTGTGTACATTTGAGCTGAATGTGTCAAAATCTTAAAAATTAACAGGTGCCCAAGCAATTTCATGCTAGAATCATCATCCGGATGCCAAAATAAACTAAATACAGCAAAAGATTTGAGTGCACAACGTTTGGTTTAGCTTTGACAGCCATAATCAGCAATTGTGTACATTTGAGCTGAATGTGTCAAAATCTTAAAAATTAACAGGTGCCCAAGCAATTTCATGCTAGAATCATCATCCGGATGCCAAAATAAACCAAATACAGCAAAAGATTTGAGTGCACAACGTTTGATTTAGATTTGACAGCCATAATCAGCAATTGTGTACATTTGAGCTGAATGTGTCAAAATCTTAAAAATTAACAGGTGCCCAAGCAATTTCATGCAAGAATCATCATCCGGATGCCAAAATAAACTAAATACAGCAAAAGATTTGAGTGCACAACGTTTGGTTTAGATTTGACAGCCATAATCAGCAATTGTGTACATTTCAGCTGAATGTGTCAAAATCTTAAAAATTAACAGGTGCCCAAGCAATTTCATGCAAGAATCATCATCCGGATGCCAAAATAAACTAAATACAGCAAAAGATTTGAGTGCACAACGTTTGGTTTTGATTTGACAGCCATAATCAGCAATTGTGTACATTTGAGCTGAATGTGTCAAAATCTTAAAAATTAACAGGTGACCAAGCAATTTCATACTAGAATCATCATCCGGATGCCAAAATAAACTAAATACAGCAAAAGATTTGAGTGCACAACGTTTGGTTTAGATTTGACAGCCATAATCACCTTTTTATTGCTTTAAATGCGTTTTTAGCGCATGATTGTACATTTGAGCTGAATGTGTCAAAATATTAAAAATTAACAGGTGCTCAAGCAATTTCATGCTAGAATCATCATCCGGATGCCAAAATAAACTAAATACAGCAATAGATTTGAGTGCACAACCTTTGGTTTAGATTTGACAGCCATAATCAGCAATTGTGTACATTTGAGCTGAATGTGTCAAAATCTTAAAAATTAACAGGTGCCCAAGCAATTTCATGCTAGAATCATCATCCGGATGCCAAAATAAATTAAATACAGCAAAAGATTTGAGTGCACAACGTTTGGTTTAGATTTGACAGCCATAATCAGCAATTGTTTACATTTGAGCTGAATGTGTCAAAATCTTAAAAATTAACAGGTGCCCAAGCAATTTCATGCTAGAATCATCATCCGGATTCCAAAATAAACTAAATACAGCAAAAAATTTGAGTCCACAACGTTTGGTTTAGGTTTGACAGCCATAATCACCTTTTTATTGCTTTAAATGCGTTTTTAGCGCATGATTGTACATTTATGCTGAATGTGTCAAAATCTTAAAAATTAACAGGTGCCCAAGCAATTTCATGCTAGAATCATCATCCGGATGCCAAAATAAACTAAATACAGCAAAAGATTTGAGTGCACAACGTTTGGTTTAGGTTTGACAGCCATAATCAGCAATTGTGTACATTTGAGCTGAATGTGTCAAAATCTTAAAAATTAACAGGTGCCCAAGCAATTTCATGCTAGAATCATCATCCGGATGCCAAAATAAACTAAATACAGCAAAAGATTTGAGTGCACAACGTTTGGTTTTGATTTGACAGCCATAATCAGCAATTGTGTACATTTGAGCTGAATGTGTCAAAATCTTAAAAATTAACAGGTGCCCAAGCAATTTCATGCCAGAATCATCATCCGGATGCCAAAATAAACTAAATACAGCAAAAGATTTGAGTGCACAACGTTTGGTTTAGATTTGACAGCCATAATCAGCACTTGTGTACATTTGAGCTGAATGTGTCAAAATCTTAAAAATTAACAGGTGCCCAAGCAATTTCATGCTAGAATCATCATCCGGATGCCAAAATAAACTAAATACAGCAAAAGATTTGAGTGCACAACGTTTGGTTTAGATTTGACAGCCATAATCAGCAATTGTGTACATTTGAGCTGAATGTGTCAAAATCTTAAAAATTAACAGGTGCCCAAGCAATTTCATGCTAGAATCATCATCCGGATGCCAAAATAAACTAAATACAGCAAAATATTTGAGTGCACAACGTTTGGTTTTGATTTGACAGCCATAATCAGCAATTGTGTACATTTGAGCTGAATGTGTCAAAATCTTAAAAATTAACAGGTGCCCAAGCAATTTCATGCTAGAATCATCATCCGGATGCCAAAATAAACTAAATACAGCAAAAGATTTGAGTGCACAACGTTTGGTTTAGATTTGACAGCCATAATCAGCAATTGTGTACATTTCAGCTGAATGTGTCAAAATCTTAAAAATTAACAGGTGCCCAAGCAATTTCATGCAAGAATCATCATCCGGATGCCAAAATAAACTAAATACAGCAAAAGATTTGAGTGCACAACGTTTGGTTTAGATTTGACAGCCATAATCAGCAATTGTGTACATTTGAGCTGAATGTGTCAAAATCTTAAAAATTAACAGGTGACCAAGCAATTTCATACTAGAATCATCATCCGGATGCCAAAATAAACTAAATACAGCAAAAGATTTGAGTGCACAACGTTTGGTTTAGATTTGACAGCCATAATCAGCAATTGTGTACATTTCAGCTGAATGTGTCAAAATCTTAAAAATTAACAGGTGCCCAAGCAATTTCATGCTAGAATCATCATCCGGATGCCAAAATAAACTAAATACAGCAAAAGATTTGAGTGCACAACGTTTGGTTTAGATTTGACAGCCATAATCAGCAATTGTGTACATTTGAGCTGAATGTGTCAAAATCTTAAAAATTAACAGGTGCCCAAGCAATTTCATGCTAGAATCATCATCCGGATGCCAAAATAAACTAAATACAGCAAAAGATTTGAGTGCACAACGTTTGGTTTAGCTTTGACAGCCATAATCAGCAATTGTGTACATTTGAGCTGAATGTGTCAAAATCTTAAAAATTAACAGGTGCCCAAGCAATTTCATGCTAGAATCATCATCCGGATGCCAAAATAAACCAAATACAGCAAAAGATTTGAGTGCACAACGTTTGATTTAGATTTGACAGCCATAATCAGCAATTGTGTACATTTGAGCTGAATGTGTCAAAATCTTAAAAATTAACAGGTGCCCAAGCAATTTCATGCTAGAATCATCATCCGGATGCCAAAATAAACTAAATACAGCAAAAGATTTGAGTGCACAACGTTTGGTTTAGCTTTGACAGCCATAATCAGCAATTGTGTACATTTGAGCTGAATGTGTCAAAATCTTAAAAATTAACAGGTGCCCAAGCAATTTCATGCTAGAATCATCATCCGGATGCCAAAATAAACTAAATACAGCAAAAGATTTGAGTGCACAACGTTTGGTTTAGCTTTGACAGCCATAATCAGCAATTGTGTACATTTGAGCTGAATGTGTCAAAATCTTAAAAATTAACAGGTGCCCAAGCAATTTCATGCTAGAATCATCATCCGGATGCCAAAATAAACCAAATACAGCAAAAGATTTGAGTGCACAACGTTTGATTTAGATTTGACAGCCATAATCAGCAATTGTGTACATTTGAGCTGAATGTGTCAAAATCTTAAAAATTAACAGGTGCCCAAGCAATTTCATGCTAGAATCATCATCCGGATGCCAAAATAAACTAAATACAGCAAAAGATTTGAGTGCACAACGTTTGGTTTAGATTTGACAGCCATAATCAGCAATTGTGTACATTTCAGCTGAATGTGTCAAAATCTTAAAAATTAACAGGTGCCCAAGCAATTTCATGCAAGAATCATCATCCGGATGCCAAAATAAACTAAATACAGCAAAAGATTTGAGTGCACAACGTTTGGTTTAGATTTGACAGCCATAATCAGCAATTGTGTACATTTGAGCTGAATGTGTCAAAATCTTAAAAATTAACAGGTGACCAAGCAATTTCATACTAGAATCATCATCCGGATGCCAAAATAAACTAAATACAGCAAAAGATTTGAGTGCACAACGTTTGGTTTAGATTTGACAGCCATAATCAGCAATTGTGTACATTTGAGCTGAATGTGTCAAAATCTTAAAAATTAACAGGTGCCCAAGCAATTTCATGCTAGAATCATCATCCGGATGCCAAAATAAACTAAATACAGCAAAAGATTTGAGTGCACAACGTTTGGTTTAGATTTGACAGCCATAATCAGCAATTGTGTACATTTGAGCTGAATGTGTCAAAATCTTAAAAATTAACAGGTGCCCAAGCAATTTCATGCTAGAATCATCATCCGGATGCCAAAATAAACTAAATACAGCAAAAGATTTGAGTGCACAACGTTTGGTTTAGCTTTGACAGCCATAATCAGCAATTGTGTACATTTGAGCTGAATGTGTCAAAATCTTAAAAATTAACAGGTGCCCAAGCAATTTCATGCTAGAATCATCATCCGGATGCCAAAATAAACCAAATACAGCAAAAGATTTGAGTGCACAACGTTTGATTTAGATTTGACAGCCATAATCAGCAATTGTGTACATTTGAGCTGAATGTGTCAAAATCTTAAAAATTAACAGGTGCCCAAGCAATTTCATGCTAGAATCATCATCCGGATGCCAAAATAAACTAAATACAGCAAAAGATTTAAGTGCACAACGTTTGGTTTAGATTTGACAGCCATAATCAGCAATTGTGTACATTTCAGCTGAATGTGTCAAAATCTTAAAAATTAACAGGTGCCCAAGCAATTTCATGCAAGAATCATCATCCGGATGCCAAAATAAACTAAATACAGCAAAAGATTTGAGTGCACAACGTTTGGTTTTGATTTGACAGCCATAATCAGCAATTGTGTACATTTGAGCTGAATGTGTCAAAATCTTAAAAATTAACAGGTGACCAAGCAATTTCATACTAGAATCATCATCCGGATGCCAAAATAAACTAAATACAGCAAAAGATTTGAGTGCACAACGTTTGGTTTAGATTTGACAGCCATAATCACCTTTTTATTGCTTTAAATGCGTTTTTAGCGCATGATTGTACATTTGAGCTGAATGTGTCAAAATATTAAAAATTAACAGGTGCTCAAGCAATTTCATGCTAGAATCATCATCCGGATGCCAAAATAAACTAAATACAGCAATAGATTTGAGTGCACAACCTTTGGTTTAGATTTGACAGCCATAATCAGCAATTGTGGTCATTTGAGCTGAATGTGTCAAAATCTTAAAAATTAACAGGTGCCCAAGCAATTTCATGCTAGAATCATCATCCGGATGCCAAAATAAATTAAATACAGCAAAAGATTTGAGTGCACAACGTTTGGTTTAGATTTGACAGCCATAATCAGCAATTGTTTACATTTGAGCTGAATGTGTCAAAATCTTAAAAATTAACAGGTGCCCAAGCAATTTCATGCTAGAATCATCATCCGGATTCCAAAATAAACTAAATACAGCAAAAAATTTGAGTCCACAACGTTTGGTTTAGGTTTGACAGCCATAATCACCTTTTTATTGCTTTAAATGCGTTTTTAGCGCATGATTGTACATTTATGCTGAATGTGTCAAAATCTTAAAAATTAACAGGTGCCCAAGCAATTTCATGCTAGAATCATCATCCGGATGCCAAAATAAACTGAATACAGCAAAAGATTTGAGTGCACAACGTTTGGTTTAGGTTTGACAGCCATAATCAGCAATTGTGTACATTTGAGCTGAATGTGTCAAAATCTTAAAAATTAACAGGTGCCCAAGCAATTTCATGCTAGAATCATCATCCGGATGCCAAAATAAACTAAATACAGCAAAAGATTTGAGTGCACAACGTTTGGTTTTGATTTGACAGCCATAATCAGCAATTGTGTACATTTGAGCTGAATGTGTCAAAATCTTAAAAATTAACAGGTGCCCAAGCAATTTCATGCCAGAATCATCATCCGGATGCCAAAATAAACTAAATACAGCAAAAGATTTGAGTGCACAACGTTTGGTTTAGATTTGACAGCCATAATCAGCACTTGTGTACATTTGAGCTGAATGTGTCAAAATCTTAAAAATTAACAGGTGCCCAAGCAATTTCATGCAAGAATCATCATCCGGATGCCAAAATAAACTAAATACAGCAAAAGATTTGAGTGCACAACGTTTGGTTTAGATTTGACAGCCATAATCAGCAATTGTGTACATTTGAGCTGAATGTGTCAAAATCTTAAAAATTAACAGGTGACCAAGCAATTTCATACTAGAATCATCATCCGGATGCCAAAATAAACTAAATACAGCAAAAGATTTGAGTGCACAACGTTTGGTTTAGATTTGACAGCCATAATCAGCAATTGTGTACATTTGAGCTGAATGTGTCAAAATCTTAAAAATTAACAGGTGCCCAAGCAATTTCATGCTAGAATCATCATCCGGATGCCAAAATAAACTAAATACAGCAAAAGATTTGAGTGCACAACGTTTGGTTTAGATTTGACAGCCATAATCAGCAATTGTGTACATTTGAGCTGAATGTGTCAAAATCTTAAAAATTAACAGGTGCCCAAGCAATTTCATGCTAGAATCATCATCCGGATGCCAAAATAAACTAAATACAGCAAAAGATTTGAGTGCACAACGTTTGGTTTAGCTTTGACAGCCATAATCAGCAATTGTGTACATTTGAGCTGAATGTGTCAAAATCTTAAAAATTAACAGGTGCCCAAGCAATTTCATGCTAGAATCATCATCCGGATGCCAAAATAAACCAAATACAGCAAAAGATTTGAGTGCACAACGTTTGATTTAGATTTGACAGCCATAATCAGCAATTGTGTACATTTGAGCTGAATGTGTCAAAATCTTAAAAATTAACAGGTGCCCAAGCAATTTCATGCTAGAATCATCATCCGGATGCCAAAATAAACTAAATACAGCAAAAGATTTGAGTGCACAACGTTTGGTTTAGATTTGACAGCCATAATCAGCAATTGTGTACATTTCAGCTGAATGTGTCAAAATCTTAAAAATTAACAGGTGCCCAAGCAATTTCATGCAAGAATCATCATCCGGATGCCAAAATAAACTAAATACAGCAAAAGATTTGAGTGCACAACGTTTGGTTTAGATTTGACAGCCATAATCAGCAATTGTGTACATTTGAGCTGAATGTGTCAAAATCTTAAAAATTAACAGGTGACCAAGCAATTTCATACTAGAATCATCATCCGGATGCCAAAATAAACTAAATACAGCAAAAGATTTGAGTGCACAACGTTTGGTTTAGATTTGACAGCCATAATCAGCAATTGTGTACATTTGAGCTGAATGTGTCAAAATCTTAAAAATTAACAGGTGCCCAAGCAATTTCATGCTAGAATCATCATCCGGATGCCAAAATAAACTAAATACAGCAAAAGATTTGAGTGCACAACGTTTGGTTTAGATTTGACAGCCATAATCAGCAATTGTGTACATTTGAGCTGAATGTGTCAAAATCTTAAAAATTAACAGGTGCCCAAGCAATTTCATGCTAGAATCATCATCCGGATGCCAAAATAAACTAAATACAGCAAAAGATTTGAGTGCACAACGTTTGGTTTAGCTTTGACAGCCATAATCAGCAATTGTGTACATTTGAGCTGAATGTGTCAAAATCTTAAAAATTAACAGGTGCCCAAGCAATTTCATGCTAGAATCATCATCCGGATGCCAAAATAAACCAAATACAGCAAAAGATTTGAGTGCACAACGTTTGATTTAGATTTGACAGCCATAATCAGCAATTGTGTACATTTGAGCTGAATGTGTCAAAATCTTAAAAATTAACAGGTGCCCAAGCAATTTCATGCTAGAATCATCATCCGGATGCCAAAATAAACTAAATACAGCAAAAGATTTAAGTGCACAACGTTTGGTTTAGATTTGACAGCCATAATCAGCAATTGTGTACATTTCAGCTGAATGTGTCAAAATCTTAAAAATTAACAGGTGCCCAAGCAATTTCATGCAAGAATCATCATCCGGATGCCAAAATAAACTAAATACAGCAAAAGATTTGAGTGCACAACGTTTGGTTTTGATTTGACAGCCATAATCAGCAATTGTGTACATTTGAGCTGAATGTGTCAAAATCTTAAAAATTAACAGGTGACCAAGCAATTTCATACTAGAATCATCATCCGGATGCCAAAATAAACTAAATACAGCAAAAGATTTGAGTGCACAACGTTTGGTTTAGATTTGACAGCCATAATCACCTTTTTATTGCTTTAAATGCGTTTTTAGCGCATGATTGTACATTTGAGCTGAATGTGTCAAAATATTAAAAATTAACAGGTGCTCAAGCAATTTCATGCTAGAATCATCATCCGGATGCCAAAATAAACTAAATACAGCAATAGATTTGAGTGCACAACCTTTGGTTTAGATTTGACAGCCATAATCAGCAATTGTGGTCATTTGAGCTGAATGTGTCAAAATCTTAAAAATTAACAGGTGCCCAAGCAATTTCATGCTAGAATCATCATCCGGATGCCAAAATAAATTAAATACAGCAAAAGATTTGAGTGCACAACGTTTGGTTTAGATTTGACAGCCATAATCAGCAATTGTTTACATTTGAGCTGAATGTGTCAAAATCTTAAAAATTAACAGGTGCCCAAGCAATTTCATGCTAGAATCATCATCCGGATTCCAAAATAAACTAAATACAGCAAAAAATTTGAGTCCACAACGTTTGGTTTAGGTTTGACAGCCATAATCACTTTTTTATTGCTTTAAATGCGTTTTTAGCGCATGATTGTACATTTATGCTGAATGTGTCAAAATCTTAAAAATTAACAGGTGCCCAAGCAATTTCATGCTAGAATCATCATCCGGATGCCAAAATAAACTGAATACAGCAAAAGATTTGAGTGCACAACGTTTGGTTTAGGTTTGACAGCCATAATCAGCAATTGTGTACATTTGAGCTGAATGTGTCAAAATCTTAAAAATTAACAGGTGCCCAAGCAATTTCATGCTAGAATCATCATCCGGATGCCAAAATAAACTAAATACAGCAAAAGATTTGAGTGCACAACGTTTGGTTTTGATTTGACAGCCATAATCAGCAATTGTGTACATTTGAGCTGAATGTGTCAAAATCTTAAAAATTAACAGGTGCCCAAGCAATTTCATGCCAGAATCATCATCCGGATGCCAAAATAAACTAAATACAGCAAAAGATTTGAGTGCACAACGTTTGGTTTAGATTTGACAGCCATAATCAGCACTTGTGTACATTTGAGCTGAATGTGTCAAAATCTTAAAAATTAACAGGTGCCCAAGCAATTTCATGCAAGAATCATCATCCGGATGCCAAAATAAACTAAATACAGCAAAAGATTTGAGTGCACAACGTTTGGTTTAGATTTGACAGCCATAATCAGCAATTGTGTACATTTGAGCTGAATGTGTCAAAATCTTAAAAATTAACAGGTGACCAAGCAATTTCATGCTAGAATCATCATCCGGATGCCAAAATAAACTAAATACAGCAAAAGATTTGAGTGCACAACGTTTGGTTTAGCTTTGACAGCCATAATCAGCAATTGTGTACATTTGAGCTGAATGTGTCAAAATCTTAAAAATTAACAGGTGCCCAAGCAATTTCATGCTAGAATCATCATCCGGATTCCAAAATAAACTAAATACAGCAAAAAATTTGAGTCCACAACGTTTGGTTTAGGTTTGACAGCCATAATCACCTTTTTATTGCTTTAAATGCGTTTTTAGCGCATGATTGTACATTTATGCTGAATGTGTCAAAATCTTAAAAATTAACAGGTGCCCAAGCAATTTCATGCTAGAATCATCATCCGGATGCCAAAATAAACTGAATACAGCAAAAGATTTGAGTGCACAACGTTTGGTTTAGGTTTGACAGCCATAATCAGCAATTGTGTACATTTGAGCTGAATGTGTCAAAATCTTAAAAATTAACAGGTGCCCAAGCAATTTCATGCTAGAATCATCATCCGGATGCCAAAATAAACTAAATACAGCAAAAGATTTGAGTGCACAACGTTTGGTTTTGATTTGACAGCCATAATCAGCAATTGTGTACATTTGAGCTGAATGTGTCAAAATCTTAAAAATTAACAGGTGCCCAAGCAATTTCATGCCAGAATCATCATCCGGATGCCAAAATAAACTAAATACAGCAAAAGATTTGAGTGCACAACGTTTGGTTTAGATTTGACAGCCATAATCAGCACTTGTGTACATTTGAGCTGAATGTGTCAAAATCTTAAAAATTAACAGGTGCCCAAGCAATTTCATGCAAGAATCATCATCCGGATGCCAAAATAAACTAAATACAGCAAAAGATTTGAGTGCACAACGTTTGGTTTAGATTTGACAGCCATAATCAGCAATTGTGTACATTTGAGCTGAATGTGTCAAAATCTTAAAAATTAACAGGTGCCCAAGCAATTTCATGCTAGAATCATCATCCGGATGCCAAAATAAACTAAATACAGCAAAAGATTTGAGTGCACAACGTTTGGTTTAGCTTTGACAGCCATAATCAGCAATTGTGTACATTTGAGCTGAATGTGTCAAAATCTTAAAAATTAACAGGTGCCCAAGCAATTTCATGCTAGAATCATCATCCGGATGCCAAAATAAACCAAATACAGCAAAAGATTTGAGTGCACAACGTTTGATTTAGATTTGACAGCCATAATCAGCAATTGTGTACATTTGAGCTGAATGTGTCAAAATCTTAAAAATTAACAGGTGCCCAAGCAATTTCATGCTAGAATCATCATCCGGATGCCAAAATAAACTAAATACAGCAAAAGATTTAAGTGCACAACGTTTGGTTTAGATTTGACAGCCATAATCAGCAATTGTGTACATTTCAGCTGAATGTGTCAAAATCTTAAAAATTAACAGGTGCCCAAGCAATTTCATGCAAGAATCATCATCCGGATGCCAAAATAAACTAAATACAGCAAAAGATTTGAGTGCACAACGTTTGGTTTTGATTTGACAGCCATAATCAGCAATTGTGTACATTTGAGCTGAATGTGTCAAAATCTTAAAAATTAACAGGTGACCAAGCAATTTCATACTAGAATCATCATCCGGATGCCAAAATAAACTAAATACAGCAAAAGATTTGAGTGCACAACGTTTGGTTTAGATTTGACAGCCATAATCACCTTTTTATTGCTTTAAATGCGTTTTTAGCGCATGATTGTACATTTGAGCTGAATGTGTCAAAATATTAAAAATTAACAGGTGCTCAAGCAATTTCATGCTAGAATCATCATCCGGATGCCAAAATAAACTAAATACAGCAATAGATTTGAGTGCACAACCTTTGGTTTAGATTTGACAGCCATAATCAGCAATTGTGGTCATTTGAGCTGAATGTGTCAAAATCTTAAAAATTAACAGGTGCCCAAGCAATTTCATGCTAGAATCATCATCCGGATGCCAAAATAAATTAAATACAGCAAAAGATTTGAGTGCACAACGTTTGGTTTAGATTTGACAGCCATAATCAGCAATTGTTTACATTTGAGCTGAATGTGTCAAAATCTTAAAAATTAACAGGTGCCCAAGCAATTTCATGCTAGAATCATCATCCGGATTCCAAAATAAACTAAATACAGCAAAAAATTTGAGTCCACAACGTTTGGTTTAGGTTTGACAGCCATAATCACCTTTTTATTGCTTTAAATGCGTTTTTAGCGCATGATTGTACATTTATGCTGAATGTGTCAAAATCTTAAAAATTAACAGGTGCCCAAGCAATTTCATGCTAGAATCATCATCCGGATGCCAAAATAAACTGAATACAGCAAAAGATTTGAGTGCACAACGTTTGGTTTAGGTTTGACAGCCATAATCAGCAATTGTGTACATTTGAGCTGAATGTGTCAAAATCTTAAAAATTAACAGGTGCCCAAGCAATTTCATGCTAGAATCATCATCCGGATGCCAAAATAAACTAAATACAGCAAAAGATTTGAGTGCACAACGTTTGGTTTTGATTTGACAGCCATAATCAGCAATTGTGTACATTTGAGCTGAATGTGTCAAAATCTTAAAAATTAACAGGTGCCCAAGCAATTTCATGCCAGAATCATCATCCGGATGCCAAAATAAACTAAATACAGCAAAAGATTTGAGTGCACAACGTTTGGTTTAGATTTGACAGCCATAATCAGCACTTGTGTACATTTGAGCTGAATGTGTCAAAATCTTAAAAATTAACAGGTGCCCAAGCAATTTCATGCTAGAATCATCATCCGGATGCCAAAATAAACTAAATGCAGCAAAAGATTTGAGTGCACAACGTTTGGTTTAGATTTGACAGCCATAATCAGCAATTGTGTACATTTGAGCTGAATGTGTCAAAATCTTAAAAATTAACAGGTGCCCAAGCAATTTCATGCTAGAATCATCATCCGGATGCCAAAATAAACTAAATACAGCAAAATATTTGAGTGCACAACGTTTGGTTTTGATTTGACAGCCATAATCAGCAATTGTGTACATTTGAGCTGAATGTGTCAAAATCTTAAAAATTAATAGGTGCCCAAGCAATTTCATGCTAGAATCATCATCCGGATGCCAAAATAAACTAAATACAGCAAAAGATTTGAGTGCACAACGTTTGGTTTAGATTTGACAGCCATAATCAGCAATTGTGTACATTTCAGCTGAATGTGTCAAAATCTTAAAAATTAACAGGTGCCCAAGCAATTTCATGCAAGAATCATCATCCGGATGCCAAAATAAACTAAATACAGCAAAAGATTTGAGTGCACAACGTTTGGTTTAGATTTGACAGCCATAATCAGCAATTGTGTACATTTGAGCTGAATGTGTCAAAATCTTAAAAATTAACAGGTGACCAAGCAATTTCATACTAGAATCATCATCCGGATGCCAAAATAAACTAAATACAGCAAAAGATTT
Organism: Festucalex cinctus; assembly: GCF_051991245.1. Taxonomy (NCBI): domain Eukaryota; kingdom Metazoa; phylum Chordata; class Actinopteri; order Syngnathiformes; family Syngnathidae; genus Festucalex; species Festucalex cinctus. Next base: position 31,015,813 of record NC_135417.1, read on the forward strand.
GAGTGCACAACGTTTGGTTTAGATTTGACAGCCATAATCAGCAATTGTGTACATTTCAGCTGAATGTGTCAAAATCTTAAAAATTAACAGGTGCCCAAGCAATTTCATGCTAGAATCATCATCCGGATGCCAAAATAAACTAAATACAGCAAAAGATTTGAGTGCACAACGTTTGGTTTAGATTTGACAGCCATAATCAGCAATTGTGTACATTTGAGCTGAATGTGTCAAAATCTTAAAAATTAACAGGTGCCCAAGCAATTTCATGCTAGAATCATCATCCGGATGCCAAAATAAACTAAATACAGCAAAAGATTTGAGTGCACAACGTTTGGTTTAGCTTTGACAGCCATAATCAGCAATTGTGTACATTTGAGCTGAATGTGTCAAAATCTTAAAAATTAACAGGTGCCCAAGCAATTTCATGCTAGAATCATCATCCGGATGCCAAAATAAACCAAATACAGCAAAAGATTTGAGTGCACAACGTTTGATTTAGATTTGACAGCCATAATCAGCAATTGTGTACATTTGAGCTGAATGTGTCAAAATCTTAAAAATTAACAGGTGCCCAAGCAATTTCATGCTAGAATCATCATCCGGATGCCAAAATAAACTAAATACAGCAAAAGATTTGAGTGCACAACGTTTGGTTTAGATTTGACAGCCATAATCAGCAATTGTGTACATTTGAGCTGAATGTGTCAAAATCTTAAAAATTAACAGGTGCCCAAGCAATTTCATGCTAGAATCATCATCCGGATTCCAAAATAAACTAAATACAGCAAAAAATTTGAGTCCACAACGTTTGGTTTAGGTTTGACAGCCATAATCACCTTTTTATTGCTTTAAATGCGTTTTTAGCGCATGATTGTACATTTATGCTGAATGTGTCAAAATCTTAAAAATTAACAGGTGCCCAAGCAATTTCATGCTAGAATCATCATCCGGATGCCAAAATAAACTGAATACAGCAAAAGATTTGAGTGCACAACGTTTGGTTTAGGTTTGACAGCCATAATCAGCAATTGTGTACATTTGAGCTGAATGTGTCAAAATCTTAAAAATTAACAGGTGCCCAAGCAATTTCATGCTAGAATCATCATCCGGATGCCAAAATAAACTAAATACAGCAAAAGATTTGAGTGCACAACGTTTGGTTTTGATTTGACAGCCATAATCAGCAATTGTGTACATTTGAGCTGAATGTGTCAAAATCTTAAAAATTAACAGGTGCCCAAGCAATTTCATGCCAGAATCATCATCCGGATGCCAAAATAAACTAAATACAGCAAAAGATTTGAGTGCACAACGTTTGGTTTAGATTTGACAGCCATAATCAGCACTTGTGTACATTTGAGCTGAATGTGTCAAAATCTTAAAAATTAACAGGTGCCCAAGCAATTTCATGCAAGAATCATCATCCGGATGCCAAAATAAACTAAATACAGCAAAAGATTTGAGTGCACAACGTTTGGTTTAGATTTGACAGCCATAATCAGCAATTGTGTACATTTGAGCTGAATGTGTCAAAATCTTAAAAATTAACAGGTGACCAAGCAATTTCATACTAGAATCATCATCCGGATGCCAAAATAAACTAAATACAGCAAAAGATTTGAGTGCACAACGTTTGGTTTAGATTTGACAGCCATAATCAGCAATTGTGTACATTTGAGCTGAATGTGTCAAAATCTTAAAAATTAACAGGTGCCCAAGCAATTTCATGCTAGAATCATCATCCGGATGCCAAAATAAACTAAATACAGCAAAAGATTTGAGTGCACAACGTTTGGTTTAGATTTGACAGCCATAATCAGCAATTGTGTACATTTGAGCTGAATGTGTCAAAATCTTAAAAATTAACAGGTGCCCAAGCAATTTCATGCTAGAATCATCATCCGGATGCCAAAATAAACTAAATACAGCAAAAGATTTGAGTGCACAACGTTTGGTTTAGCTTTGACAGCCATAATCAGCAATTGTGTACATTTGAGCTGAATGTGTCAAAATCTTAAAAATTAACAGGTGCCCAAGCAATTTCATGCTAGAATCATCATCCGGATGCCAAAATAAACCAAATACAGCAAAAGATTTGAGTGCACAACGTTTGATTTAGATTTGACAGCCATAATCAGCAATTGTGTACATTTGAGCTGAATGTGTCAAAATCTTAAAAATTAACAGGTGCCCAAGCAATTTCATGCTAGAATCATCATCCGGATGCCAAAATAAACTAAATACAGCAAAAGATTTAAGTGCACAACGTTTGGTTTAGATTTGACAGCCATAATCAGCAATTGTGTACATTTCAGCTGAATGTGTCAAAATCTTAAAAATTAACAGGTGCCCAAGCAATTTCATGCAAGAATCATCATCCGGATGCCAAAATAAACTAAATACAGCAAAAGATTTGAGTGCACAACGTTTGGTTTTGATTTGACAGCCATAATCAGCAATTGTGTACATTTGAGCTGAATGTGTCAAAATCTTAAAAATTAACAGGTGACCAAGCAATTTCATACTAGAATCATCATCCGGATGCCAAAATAAACTAAATACAGCAAAAGATTTGAGTGCACAACGTTTGGTTTAGATTTGACAGCCATAATCACCTTTTTATTGCTTTAAATGCGTTTTTAGCGCATGATTGTACATTTGAGCTGAATGTGTCAAAATATTAAAAATTAACAGGTGCTCAAGCAATTTCATGCTAGAATCATCATCCGGATGCCAAAATAAACTAAATACAGCAATAGATTTGAGTGCACAACCTTTGGTTTAGATTTGACAGCCATAATCAGCAATTGTGGTCATTTGAGCTGAATGTGTCAAAATCTTAAAAATTAACAGGTGCCCAAGCAATTTCATGCTAGAATCATCATCCGGATGCCAAAATAAATTAAATACAGCAAAAGATTTGAGTGCACAACGTTTGGTTTAGATTTGACAGCCATAATCAGCAATTGTTTACATTTGAGCTGAATGTGTCAAAATCTTAAAAATTAACAGGTGCCCAAGCAATTTCATGCTAGAATCATCATCCGGATTCCAAAATAAACTAAATACAGCAAAAAATTTGAGTCCACAACGTTTGGTTTAGGTTTGACAGCCATAATCACCTTTTTATTGCTTTAAATGCGTTTTTAGCGCATGATTGTACATTTATGCTGAATGTGTCAAAATCTTAAAAATTAACAGGTGCCCAAGCAATTTCATGCTAGAATCATCATCCGGATGCCAAAATAAACTGAATACAGCAAAAGATTTGAGTGCACAACGTTTGGTTTAGGTTTGACAGCCATAATCAGCAATTGTGTACATTTGAGCTGAATGTGTCAAAATCTTAAAAATTAACAGGTGCCCAAGCAATTTCATGCTAGAATCATCATCCGGATGCCAAAATAAACTAAATACAGCAAAAGATTTGAGTGCACAACGTTTGGTTTTGATTTGACAGCCATAATCAGCAATTGTGTACATTTGAGCTGAATGTGTCAAAATCTTAAAAATTAACAGGTGCCCAAGCAATTTCATGCCAGAATCATCATCCGGATGCCAAAATAAACTAAATACAGCAAAAGATTTGAGTGCACAACGTTTGGTTTAGATTTGACAGCCATAATCAGCACTTGTGTACATTTGAGCTGAATGTGTCAAAATCTTAAAAATTAACAGGTGCCCAAGCAATTTCATGCTAGAATCATCATCCGGATGCCAAAATAAACTAAATGCAGCAAAAGATTTGAGTGCACAACGTTTGGTTTAGATTTGACAGCCATAATCAGCAATTGTGTACATTTGAGCTGAATGTGTCAAAATCTTAAAAATTAACAGGTGCCCAAGCAATTTCATGCTAGAATCATCATCCGGATGCCAAAATAAACTAAATACAGCAAAATATTTGAGTGCACAACGTTTGGTTTTGATTTGACAGCCATAATCAGCAATTGTGTACATTTGAGCTGAATGTGTCAAAATCTTAAAAATTAATAGGTGCCCAAGCAATTTCATGCTAGAATCATCATCCGGATGCCAAAATAAACTAAATACAGCAAAAGATTTGAGTGCACAACGTTTGGTTTAGATTTGACAGCCATAATCAGCAATTGTGTACATTTCAGCTGAATGTGTCAAAATCTTAAAAATTAACAGGTGCCCAAGCAATTTCATGCAAGAATCATCATCCGGATGCCAAAATAAACTAAATACAGCAAAAGATTTGAGTGCACAACGTTTGGTTTAGATTTGACAGCCATAATCAGCAATTGTGTACATTTGAGCTGAATGTGTCAAAATCTTAAAAATTAACAGGTGACCAAGCAATTTCATACTAGAATCATCATCCGGATGCCAAAATAAACTAAATACAGCAAAAGATTTGAGTGCACAACGTTTGGTTTAGATTTGACAGCCATAATCAGCAATTGTGTACATTTCAGCTGAATGTGTCAAAATCTTAAAAATTAACAGGTGCCCAAGCAATTTCATGCTAGAATCATCATCCGGATGCCAAAATAAACTAAATACAGCAAAAGATTTGAGTGCACAACGTTTGGTTTAGATTTGACAGCCATAATCAGCAATTGTGTACATTTGAGCTGAATGTGTCAAAATCTTAAAAATTAACAGGTGCCCAAGCAATTTCATGCTAGAATCATCATCCGGATGCCAAAATAAACTAAATACAGCAAAAGATTTGAGTGCACAACGTTTGGTTTAGCTTTGACAGCCATAATCAGCAATTGTGTACATTTGAGCTGAATGTGTCAAAATCTTAAAAATTAACAGGTGCCCAAGCAATTTCATGCTAGAATCATCATCCGGATGCCAAAATAAACCAAATACAGCAAAAGATTTGAGTGCACAACGTTTGATTTAGATTTGACAGCCATAATCAGCAATTGTGTACATTTGAGCTGAATGTGTCAAAATCTTAAAAATTAACAGGTGCCCAAGCAATTTCATGCTAGAATCATCATCCGGATGCCAAAATAAACTAAATACAGCAAAAGATTTGAGTGCACAACGTTTGGTTTAGATTTGACAGCCATAATCAGCAATTGTGTACATTTCAGCTGAATGTGTCAAAATCTTAAAAATTAACAGGTGCCCAAGCAATTTCATGCAAGAATCATCATCCGGATGCCAAAATAAACTAAATACAGCAAAAGATTTGAGTGCACAACGTTTGGTTTTGATTTGACAGCCATAATCAGCAATTGTGTACATTTGAGCTGAATGTGTCAAAATCTTAAAAATTAACAGGTGACCAAGCAATTTCATACTAGAATCATCATCCGGATGCCAAAATAAACTAAATACAGCAAAAGATTTGAGTGCACAACGTTTGGTTTAGATTTGACAGCCATAATCACCTTTTTATTGCTTTAAATGCGTTTTTAGCGCATGATTGTACATTTGAGCTGAATGTGTCAAAATATTAAAAATTAACAGGTGCTCAAGCAATTTCATGCTACAATCATCATCCGGATGCCAAAATAAACTAAATACAGCAATAGATTTGAGTGCACAACCTTTGGTTTAGATTTGACAGCCATAATCAGCAATTGTGTACATTTGAGCTGAATGTGTCAAAATCTTAAAAATTAACAGGTGCCCAAGCAATTTCATGCTAGAATCATCATCCGGATGCCAAAATAAATTAAATACAGCAAAAGATTTGAGTGCACAACGTTTGGTTTAGATTTGACAGCCATAATCAGCAATTGTTTACATTTGAGCTGAATGTGTCAAAATCTTAAAAATTAACAGGTGCCCAAGCAATTTCATGCTAGAATCATCATCCGGATTCCAAAATAAACTAAATACAGCAAAAAATTTGAGTCCACAACGTTTGGTTTAGGTTTGACAGCCATAATCACCTTTTTATTGCTTTAAATGCGTTTTTAGCGCATGATTGTACATTTATGCTGAATGTGTCAAAATCTTAAAAATTAACAGGTGCCCAAGCAATTTCATGCTAGAATCATCATCCGGATGCCAAAATAAACTAAATACAGCAAAAGATTTGAGTGCACAACGTTTGGTTTAGGTTTGACAGCCATAATCAGCAATTGTGTACATTTGAGCTGAATGTGTCAAAATCTTAAAAATTAACAGGTGCCCAAGCAATTTCCTGCTAGAATCATCATCCGGATGCCAAAATAAACTAAATACAGCAAAAGATTTGAGTGCACAACGTTTGGTTTTGATTTGACAGCCATAATCAGCAATTGTGTACATTTGAGCTGAATGTGTCAAAATCTTAAAAATTAACAGGTGCCCAAGCAATTTCATGCCAGAATCATCATCCGGATGCCAAAATAAACTAAATACAGCAAAAGATTTGAGTGCACAACGTTTGGTTTAGATTTGACAGCCATAATCAGCACTTGTGTACATTTGAGCTGAATGTGTCAAAATCTTAAAAATTAACAGGTGCCCAAGCAATTTCATGCTAGAATCATCATCCGGATGCCAAAATAAACTAAATACAGCAAAAGATTTGAGTGCACAACGTTTGGTTTAGATTTGACAGCCATAATCAGCAATTGTGTACATTTGAGCTGAATGTGTCAAAATCTTAAAAATTAACAGGTGCCCAAGCAATTTCATGCTAGAATCATCATCCGGATGCCAAAATAAACTAAATACAGCAAAATATTTGAGTGCACAACGTTTGGTTTTGATTTGACAGCCATAATCAGCAATTGTGTACATTTGAGCTGAATGTGTCAAAATCTTAAAAATTAACAGGTGCCCAAGCAATTTCATGCTAGAATCATCATCCGGATGCCAAAATAAACTAAATACAGCAAAAGATTTGAGTGCACAACGTTTGGTTTAGATTTGACAGCCATAATCAGCAATTGTGTACATTTCAGCTGAATGTGTCAAAATCTTAAAAATTAACAGGTGCCCAAGCAATTTCATGCAAGAATCATCATCCGGATGCCAAAATAAACTAAATACAGCAAAAGATTTGAGTGCACAACGTTTGGTTTAGATTTGACAGCCATAATCAGCAATTGTGTACATTTGAGCTGAATGTGTCAAAATCTTAAAAATTAACAGGTGACCAAGCAATTTCATACTAGAATCATCATCCGGATGCCAAAATAAACTAAATACAGCAAAAGATTTGAGTGCACAACGTTTGGTTTAGATTTGACAGCCATAATCAGCAATTGTGTACATTTCAGCTGAATGTGTCAAAATCTTAAAAATTAACAGGTGCCCAAGCAATTTCATGCTAGAATCATCATCCGGATGCCAAAATAAACTAAATACAGCAAAAGATTTGAGTGCACAACGTTTGGTTTAGATTTGACAGCCATAATCAGCAATTGTGTACATTTGAGCTGAATGTGTCAAAATCTTAAAAATTAACAGGTGCCCAAGCAATTTCATGCTAGAATCATCATCCGGATGCCAAAATAAACTAAATACAGCAAAAGATTTGAGTGCACAACGTTTGGTTTAGCTTTGACAGCCATAATCAGCAATTGTGTACATTTGAGCTGAATGTGTCAAAATCTTAAAAATTAACAGGTGCCCAAGCAATTTCATGCTAGAATCATCATCCGGATGCCAAAATAAACTAAATACAGCAAAAGATTTGAGTGCACAACGTTTGGTTTAGATTTGACAGCCATAATCAGCAATTGTGTACATTTCAGCTGAATGTGTCAAAATCTTAAAAATTAACAGGTGCCCAAGCAATTTCATGCAAGAATCATCATCCGGATGCCAAAATAAACTAAATACAGCAAAAGATTTGAGTGCACAACGTTTGGTTTTGATTTGACAGCCATAATCAGCAATTGTGTACATTTGAGCTGAATGTGTCAAAATCTTAAAAATTAACAGGTAACCAAGCAATTTCATACTAGAATCATCATCCGGATGCCAAAATAAACTAAATACAGCAAAAGATTTGAGTGCACAACGTTTGGTTTAGATTTGACAGCCATAATCACCTTTTTATTGCTTTAAATGCGTTTTTAGCGCATGATTGTACATTTGAGCTGAATGTGTCAAAATATTAAAAATTAACAGGTGCTCAAGCAATTTCATGCTACAATCATCATCCGGATGCCAAAATAAACTAAATACAGCAATAGATTTGAGTGCACAACCTTTGGTTTAGATTTGACAGCCATAATCAGCAATTGTGTACATTTGAGCTGAATGTGTCAAAATCTTAAAAATTAACAGGTGCCCAAGCAATTTCATGCTAGAATCATCATCCGGATGCCAAAATAAATTAAATACAGCAAAAGATTTGAGTGCACAACGTTTGGTTTAGATTTGACAGCCATAATCAGCAATTGTTTACATTTGAGCTGAATGTGTCAAAATCTTAAAAATTAACAGGTGCCCAAGCAATTTCATGCTAGAATCATCATCCGGATTCCAAAATAAACTAAATACAGCAAAAAATTTGAGTCCACAACGTTTGGTTTAGGTTTGACAGCCATAATCACCTTTTTATTGCTTTAAATGCGTTTTTAGCGCATGATTGTACATTTATGCTGAATGTGTCAAAATCTTAAAAATTAACAGGTGCCCAAGCAATTTCATGCTAGAATCATCATCCGGATGCCAAAATAAACTAAATACAGCAAAAGATTTGAGTGCACAACGTTTGGTTTAGGTTTGACAGCCATAATCAGCAATTGTGTACATTTGAGCTGAATGTGTCAAAATCTTAAAAATTAACAGGTGCCCAAGCAATTTCCTGCTAGAATCATCATCCGGATGCCAAAATAAACTAAATACAGCAAAAGATTTGAGTGCACAACGTTTGGTTTTGATTTGACAGCCATAATCAGCAATTGTGTACATTTGAGCTGAATGTGTCAAAATCTTAAAAATTAACAGGTGCCCAAGCAATTTCATGCCAGAATCATCATCCGGATGCCAAAATAAACTAAATACAGCAAAAGATTTGAGTGCACAACGTTTGGTTTAGATTTGACAGCCATAATCAGCACTTGTGTACATTTGAGCTGAATGTGTCAAAATCTTAAAAATTAACAGGTGCCCAAGCAATTTCATGCTAGAATCATCATCCGGATGCCAAAATAAACTAAATACAGCAAAAGATTTGAGTGCACAACGTTTGGTTTAGATTTGACAGCCATAATCAGCAATTGTGTACATTTGAGCTGAATGTGTCAAAATCTTAAAAATTAACAGGTGCCCAAGCAATTTCATGCTAGAATCATCATCCGGATGCCAAAATAAACTAAATACAGCAAAATATTTGAGTGCACAACGTTTGGTTTTGATTTGACAGCCATAATCAGCAATTGTGTACATTTGAGCTGAATGTGTCAAAATCTTAAAAATTAACAGGTGCCCAAGTTATTTCATGCTAGAATCATCATCCGGATGCCAAAATAAACTAAATACAGCAAAAGATTTGAGTGCACAACGTTTGGTTTAGATTTGACAGCCATAATCAGCAATTGTGTACATTTCAGCTGAATGTGTCAAAATCTTAAAAATTAACAGGTGCCCAAGCAATTTCATGCTAGAATCATCATCCGGATGCCAAAATAAACTAAATACAGCAAAAGATTTGAGTGCACAACGTTTGGTTTAGATTTGACAGCCATAATCAGCAATTGTGTACATTTCAGCTGAATGTGTCAAAATCTTAAATATTAACAGGTGCCCAAGCAATTTCATGCCAGAATCATCATCCGGATGCCAAAATAAACTAAATACAGCAAAAGATTTGAGTGCACAACGTTTGGTTTAGATTTGACAGCCATAATCAGCAATTGTGTACATTTGAGCTGAATGTGTCAAAATCTTAAAAATTAACAGGTGCCCAAGCAATTTCATGCTAGAATCATCATCCGGATGCCAAAATAAACTAAATACAGCAAAATATTTGAGTGCACAACGTTTGGTTTTGATTTGACAGCCATAATCAGCAATTGTGTACATTTGAGCTGAATGTGTCAAAATCTTAAAAATTAACAGGTGCCCAAGCAATTTCATGCCAGAATCATCATCCGGATGCCAAAATAAACTAAATACAGCAAAAGATTTGAGTGCACAACGTTTGGTTTAGATTTGACAGCCATAATCAGCAATTGTGTACATTTCAGCTGAATGTGTCAAAATCTTAAAAATTAACAGGTGCCCAAGCAATTTCATGCTAGAATCATCATCCGGATGCCAAAATAAACTAAATACAGCAAAAGATTTGAGTGCACAACGTTTGGTTTAGATTTGACAGCCATAATCAGCACTTGTGTACATTTGAGATGAATGTGTCAAAATCTTAAAAATTAACAGGTGCCCAAGCAATTTCATGCTAGAATCATCATCCGGATGCCAAAATAAACTAAATACAGCAAAAGATTTGAGTGCACAACGTTTGGTTTAGATTTGACAGCCATAATCAGCACTTGTGTACATTTGAGCTGAATGTGTCAAAATCTTAAAAATTAACAGGTGCCCAAGCAATTTCATGCTAGAACCATCATCCGGATGCCAAAATAAACTAAATACAGCAAAAGATTTGAGTGCACAACGTTTGGTTTAGATTTGACAGCCATAATCAGCAATTGTGTACATTTGAGCTGAATGTGTCAAAATCTTAAAAATTAACAGGTGCCCAAGCAATTTCATGCTAGAATCATCATCCGGATGCCAAAATAAACTAAATACAGCAAAATATTTGAGTGCACAACGTTTGGTTTTGATTTGACAGCCATAATCAGCAATTGTGTACATTTGAGCTGAATGTGTCAAAATCTTAAAAATTAACAGGTGCCCAAGCAATTTCATGCCAGAATCATCATCCGGATGCCAAAATAAACTAAATACAGCAAAAGATTTGAGTGCACAACGTTTGGTTTAGATTTGACAGCCATAATCAGCACTTGTGTACATTTGAGCTGAATGTGTCAAAATCTTAAAAATTAACAGGTGCCCAAGCAATTTCATGCTAGAATCATCATCCGGATGCCAAAATAAACTAAATACAGCAAAAGATTTAAGTGCACAACGTTTGGTTTAGATTTGACAGCCATAATCAGCAATTGTGTACATTTCAGCTGAATGTGTCAAAATCTTAAAAATTAACAGGTGCCCAAGCAATTTCATGCTAGAATCATCATCCGGATGCCAAAATAAACTAAATACAGCAAAAGATTTGAGTGCACAACGTTTGGTTTAGATTTGACAGCCATAATCAGCAATTGTGTACATTTGAGCTGAATGTGTCAAAATCTTAAAAATTAACAGGTGCCCAAGCAATTTCATGCTAGAATCATCATCCGGATGCCAAAATAAATTAAATACAGCAAAAGATTTGAGTGCACAACGTTTGGTTTAGATTTGACAGCCATAATCAGCAATTGTTTACATTTGAGCTGAATGTGTCAAAATCTTAAAAATTAACAGGTGCCCAAGCAATTTCATGCTAGAATCATCATCCGGATTCCAAAATAAACTAAATACAGCAAAAAAATTTGAGTCCACAACGTTTGGTTTAGGTTTGACAGCCATAATCACCTTTTTATTGCTTTAAATGCGTTTTTAGCGCATGATTGTACATTTATGCTGAATGTGTCAAAATCTTAAAAATTAACAGGTGCCCAAGCAATTTCATGCTAGAATCATCATCCGGATGCCAAAATAAACTAAATACAGCAAAAGATTTGAGTGCACAACGTTTGGTTTAGGTTTGACAGCCATAATCAGCAATTGTGTACATTTGAGCTGAATGTGTCAAAATCTTAAAAATTAACAGGTGCCCAAGCAATTTCATGCTAGAATCATCATCCGGATGCCAAAATAAACTAAATACAGCAAAAGATTTGAGTGCACAACGTTTGGTTTTGATTTGACAGCCATAATCAGCAATTGTGTACATTTGAGCTGAATGTGTCAAAATCTTAAAAATTAACAGGTGCCCAAGTTATTTCATGCTAGAATCATCATCCGGATGCCAAAATAAACTAAATACAGCAAAAGATTTGAGTGCACAACGTTTGGTTTAGGTTTGACAGCCATAATCAGCAATTGTGTACATTTGAGCTGAATGTGTCAAAATCTTAAAAATTAACAGGTGCCCAAGCAATTTCCTGCTAGAATCATCATCCGGATGCCAAAATAAACTAAATACAGCAAAAGATTTGAGTGCACAACGTTTGGTTTTGATTTGACAGCCATAATCAGCAATTGTGTACATTTGAGCTGAATGTGTCAAAATCTTAAAAATTAACAGGTGCCCAAGCAATTTCATGCCAGAATCATCATCCGGATGCCAAAATAAACTAAATACAGCAAAAGATTTGAGTGCACAACGTTTGGTTTAGATTTGACAGCCATAATCAGCACTTGTGTACATTTGAGCTGAATGTGTCAAAATCTTAAAAATTAACAGGTGCCCAAGCAATTTCATGCTAGAATCATCATCCGGATGCCAAAATAAACTAAATACAGCAAAAGATTTGAGTGCACAACGTTTGGTTTAGATTTGACAGCCATAATCAGCAATTGTGTACATTTGAGCTGAATGTGTCAAAATCTTAAAAATTAACAGGTGCCCAAGCAATTTCATGCTAGAATCATCATCCGGATGCCAAAATAAACTAAATACAGCAAAATATTTGAGTGCACAACGTTTGGTTTTGATTTGACAGCCATAATCAGCAATTGTGTACATTTGAGCTGAATGTGTCAAAATCTTAAAAATTAACAGGTGCCCAAGTTATTTCATGCTAGAATCATCATCCGGATGCCAAAATAAACTAAATACAGCAAAAGATTTGAGTGCACAACGTTTGGTTTAGATTTGACAGCCATAATCAGCAATTGTGTACATTTCAGCTGAATGTGTCAAAATCTTAAAAATTAACAGGTGCCCAAGCAATTTCATGCTAGAATCATCATCCGGATGCCAAAATAAACTAAATACAGCAAAAGATTTGAGTGCACAACGTTTGGTTTAGATTTGACAGCCATAATCAGCAATTGTGTACATTTCAGCTGAATGTGTCAAAATCTTAAATATTAACAGGTGCCCAAGCAATTTCATGCCAGAATCATCATCCGGATGCCAAAATAAACTAAATACAGCAAAAGATTTGAGTGCACAACGTTTGGTTTAGATTTGACAGCCATAATCAGCAATTGTGTACATTTGAGCTGAATGTGTCAAAATCTTAAAAATTAACAGGTGCCCAAGCAATTTCATGCTAGAATCATCATCCGGATGCCAAAATAAACTAAATACAGCAAAATATTTGAGTGCACAACGTTTGGTTTTGATTTGACAGCCATAATCAGCAATTGTGTACATTTGAGCTGAATGTGTCAAAATCTTAAAAATTAACAGGTGCCCAAGCAATTTCATGCCAGAATCATCATCCGGATGCCAAAATAAACTAAATACAGCAAAAGATTTGAGTGCACAACGTTTGGTTTAGATTTGACAGCCATAATCAGCAATTGTGTACATTTCAGCTGAATGTGTCAAAATCTTAAAAATTAACAGGTGCCCAAGCAATTTCATGCTAGAATCATCATCCGGATGCCAAAATAAACTAAATACAGCAAAAGATTTGAGTGCACAACGTTTGGTTTAGATTTGACAGCCATAATCAGCACTTGTGTACATTTGAGATGAATGTGTCAAAATCTTAAAAATTAACAGGTGCCCAAGCAATTTCATGCTAGAATCATCATCCGGATGCCAAAATAAACTAAATACAGCAAAAGATTTGAGTGCACAACGTTTGGTTTAGATTTGACAGCCATAATCAGCACTTGTGTACATTTGAGCTGAATGTGTCAAAATCTTAAAAATTAACAGGTGCCCAAGCAATTTCATGCTAGAACCATCATCCGGATGCCAAAATAAACTAAATACAGCAAAAGATTTGAGTGCACAACGTTTGGTTTAGATTTGACAGCCATAATCAGCAATTGTGTACATTTGAGCTGAATGTGTCAAAATCTTAAAAATTAACAGGTGCCCAAGCAATTTCATGCTAGAATCATCATCCGGATGCCAAAATAAACTAAATACAGCAAAATATTTGAGTGCACAACGTTTGGTTTTGATTTGACAGCCATAATCAGCAATTGTGTACATTTGAGCTGAATGTGTCAAAATCTTAAAAATTAACAGGTGCCCAAGCAATTTCATGCCAGAATCATCATCCGGATGCCAAAATAAACTAAATACAGCAAAAGATTTGAGTGCACAACGTTTGGTTTAGATTTGACAGCCATAATCAGCACTTGTGTACATTTGAGCTGAATGTGTCAAAATCTTAAAAATTAACAGGTGCCCAAGCAATTTCATGCTAGAATCATCATCCGGATGCCAAAATAAACTAAATACAGCAAAAGATTTAAGTGCACAACGTTTGGTTTAGATTTGACAGCCATAATCAGCAATTGTGTACATTTCAGCTGAATGTGTCAAAATCTTAAAAATTAACAGGTGCCCAAGCAATTTCATGCTAGAATCATCATCCGGATGCCAAAATAAACTAAATACAGCAAAATATTTGAGTGCACAACGTTTGGTTTAGATTTGACAGCCATAATCAGCAATTGTGTACATTTGAGCTGAATGTGTCAAAATCTTAAAAATTAACAGGTGCCCAAGCAATTTCATGCTAGAATCATCATCCGGATGCCAAAATAAATTAAATACAGCAAAAGATTTGAGTGCACAACGTTTGGTTTAGATTTGACAGCCATAATCAGCAATTGTTTACATTTGAGCTGAATGTGTCAAAATCTTAAAAATTAACAGGTGCCCAAGCAATTTCATGCTAGAATCATCATCCGGATTCCAAAATAAACTAAATACAGCAAAAAATTTGAGTCCACAACGTTTGGTTTAGGTTTGACAGCCATAATCACCTTTTTATTGCTTTAAATGCGTTTTTAGCGCATGATTGTACATTTATGCTGAATGTGTCAAAATCTTAAAAATTAACAGGTGCCCAAGCAATTTCATGCTAGAATCATCATCCGGATGCCAAAATAAACTAAATACAGCAAAAGATTTGAGTGCACAACGTTTGGTTTAGGTTTGACAGCCATAATCAGCAATTGTGTACATTTGAGCTGAATGTGTCAAAATCTTAAAAATTAACAGGTGCCCAAGCAATTTCATGCTAGAATCATCATCCGGATGCCAAAATAAACTAAATACAGCAAAAGATTTGAGTGCACAACGTTTGGTTTTGATTTGACAGCCATAATCAGCAATTGTGTACATTTGAGCTGAATGTGTCAAAATCTTAAAAATTAACAGGTGCCCAAGTTATTTCATGCTAGAATCATCATCCGGATGCCAAAATAAACTAAATACAGCAAAAGATTTGAGTGCACAACGTTTGGTTTAGATTTGACAGCCATAATCAGCAATTGTGTACATTTCAGCTGAATGTGTCAAAATCTTAAAAATTAACAGGTGCCCAAGCAATTTCATGCTAGAATCATCATCCGGATGCCAAAATAAACTAAATACAGCAAAAGATTTGAGTGCACAACGTTTGGTTTAGATTTGACAGCCATAATCAGCAATTGTGTACATTTCAGCTGAATGTGTCAAAATCTTAAATATTAACAGGTGCCCAAGCAATTTCATGCCAGAATCATCATCCGGATGCCAAAATAAACTAAATACAGCAAAAGATTTGAGTGCACAACGTTTGGTTTAGATTTGACAGCCATAATCAGCAATTGTGTACATTTGAGCTGAATGTGTCAAAATCTTAAAAATTAACAGGTGCCCAAGCAATTTCATGCTAGAATCATCATCCGGATGCCAAAATAAACTAAATACAGCAAAATATTTGAGTGCACAACGTTTGGTTTTGATTTGACAGCCATAATCAGCAATTGTGTACATTTGAGCTGAATGTGTCAAAATCTTAAAAATTAACAGGTGCCCAAGTTATTTCATGCCAGAATCATCATCCGGATGCCAAAATAAACTAAATACAGCAAAAGATTTGAGTGCACAACGTTTGGTTTAGATTTGACAGCCATAATCAGCAATTGTGTACATTTCAGCTGAATGTGTCAAAATCTTAAAAATTAACAGGTGCCCAAGCAATTTCATGCTAGAATCATCATCCGGATGCCAAAATAAACTAAATACAGCAAAAGATTTGAGTGCACAACGTTTGGTTTAGATTTGACAGCCATAATCAGCAATTGTGTACATTTGAGATGAATGTGTCAAAATCTTAAAAATTAACAGGTGCCCAAGCAATTTCATGCTAGAATCATCATCCGGATGCCAAAATAAACTAAATACAGCAAAAGATTTGAGTGCACAACGTTTGGTTTAGATTTGACAGCCATAATCAGCACTTGTGTACATTTGAGCTGAATGTGTCAAAATCTTAAAAATTAACAGGTGCCCAAGCAATTTCATGCTAGAACCATCATCCGGATGCCAAAATAAACTAAATACAGCAAAAGATTTGAGTGCACAACGTTTGGTTTAGATTTGACAGCCATAATCAGCAATTGTGTACATTTGAGCTGAATGTGTCAAAATCTTAAAAATTAACAGGTGCCCAAGCAATTTCATGCTAGAATCATCATCCGGATGCCAAAATAAACTAAATACAGCAAAAGATTTGAGTGCACAACGTTTGGTTTTGATTTGACAGCCATAATCAGCAATTGTGTACATTTGAGCTGAATGTGTCAAAATCTTAAAAATTAACAGGTGCCCAAGCAATTTCATGCCAGAATCATCATCCGGATGCCAAAATAAACTAAATACAGCAAAAGATTTGAGTGCACAACGTTTGGTTTAGATTTGACAGCCATAATCAGCACTTGTGTACATTTGAGCTGAATGTGTCAAAATCTTAAAAATTAACAGGTGCCCAAGCAATTTCATGCTAGAATCATCATCCGGATGCCAAAATAAACTAAATACAGCAAAAGATTTAAGTGCACAACGTTTGGTTTAGATTTGACAGCCATAATCAGCAATTGTGTACATTTCAGCTGAATGTGTCAAAATCTTAAAAATTAACAGGTGCCCAAGCAATTTCATGCTAGAATCATCATCCGGATGCCAAAATAAACTAAATACAGCAAAAGATTTGAGTGCACAACGTTTGGTTTAGATTTGACAGCCATAATCAGCAATTGTGTACATTTGAGCTGAATGTGTCAAAATCTTAAAAATTAACAGGTGCCCAAGCAATTTCATGCTAGAATCATCATCTGGATGCCAAAATAAATTAAATACAGCAAAAGATTTGAGTGCACAACGTTTGGTTTAGATTTGACAGCCATAATCAGCAATTGTTTACATTTGAGCTGAATGTGTCAAAATCTTAAAAATTAACAGGTGCCCAAGCAATTTCATGCTAGAATCATCATCCGGATTCCAAAATAAACTAAATACAGCAAAAAATTTGAGTCCACAACGTTTGGTTTAGGTTTGACAGCCATAATCACCTTTTTATTGCTTTAAATGCGTTTTTAGCGCATGATTGTACATTTATGCTGAATGTGTCAAAATCTTAAAAATTAACAGGTGCCCAAGCAATTTCATGCTAGAATCATCATCCGGATGCCAAAATAAACTAAATACAGCAAAAGATTTGAGTGCACAACGTTTGGTTTAGGTTTGACAGCCATAATCAGCAATTGTGTACATTTGAGCTGAATGTGTCAAAATCTTAAAAATTAACAGGTGCCCAAGCAATTTCATGCTAGAATCATCATCCGGATGCCAAAATAAACTAAATACAGCAAAAGATTTGAGTGCACAACGTTTGGTTTTGATTTGACAGCCATAATCAGCAATTGTGTACATTTGAGCTGAATGTGTCAAAATCTTAAAAATTAACAGGTGCCCAAGCAATTTCATGCCAGAATCATCATCCGGATGCCAAAATAAACTAAATACAGCAAAAGATTTGAGTGCACAACGTTTGGTTTAGATTTGACAGCCATAATCAGCACTTGTGTACATTTGAGCTGAATGTGTCAAAATCTTAAAAATTAACAGGTGCCCAAGCAATTTCATGCTAGAATCATCATCCGGATGCCAAAATAAACTAAATACAGCAAAAGATTTGAGTGCACAACGTTTGGTTTAGATTTGACAGCCATAATCAGCAATTGTGTACATTTGAGCTGAATGTGTCAAAATCTTAAAAATTAACAGGTGCCCAAGCAATTTCATGCTAGAATCATCATCCGGATGCCAAAATAAACTAAATACAGCAAAATATTTGAGTGCACAACGTTTGGTTTTGATTTGACAGCCATAATCAGCAATTGTGTACATTTGAGCTGAATGTGTCAAAATCTTAAAAATTAACAGGTGCCCAAGTTATTTCATGCTAGAATCATCATCCGGATGCCAAAATAAACTAAATACAGCAAAAGATTTGAGTGCACAACGTTTGGTTTAGATTTGACAGCCATAATCAGCAATTGTGTACATTTCAGCTGAATGTGTCAAAATCTTAAAAATTCACAGGTGCCCAAGCAATTTCATGCTAGAATCATCATCCGGATGCCAAAATAAACTAAATACAGCAAAAGATTTGAGTGCACAACGTTTGGTTTAGATTTGACAGCCATAATCAGCAATTGTGTACATTTCAGCTGAATGTGTCAAAATCTTATATATTAACAGGTGCCCAAGCAATTTCATGCCAGAATCATCATCCGGATGCCAAAATAAACTAAATACAGCAAAAGATTTGAGTGCACAACGTTTGGTTTAGATTTGACAGCCATAATCAGCAATTGTGTACATTTGAGCTGAATGTGTCAAAATCTTAAAAATTAACAGGTGCCCAAGCAATTTCATGCTAGAATCATCATCCGGATGCCAAAATAAACTAAATACAGCAAAATATTTGAGTGCACAACGTTTGGTTTTGATTTGACAGCCATAATCAGCAATTGTGTACATTTCAGCTGAATGTGTCAAAATCTTAAAAATTAACAGGTGCCCAAGCAATTTCATGCTAGAATCATCATCCGGATGCCAAAATAAACTAAACACAGCAAAATATTTGAGTGCACAACGTTTGGTTTTGATTTGACAGCCATAATCAGCAATTGTGTACATTTGAGCTGAATGTGTCAAAATCTTAAAAATTAACAGGTGCCCAAGCAATTTCATGCCAGAATCATCATCCGGATGCCAAAATAAACTAAATACAGCAAAAGATTTGAGTGCACAACGTTTGGTTTAGATTTGACAGCCATAATCAGCACTTGTGTACATTTGAGCTGAATGTGTCAAAATCTTAAAAATTAACAGGTGCCCAAGCAATTTCATGCTAGAATCATCATCCGGATGCCAAAATAAACTAAATACAGCAAAAGATTTGAGTGCACAACGTTTGGTTTAGATTTGACAGCCATAATCAGCACTTGTGTACATTTGAGCTGAATGTGTCAAAATCTTAAAAATAAACAGCTGCCCAAGCAATTTCATGCTAGAATCATCATCCGGATGCCAAAATAAACTAAATACAGCAAAAGATTTGAGTGCACAACGTTTGGTTTAGATTTGACAGCCATAATCAGCAATTGTGTACATTTCAGCTGAATGTGTCAAAATCTTAAAAATTAACAGGTGCCCAAGCAATTTCATGCTAGAATCATCATCCGGATGCCAAAATAAACTAAATACAGCAAAAGATTTGAGTGCACAACGTTTGGTTTAGATTTGACAGCCATAATCAGCAATTGTGTACATTTGAGCTGAATGTGTCAAAATCTTAAAAATTAACAGGTGCCCAAGCAATTTCATGCTAGAATCATCATCCGGATGCCAAAATAAACTAAATACAGCAAAAGATTTGAGTGCACAACGTTTGGTTTAGATTTGACAGCCATAATCAGCAATTGTGTACATTTCAGCTGAATGTGTCAAAAGCTTAAAAATTAACAGGTGCCCAAGCAATTTCATGCTAGAATCATCATCCGGATGCCAAAATAAACTAAATACAGCAAAAGATTTGAGTGCACAACGTTTGGTTTAGATTTGACAGCCATAATCAGCACTTGTGTACATTTGAGCTGAATGTGTCAAAATCTTAAAAATTAACAGGTGCCCAAGCAATTTCATGCTAGAATCATCATCCGGATGCCAAAATAAACTAAATACAGCAAAAGATTTGAGTGCACAACGTTTGGTTTAGATTTGACAGCCATAATCAGCACTTGTGTACATTTGAGCTGAATGTGTCAAAATCTTAAAAATAAACAGCTGCCCAAGCAATTTCATGCTAGAATCATCATCCGGATGCCAAAATAAACTAAATACAGCAAAAGATTTGAGTGCACAACGTTTGGTTTAGATTTGACAGCCATAATCAGCAATTGTGTACATTTGAGCTGAATGTGTCAAAATCTTAAAAATTAACAGGTGCCCAAGCAATTTCATGCTAGAATCATCATCCGGATGCCAAAATAAACTAAATACAGCAAAAGATTTGAGTGCACAACGTTTGGTTTAGATTTGACAGCCATAATCAGCACTTGTGTACATTTGAGCTGAATGTGTCAAAATCTTAAAAATAAACAGCTGCCCAAGCAATTTCATGCTAGAATCATCATCCGGATGCCAAAATAAACTAAATACAGCAAAAGATTTGAGTGCACAACGTTTGGTTTAGATTTGACAGCCATAATCAGCAATTGTGTACATTTCAGCTGAATGTGTCAAAATCTTAAAAATTAACAGGTGCCCAAGCAATTTCATGCTAGAATCATCATCCGGATGCCAAAATAAACTAAATACAGCAAAAGATTTGAGTGCACAACGTTTGGTTTAGATTTGACAGCCATAATCAGCAATTGTGTACATTTGAGCTGAATGTGTCAAAATCTTAAAAATTAACAGGTGCCCAAGCAATTTCATGCTAGAATCATCATCCGGATGCCAAAATAAACTAAATACAGCAAAAGATTTGAGTGCACAACGTTTGGTTTAGATTTGACAGCCATAATCAGCAATTGTGTACATTTCAGCTGAATGTGTCAAAATCTTAAAAATTAACAGGTGCCCAAGCAATTTCATGCTAGAATCATCATCCGGATGCCAAAATAAACTAAATACAGCAAAAGATTTGAGTGCACAACGTTTGGTTTAGATTTGACAGCCATAATCAGCAATTGTGTACATTTGAGCTGAATGTGTCAAAATCTTAAAAATTAACAGGTGCCCAAGCAATTTCATGCTAGAATCATCATCCGGATGCCAAAATAAACCAAATACAGCAAAAGATTTGAGTGCACAACGTTTGGTTTAGATTTGACAGCCATAATCAGCAATTGTGTACATTTGAGCTGAATGTGTCAAAATCTTAAAAATTAACAGGTGCCCAAGCAATTTCATGCTAGAATCATCATCCGGATGCCAAAATAAACTAAATACAGCAAAAGATTTGAGTGCACAACGTTTGGTTTAGATTTGACAGCCATAATCAGCACTTGTGTACATTTGAGCTGAATGTGTCAAAATCTTAAAAATAAACAGCTGCCCAAGCAATTTCATGCTAGAATCATCATCCGGATGCCAAAATAAACTAAATACAGCAAAAGATTTGAGTGCACAACGTTTGGTTTAGATTTGACAGCCATAATCAGCAATTGTGTACATTTGAGCTGAATGTGTCAAAATCTTAAAAATTAACAGGTGCCCAAGCAATTTCATGCTAGAATCATCATCCGGATGCCAAAATAAACTAAACACAGCAAAATATTTGAGTGCACAACGTTTGGTTTTGATTTGACAGCCATAATCAGCAATTGTGTACATTTGAGCTGAATGTGTCAAAATCTTAAAAATTAACAGGTGCCCAAGCAATTTCATGCCAGAATCATCATCCGGATGCCAAAATAAACTAAATACAGCAAAAGATTTGAGTGCACAACGTTTGGTTTAGATTTGACAGCCATAATCAGCACTTGTGTACATTTGAGCTGAATGTGTCAAAATCTTAAAAATTAACAGGTGCCCAAGCAATTTCATGCTAGAATCATCATCCGGATGCCAAAATAAACTAAATACAGCAAAAGATTTGAGTGCACAACGTTTGGTTTAGATTTGACAGCCATAATCAGCACTTGTGTACATTTGAGCTGAATGTGTCAAAATCTTAAAAATAAACAGCTGCCCAAGCAATTTCATGCTAGAATCATCATCCGGATGCCAAAATAAACTAAATACAGCAAAAGATTTGAGTGCACAACGTTTGGTTTAGATTTGACAGCCATAATCAGCAATTGTGTACATTTCAGCTGAATGTGTCAAAATCTTAAAAATTAACAGGTGCCCAAGCAATTTCATGCTAGAATCATCATCCGGATGCCAAAATAAACTAAATACAGCAAAAGATTTGAGTGCACAACGTTTGGTTTAGATTTGACAGCCATAATCAGCAATTGTGTACATTTGAGCTGAATGTGTCAAAATCTTAAAAATTAACAGGTGCCCAAGCAATTTCATGCTAGAATCATCATCCGGATGCCAAAATAAACTAAATACAGCAAAAGATTTGAGTGCACAACGTTTGGTTTAGATTTGACAGCCATAATCAGCAATTG
This sequence comes from Festucalex cinctus, assembly GCF_051991245.1. Taxonomy (NCBI): domain Eukaryota; kingdom Metazoa; phylum Chordata; class Actinopteri; order Syngnathiformes; family Syngnathidae; genus Festucalex; species Festucalex cinctus. Next base: position 31,038,421 of record NC_135417.1, read on the forward strand.
TGTACATTTCAGCTGAATGTGTCAAAATCTTAAAAATTAACAGGTGCCCAAGCAATTTCATGCTAGAATCATCATCCGGATGCCAAAATAAACTAAATACAGCAAAAGATTTGAGTGCACAACGTTTGGTTTAGATTTGACAGCCATAATCAGCAATTGTGTACATTTGAGCTGAATGTGTCAAAATCTTAAAAATTAACAGGTGCCCAAGCAATTTCATGCTAGAATCATCATCCGGATGCCAAAATAAACCAAATACAGCAAAAGATTTGAGTGCACAACGTTTGGTTTAGATTTGACAGCCATAATCAGCAATTGTGTACATTTGAGCTGAATGTGTCAAAATCTTAAAAATTAACAGGTGCCCAAGCAATTTCATGCTAGAATCATCATCCGGATGCCAAAATAAACTAAATACAGCAAAAGATTTGAGTGCACAACGTTTGGTTTAGATTTGACAGCCATAATCAGCACTTGTGTACATTTGAGCTGAATGTGTCAAAATCTTAAAAATAAACAGCTGCCCAAGCAATTTCATGCTAGAATCATCATCCGGATGCCAAAATAAACTAAATACAGCAAAAGATTTGAGTGCACAACGTTTGGTTTAGATTTGACAGCCATAATCAGCAATTGTGTACATTTCAGCTGAATGTGTCAAAATCTTAAAAATTAACAGGTGCCCAAGCAATTTCATGCTAGAATCATCATCCGGATGCCAAAATAAACTAAATACAGCAAAAGATTTGAGTGCACAACGTTTGGTTTAGATTTGACAGCCATAATCAGCAATTGTGTACATTTGAGCTGAATGTGTCAAAATCTTAAAAATTAACAGGTGCCCAAGCAATTTCATGCTAGAATCATCATCCGGATGCCAAAATAAACTAAATACAGCAAAAGATTTGAGTGCACAACGTTTGGTTTAGATTTGACAGCCATAATCAGCAATTGTGTACATTTGAGCTGAATGTGTCAAAATCTTAAAAATTAACAGGTGCCCAAGCAATTTCATGCTAGAATCATCATCCGGATGCCAAAATAAACTAAATACAGCAAAAGATTTGAGTGCACAACGTTTGGTTTAGATTTGACAGCCATAATCAGCACTTGTGTACATTTGAGCTGAATGTGTCAAAATCTTAAAAATAAACAGCTGCCCAAGCAATTTCATGCTAGAATCATCATCCGGATGCCAAAATAAACTAAATACAGCAAAAGATTTGAGTGCACAACGTTTGGTTTAGATTTGACAGCCATAATCAGCAATTGTGTACATTTCAGCTGAATGTGTCAAAATCTTAAAAATTAACAGGTGTCCAAGCAATTTCATGCTAGAATCATCATCCGGATGCCAAAATAAACTAAATACAGCAAAAGATTTGAGTGCACAACGTTTGGTTTAGATTTGACAGCCATAATCAGCAATTGTGTACATTTCAGCTGAATGTGTCAAAATCTTAAAAATTAACAGGTGCCCAAGCAATTTCATGCTAGAATCATCATCCGGATGCCAAAATAAACTAAATACAGCAAAAGATTTGAGTGCACAACGTTTGGTTTAGATTTGACAGCCATAATCAGCAATTGTGTACATTTGAGCTGAATGTGTCAAAATCTTAAAAATTAACAGGTGCCCAAGCAATTTCATGCTAGAATCATCATCCGGATGCCAAAATAAACTAAATACAGCAAAAGATTTGAGTGCACAACGTTTGGTTTAGATTTGACAGCCATAATCAGCAATTGTGTACATTTCAGCTGAATGTGTCAAAATCTTATATATTAACAGGTGCCCAAGCAATTTCATGCCAGAATCATCATCCGGATGCCAAAATAAACTAAATACAGCAAAAGATTTGAGTGCACAACGTTTGGTTTAGATTTGACAGCCATAATCAGCAATTGTGTACATTTGAGCTGAATGTGTCAAAATCTTAAAAATTAACAGGTGCCCAAGCAATTTCATGCTAGAATCATCATCCGGATGCCAAAATAAACTAAATACAGCAAAATATTTGAGTGCACAACGTTTGGTTTTGATTTGACAGCCATAATCAGCAATTGTGTACATTTCAGCTGAATGTGTCAAAATCTTAAAAATTAACAGGTGCCCAAGCAATTTCATGCTAGAATCATCATCCGGATGCCAAAATAAACTAAACACAGCAAAATATTTGAGTGCACAACGTTTGGTTTTGATTTGACAGCCATAATCAGCAATTGTGTACATTTGAGCTGAATGTGTCAAAATCTTAAAAATTAACAGGTGCCCAAGCAATTTCATGCCAGAATCATCATCCGGATGCCAAAATAAACTAAATACAGCAAAAGATTTGAGTGCACAACGTTTGGTTTAGATTTGACAGCCATAATCAGCACTTGTGTACATTTGAGCTGAATGTGTCAAAATCTTAAAAATTAACAGGTGCCCAAGCAATTTCATGCTAGAATCATCATCCGGATGCCAAAATAAACTAAATACAGCAAAAGATTTGAGTGCACAACGTTTGGTTTAGATTTGACAGCCATAATCAGCACTTGTGTACATTTGAGCTGAATGTGTCAAAATCTTAAAAATAAACAGCTGCCCAAGCAATTTCATGCTAGAATCATCATCCGGATGCCAAAATAAACTAAATACAGCAAAAGATTTGAGTGCACAACGTTTGGTTTAGATTTGACAGCCATAATCAGCAATTGTGTACATTTCAGCTGAATGTGTCAAAATCTTAAAAATTAACAGGTGCCCAAGCAATTTCATGCTAGAATCATCATCCGGATGCCAAAATAAACTAAATACAGCAAAAGATTTGAGTGCACAACGTTTGGTTTAGATTTGACAGCCATAATCAGCAATTGTGTACATTTGAGCTGAATGTGTCAAAATCTTAAAAATTAACAGGTGCCCAAGCAATTTCATGCTAGAATCATCATCCGGATGCCAAAATAAACTAAATACAGCAAAAGATTTGAGTGCACAACGTTTGGTTTAGATTTGACAGCCATAATCAGCAATTGTGTACATTTCAGCTGAATGTGTCAAAATCTTAAAAATTAACAGGTGCCCAAGCAATTTCATGCTAGAATCATCATCCGGATGCCAAAATAAACTAAATACAGCAAAAGATTTGAGTGCACAACGTTTGGTTTAGATTTGACAGCCATAATCAGCAATTGTGTACATTTGAGCTGAATGTGTCAAAATCTTAAAAATTAACAGGTGCCCAAGCAATTTCATGCTAGAATCATCATCCGGATGCCAAAATAAACCAAATACAGCAAAAGATTTGAGTGCACAACGTTTGGTTTAGATTTGACAGCCATAATCAGCAATTGTGTACATTTGAGCTGAATGTGTCAAAATCTTAAAAATTAACAGGTGCCCAAGCAATTTCATGCTAGAATCATCATCCGGATGCCAAAATAAACTAAATACAGCAAAAGATTTGAGTGCACAACGTTTGGTTTAGATTTGACAGCCATAATCAGCACTTGTGTACATTTGAGCTGAATGTGTCAAAATCTTAAAAATAAACAGCTGCCCAAGCAATTTCATGCTAGAATCATCATCCGGATGCCAAAATAAACTAAATACAGCAAAAGATTTGAGTGCACAACGTTTGGTTTAGATTTGACAGCCATAATCAGCAATTGTGTACATTTCAGCTGAATGTGTCAAAATCTTAAAAATTAACAGGTGCCCAAGCAATTTCATGCTAGAATCATCATCCGGATGCCAAAATAAACTAAATACAGCAAAAGATTTGAGTGCACAACGTTTGGTTTAGATTTGACAGCCATAATCAGCAATTGTGTACATTTGAGCTGAATGTGTCAAAATCTTAAAAATTAACAGGTGCCCAAGCAATTTCATGCTAGAATCATCATCCGGATGCCAAAATAAACTAAATACAGCAAAAGATTTGAGTGCACAACGTTTGGTTTAGATTTGACAGCCATAATCAGCAATTGTGTACATTTGAGCTGAATGTGTCAAAATCTTAAAAATTAACAGGTGCCCAAGCAATTTCATGCTAGAATCATCATCCGGATGCCAAAATAAACTAAATACAGCAAAAGATTTGAGTGCACAACGTTTGGTTTAGATTTGACAGCCATAATCAGCACTTGTGTACATTTGAGCTGAATGTGTCAAAATCTTAAAAATAAACAGCTGCCCAAGCAATTTCATGCTAGAATCATCATCCGGATGCCAAAATAAACTAAATACAGCAAAAGATTTGAGTGCACAACGTTTGGTTTAGATTTGACAGCCATAATCAGCAATTGTGTACATTTCAGCTGAATGTGTCAAAATCTTAAAAATTAACAGGTGTCCAAGCAATTTCATGCTAGAATCATCATCCGGATGCCAAAATAAACTAAATACAGCAAAAGATTTGAGTGCACAACGTTTGGTTTAGATTTGACAGCCATAATCAGCAATTGTGTACATTTCAGCTGAATGTCAAAATCTAAAAAATTAACAGGTGCCCAAGCAATTTCATGCTAGAATCATCATCCGGATGCCAAAATAAACTAAATACAGCAAAAGATTTGAGTGCACAACGTTTGGTTTAGATTTGACAGCCATAATCAGCAATTGTGTACATTTGAGCTGAATGTGTCAAAATCTTAAAAATTAACAGGTGCCCAAGCAATTTCATGGTATAATCATCATTCGGATGCCAAAATAAACTAAATACAGCAAAAGATTTGAGTGCACAACGTTTGGTTTAGATTTGACAGCCATAATCAGCAATTGTGTACATTTGAACTGAATGTGTCAAAATCTTAAAAATTAACAGCTGCCCAAGCAATTTCATGCTAGAATCATCATCCGGATGCCAAAATAAACTAAATACAGCAAAAGATTTGAGTGCACAACGTTTGGTTTAGATTTGACAGCCATAATCAGCAATTGTGTACATTTGAGCTGAATGTGTCAAAATCTTAAAAATTAACAGGTGCCCAAGCAATTTCATGCTAGAATCATCATCCGGATGCCAAAATAAACTAAATACAGCAAAAGATTTGAGTGCACAACGTTTGGTTCAGATTTGACAGCCATAATCAGCAATTGTGTACATTTGAACTGAATGTGTCAAAATCTTAAAAATTAACAGCTGCCCAAGCTATTTCATGCTAGAATCATCATCCGGATGCCAAAATAAACTAAATACAGCAAAAGATTTGAGTGCACAACGTTTGGTTTTGGTTTGACAGCCATAATAATCTTTTTATTGCTTTAAATGCGTTTTTAGCGCATGATTGTACATTTGAGCTGAATGTGTCAAAATCTTAAAAATTAACAGGTGCCCAAGCAATTTCATGCTAGAATCATCATCCGGATGCCAAAATAAACTAAATACAGCTAAAGATTTGAGTGCACAACGTTTGGTTTAGGTTTGACAGCCATAATCATCTTGTTATTGCTTTAAATGCGTTTTTTTGCGCATGATTGTACAGTTGAGCTGAATGTGTCAAAATCTTAAAAATTAACAGGTGCCCAAGCAATTTCATGCTAAAATCATCATCCGGATGCCAAAATATACTAAATACAGCAAAAGATTTGAGTGCACAACGTTTGGTTTAGGTTTGACAGCCATAATCAGCAATTGTGTACATTTGAGCTGAATGTGTCAAAATCTTAAAAATTAACAGGTGCCCAAGCAATTTCATGCTAGAATCATCATCCGGGTGCCAAAATAAACTAAATACAGCAAAAGATTTGAGTCCATAACGTTTGGTTTAGGTTTGACTGCCATAATCACCTTTTTATTGCTTTAAATGCGTTCTTAGCGCATGATTGTACATTTGAGCTGAATGTGTCAAAATCTTAAAAATTAACAGGTGCCCAAGCAATTTCATGCGAGAATCATCATCCGGATGCCAAAATAAACTAAATACAGCAAAAGATTTGAGTGCACAACGTTTGGTTTAGGTTTGACAGCTATAATCAAATTTTTATTGCTTTAAATGCGTTTTTAGCGTATGATTGTACATTTGAGCTGAATGTTTCAAAATCTTAAAAATTAACAGGTGCCCAAGCAATCTCATGCTAGAATCATCATCCGGATGCCAAAATAAACTAAACACAGCAAAAGATTTGAGTGCACAACGTTTGGTTTAGATTTGACAGCCATAATCAGCAATTGTGTACATTTGAGCTGAATGTGTCAAAATCTTAAAAATTCACAGGTGCCCAAGCAATTTCATGCGAGAATCATCATCCGGATGCCAAAATAAACTAAATACAGCAAAAGATTTGAGTGCACAACGTTTGGTTTAGATTTGACAGCCATAATCAGCAATTGTGTACATTTGAGCTGAATGTGTCAAAATCTTAAAAATTAACAGGTGCCCAAGCAATTTCATGCTAGAATCATCATCCGGATGCCAAAATAAACCAATTACAGCAAAAGATTTGAGTGCACAACGTTTGGTTTAGATATGACAGCCATAATCAGCAATTGTGTACATTTGAGCTGAATATGTCAAAATCTTAAAAATTAACAGGTGCCCAAGCAATTTCATGCTAGAATCATCATCCGGATTCCAAAATAAACTAAATACAGCAAAAGATTTGAGTGCACAACGTTTGGTTTAGCTTTGATAGCCATAATCAGCAATTGTGTACATTTGAGCTGAATGTGTCAAAATCTTAAAAATTAACAGGTGCCCAAGCAATTTCATGCTAGAATCATCATCCGGATGCCAAAATAAACTAAATACCCAAAAGATTTTAGTGCACAACGTTTGGTTTAGATTTGACAGCCATAATCAGCAATTGTGTACATTTGAGCTGAATGTGTCAAAATCTTAAAAATTAACAGGTGCCTAAGCAATTTCATGCTAGAATCATCATCCGGATGCCAAAATAAACTAAATACAGTAAAAGATTTGAGTGCACAACGTTTGGTTTAGCTTTGACAGCCATAATCAGCAATTGTGTACATTTGAGCTGAATGTGTCAAAATCTTAAAAATTAACAGGTGCCCAAGCAATTTCATGCTAGAATCATCATCCGGATGCCAAAATAAACTAAATACAGCAAAAGATTTGATTGCACAACGTTTGGTTTAGATTTGACAGCCATAATCAGCAATTGTGTACATTTGAGCTGAATGTGTCAAAATCTTAAAAATTAACAGGTGCCCAAGCAATTTCATGCTAGAATCATCATCCGGATGCCAAAATAAACTAAATACAGCAAAAGATTTGAGTGCACAACGTTTGGTTTAGATTTGACAGCCATAATCAGCAATTGTGTACATTTGAGCTGAATGTGTCAAAATCTGAAAAATTAACAGGTGCCCAAGCAATTTCATGCTAGAATCATCATCCGGATGCCAAAATAAACTAAATACCCAAAAGATTTTAGTGCACAACGTTTGGTTTAGATTTGACAGCCATAATCAGAAATTGTGTACATTTGAGCTGAATGTGTCAAAATCTTAAAAAAAATTAACAGGTGCCCAATAATTTCATGCTAGAATCATCATCCGGATGCCAAAATAAACTAAATACAGCAAAAGATTTGAGTCCACAACGTTTGGTTTAGGTTTGACAGCCATAATCACCTTTTTATTGCTTTAAATGCGTTCTTAGCGCATGATTGTACATTTGAGCTGAATGTGTCAAAATCTTAAAAATTAACAGGTGCCCAAGCAATTTCATGCTAGAATCATCATCCGGATGCCAAAATAAACTAAATACAGCAAAAGATTTGAGTCCACAACGTTTGGTTTAGGTTTGACAGCCATAATCACCTTTTAATTGCTTTAAATGCGTTCTTAGCGCATGATTGTACATTTGAGCTGAATGTGTCAAAATCTTAAAAATTAACAGGTGCCCAAGCAATTTCATGCTAGAATCATCATCCGGATGCCAAAATAAACTAAATACAGCAAAAGATTTGAGTGCACAACGTTTGGTTTAGATTTGACAGCCATAATCAGCAATTGTGTACATTTGAGCTGAATGTGTAAAAATCTTAAAAATTAACAGGTGCCCAAGCAATTTCATGCTAGAATCATCATCCGGATGCCAAAATAAACTAAATACAGCAAAAGATTTTTGTGCACAACGTTTGGTTTAGATTTGACAGCCATAATCAGAAATTGTGTACATTTGAGCTGAATGTGTCAAAATCTTAAAAATTAACAGGTGCCCAAGCAATTTCATGCTAGAATCATCATCCGGATGCCAAAATAAACAAAATACAGCAAAAGATTTGAGTCCACAACGTTTGGTTTAGGTTTGACAGCCATAATCACCTTTTTATTGCTTTAAATGCGTTCTTAGCGCATGATTGTACATTTGAGCTGAATGTGTCAAAATCTTAAAAATTAACAGGTGCCCAAGCAATTTCATGCTAGAATCATCATCCGGATGCCAAAATAAACTAAATACAGCAAAAGATTTGAGTGCACGTTTGGTTTAGATTTGACAGCCATAATCAGCAATTGTGTACATTTGAGCTGAATGTGTCAAAATCTTAAAAATTAACAGGTGCCCAAGCAATTTCATGCTAGAATCATCATCCGGATGCCAAAATAAACTAAATACAGCAAAAGATTTGAGTGCACAACGTTTGGTTTAGATTTGACAGCCATAATCAGCAATTGTGTACATTTGAGCTGAATGTGTCAAAATCTTAAAAATTAACAGGTGCCCAAGCAATTTCATGCTAGAATCATCATCCGGATGCCAAAATAAACTAAATACAGCAAAAGATTTGAATCCACAACGTTTGGTTTAGGTTTGACAGCCATAATCACCTTTTTATTGCTTTAAATGCGTTCTTAGCGCATGATTGTACATTTGAGCTGAATGTGTCAAAATCTTAAAAATTAACAGGTGCCCAAGCAATTTCATGCTAGAATCATCATCCGGATGCCAAAATAAACTAAATACAGCAAAAGATTTGAGTCCACAACGTTTGGTTTAGGTTTGACAGCCATAATCACCTTTTTATTGCTTTAAATGCGTTCTTTGCGCATGATTGTACATTTGAGCTGAATGTGTCAAAATCTTAAAAATTAACAGGTGCCCAAGCAATTTCATGCTAGAATCATCATCCGGATGCCAAAATAAACTAAATACAGCAAAAGATTTGAGTGCACAACGTTTGGTTTAGATTTGACAGCCATAATCAGCAATTGTGTACATTTGAGCTGAATGTGTCAAAATCTTAAAAATTAACAGGTGCCCAAGCAATTTCATGCTAGAATCATCATCCGGATGCCAAAATAAACTAAATACAGCAAAAGATTTGAGTGCACAACGTTTGGTTTAGATTTGACAGCCATAATCAGCAATTGTGTACATTTGAGCTGAATGTGTCAAAATTTTAAAAATTAACAGGTGCCCAAGCAATTTCATGCTAGAATCATCATCCGGATGCCAAAATAAACTAAATACAGCAAAAGATTTGAGTGCACAACGTTTGGTTTAGATTTGACAGCCATAATCAGCAATTGTGTACATTTGAGCTGAATGTGTCAAAATCTTAAAAATTAACAGGTGCCCAAGCAATTTCATGCTAGAATCATCATCCGGATGCCAAAATAAACTAAATACAGCAAAAGATTTGAGTGCACAACGTTTGGTTTAGGTTTGACAGCCATAATCACCTTTTTATTGCTTTAAATGCGTTTTTAGCGCATGATTGTACATTTGAGCTGAATGTGTCAAAATCTTAAAAATTAACAGGTGCCCAAGCAATTTCATGCTAGAATCATCATCCGGATGCCAAAATAAACTAAATACAGCAAAAGATTTGAGTGCACAACGTTTGGTTTAGATTTGACAGCCATAATCAGCAATTGTGTACATTTGAGCTGAATGTGTCAAAATCTTAAAAATTAACAGGTGCCCAAGCAATTTCATGCTAGAATCATCATCCGGATGCCAAAATAAACTAAATACAGCAAAAGATTTGAGTGCACAACGTTTGGTTTAGATTTGACAGCCATAATCAGCAATTGTGTACATTTGAGCTGAATGTGTCAAAATCTTAAAAATTAACAGGTGCCCAAGCAATTTCATGCTAGAATCATCATCCGGATGCCAAAATAAACTAAATACAGCAAAAGATTTGAGTGCACAACGTTTGGTTTAGATTTGACAGCCATAATCAGCAATTGTGTACATTTGAGCTGAATGTGTCAAAATCTTAAAAATTAACAGGTGCCCAAGCAATTTCATGCTAGAATCATCATCCGGATGCCAAAATAAACTAAATACAGCAAAAGATTTGAGTGCACAACGTTTGGTTTAGATTTGACAGCCATAATCAGCAATTGTGTACATTTGAGCTGAATGTGTCAAAATCTTAAAAATTAACAGGTGCCCAAGCAATTTCATGCTAGAATCATCATCCGGATGCCAAAATAAACTAAATACAGCAAAAGATTTGAGTGCACAACGTTTGGTTTAGGTTTGACAGCCATAATCACCTTTTTATTGCTTTAAATGCGTTTTTAGCGCATGATTGTACATTTGAGCTGAATGTGTCAAAATCTTAAAAATTAACAGGTGCCCAAGCAATTTCATGGTAGAATCATCATCCGGATGCCAAAATAAACTAAATACAGCAAAAGATTTGAGTGCACAACGTTTGGTTTAGATTTGACAGCCATAATCAGCAATTGTGTACATTTGAGCTGAATGTGTCAAAATCTTAAAAATTAACAGGTGCCCAAGCAATTTCATGCTAGAATCATCATCCGGATGCCAAAATAAACTAAATACAGCAAAAGATTTGAGTGCACAACGTTTGGTTTAGGTTTGACAGCCATAATCACATTTTATTGCTTTAAATGCGTTTTTAGCGCATGATTGTACATTTGAGCTGAATGTGTCAAAATCTTAAAAATTAACAGGTGCCCAAGCAATTTCATGCTAGAATCATCATCCGGATGCCAAAATAAACTAAATACAGCAAAAGATTTGAGTGCACAACGTTTGGTTTAGATTTGACAGCCATAATCAGCAATTGTGTACATTTGAGCTGAATGTGTCAAAATCTTAAAAATTAACAGGTGCCCAAGCAATTTCATGCTAGAATCATCATCCGGATGCCAAAATAAACTAAATACAGCAAAAGATTTGAGTGCACAACGTTTGGTTTAGGTTTGACAGCCATAATCACCTTTTTATTGCTTTAAATGCGTTTTTAGCGCATGATTGTACATTTGAGCTGAATGTGTCAAAATCTTAAAAATTAACAGGTGCCCAAGCAATTTCATGCTAGAATCCTCATCCGGATGCCAAAATAAAGTAAATACAGCAAAAGATTTGAGTGCACAACGTTTGGTTTAGATTTGACAGCCATAATCAGCAATTGTGTACATTTGAGCTGAATGTGTCAAAATCTTAAAAATTAACAGGTGCCCAAGCAATTTCATGCTAGAATCATCATCCGGATGCCAAAATAAACTAAATACAGCAAAAGATTTGAGTGCACAACGTTTGGTTTAGGTTTGACAGCCATAATCACCTTTTTATTGCTTTAAATGCGTTTTTAGCGCATGATTGTACATTTGAGCTGAATGTGTCAAAATCTTAAAAATTAACAGGTGCCCAAGCAATTTCATGCTAGAATCATCATCCGGATGCCAAAATAAACTAAATACAGCAAAAGATTTGAGTGCACAACGTTTGGTTTAGATTTGACAGCCATAATCAGCAATTGTGTACATTTGAGCTGAATGTGTCAAAATCTTAAAAATTAACAGGTGCCCAAGCAATTTCATGCTAGAATCATCATCCGGATGCCAAAATAAACTAAATACAGCAAAAGATTTGAGTGCACAACGTTTGGTTTAGGTTTGACAGCCATAATCACCTTTTTATTGCTTTAAATGCGTTTTTAGCGCATGATTGTACATTTGAGCTGAATGTGTCAAAATCTTAAAAATTAACAGGTGCCCAAGCAATTTCATGCTAGAATCATCATCCGGATGCCAAAATAAACTAAATACAGCAAAAGATTTGAGTGCACAACGTTTGGTTTAGATTTGACAGCCATAATCAGCAATTGTGTACATTTGAGCTGAATGTGTCAAAATCTTAAAAATTAACAGGTGCCCAAGCAATTTCATGCTAGAATCATCATCCGGATGCCAAAATAAACTAAATACAGCAAAAGATTTGAGTGCACAACGTTTGGTTTAGGTTTGACAGCCATAATCACCTTTCTATTGCTTTAAATGCGTTTTTAGCGCATGATTGTACATTTGAGCTGAATGTGTCAAAATCTTAAAAATTAACAGGTGCCCAAGCAATTTCATGCTAGAATCATCATCCGGATGCCAAAATAAACTAAATACAGCAAAAGATTTGAGTGCACAACGTTTGGTTTAGATTTGACAGCCATAATCAGCAATTGTGTACATTTGAGCTGAATGTGTCAAAATCTTAAAAATGAACAGGTGCCCAAGCAATTTCATGCTAGAATCATCATCCGGATGCCAAAATAAACTAAATACAGCAAAAGATTTGGGTGCACAACGTTTGGTTTAGGTTTGACAGCCATAATCACATTTTTATTGCTTTAAATGCGTTTTTAGCGCATGATAGTACATTTGAGCTGAATGTGTCAAAATCTTAAAAATTAACAGGTGCCCAAGCAATTTCATGCTAGAATCATCATCCGGATGCCAAAATAAACTAAATACAGCAAAAGATTTGAGTGCACAACGTTTGGTTTAGATTTGAAAGCCATAATCAGCAATTGTGTACATTTGAGCTGAATGTGTCAAAATCTTAAAAATTAACAGGTGCCCAAGCAATTTCATGCTAGAATCATCATCCGGATGCCAAAATAAACTAAATACAGCAAAAGATTTGAGTGCACAACGTTTGGTTTAGATTTGACAGCCATAATCAGCAATTGTGTACATTTGAGCTGAATGTGTCAAAATCTTAAAAATTAACAGGTGCCCAAGCAATTTCATGCTAGAATCATCATCCGGATGCCAAAATAAACTAAATACAGCAAAAGATTTGAGTGCACAACGTTTGGTTTAGATTTGACAGCCATAATCAGCAATTGTGTACATTTGAGCTGAATGTGTCAAAATCTTAAAAATTAACAGGTGCCCAAGCAATTTCATGCTAGAATCATCATCCGGATGCCAAAATAAACTAAATACAGCAAAAGATTTGAGTGCACAACGTTTGGTTTAGATTTGACAGCCATAATCAGCAATTGTGTACATTTGAGCTGAATGTGTCAAAATTTTAAAAATTAACAGGTGCCCAAGCAATTTCATGCTAGAATCATCATCCGGATGCCAAAATAAACTAAATACAGCAAAAGATTTGAGTGCACAACGTTTGGTTTAGATTTGACAGCCATAATCAGCAATTGTGTACATTTGAGCTGAATGTGTCAAAATCTTAAAAATTAACAGGTGCCCAAGCAATTTCATGCTAGAATCATCATCCGGATGCCAAAATAAACTAAATACAGCAAAAGATTTGAGTGCACAACGTTTGGTTTAGGTTTGACAGCCATAATCACCTTTTTATTGCTTTAAATGCGTTTTTAGCGCATGATTGTACATTTGAGCTGAATGTGTCAAAATCTTAAAAATTAACAGGTGCCCAAGCAATTTCATGCTAGAATCATCATCCGGATGCCAAAATAAACTAAATACAGCAAAAGATTTGAGTGCACAACGTTTGGTTTAGATTTGACAGCCATAATCAGCAATTGTGTACATTTGAGCTGAATGTGTCAAAATCTTAAAAATTAACAGGTGCCCAAGCAATTTCATGCTAGAATCATCATCCGGATGCCAAAATAAACTAAATACAGCAAAAGATTTGAGTGCACAACGTTTGGTTTAGATTTGACAGCCATAATCAGCAATTGTGTACATTTGAGCTGAATGTGTCAAAATCTTAAAAATTAACAGGTGCCCAAGCAATTTCATGCTAGAATCATCATCCGGATGCCAAAATAAACTAAATACAGCAAAAGATTTGAGTGCACAACGTTTGGTTTAGATTTGACAGCCATAATCAGCAATTGTGTACATTTGAGCTGAATGTGTCAAAATCTTAAAAATTAACAGGTGCCCAAGCAATTTCATGCTAGAATCATCATCCGGATGCCAAAATAAACTAAATACAGCAAAAGATTTGAGTGCACAACGTTTGGTTTAGATTTGACAGCCATAATCAGCAATTGTGTACATTTGAGCTGAATGTGTCAAAATCTTAAAAATTAACAGGTGCCCAAGCAATTTCATGCTAGAATCATCATCCGGATGCCAAAATAAACTAAATACAGCAAAAGATTTGAGTGCACAACGTTTGGTTTAGGTTTGACAGCCATAATCACCTTTTTATTGCTTTAAATGCGTTTTTAGCGCATGATTGTACATTTGAGCTGAATGTGTCAAAATCTTAAAAATTAACAGGTGCCCAAGCAATTTCATGGTAGAATCATCATCCGGATGCCAAAATAAACTAAATACAGCAAAAGATTTGAGTGCACAACGTTTGGTTTAGATTTGACAGCCATAATCAGCAATTGTGTACATTTGAGCTGAATGTGTCAAAATCTTAAAAATTAACAGGTGCCCAAGCAATTTCATGCTAGAATCATCATCCGGATGCCAAAATAAACTAAATACAGCAAAAGATTTGAGTGCACAACGTTTGGTTTAGGTTTGACAGCCATAATCACATTTTATTGCTTTAAATGCGTTTTTAGCGCATGATTGTACATTTGAGCTGAATGTGTCAAAATCTTAAAAATTAACAGGTGCCCAAGCAATTTCATGCTAGAATCATCATCCGGATGCCAAAATAAACTAAATACAGCAAAAGATTTGAGTGCACAACGTTTGGTTTAGATTTGACAGCCATAATCAGCAATTGTGTACATTTGAGCTGAATGTGTCAAAATCTTAAAAATTAACAGGTGCCCAAGCAATTTCATGCTAGAATCATCATCCGGATGCCAAAATAAACTAAATACAGCAAAAGATTTGAGTGCACAACGTTTGGTTTAGGTTTGACAGCCATAATCACCTTTTTATTGCTTTAAATGCGTTTTTAGCGCATGATTGTACATTTGAGCTGAATGTGTCAAAATCTTAAAAATTAACAGGTGCCCAAGCAATTTCATGCTAGAATCCTCATCCGGATGCCAAAATAAAGTAAATACAGCAAAAGATTTGAGTGCACAACGTTTGGTTTAGATTTGACAGCCATAATCAGCAATTGTGTACATTTGAGCTGAATGTGTCAAAATCTTAAAAATTAACAGGTGCCCAAGCAATTTCATGCTAGAATCATCATCCGGATGCCAAAATAAACTAAATACAGCAAAAGATTTGAGTGCACAACGTTTGGTTTAGGTTTGACAGCCATAATCACCTTTTTATTGCTTTAAATGCGTTTTTAGCGCATGATTGTACATTTGAGCTGAATGTGTCAAAATCTTAAAAATTAACAGGTGCCCAAGCAATTTCATGCTAGAATCATCATCCGGATGCCAAAATAAACTAAATACAGCAAAAGATTTGAGTGCACAACGTTTGGTTTAGATTTGACAGCCATAATCAGCAATTGTGTACATTTGAGCTGAATGTGTCAAAATCTTAAAAATTAACAGGTGCCCAAGCAATTTCATGCTAGAATCATCATCCGGATGCCAAAATAAACTAAATACAGCAAAAGATTTGAGTGCACAACGTTTGGTTTAGGTTTGACAGCCATAATCACCTTTTTATTGCTTTAAATGCGTTTTTAGCGCATGATTGTACATTTGAGCTGAATGTGTCAAAATCTTAAAAATTAACAGGTGCCCAAGCAATTTCATGCTAGAATCATCATCCGGATGCCAAAATAAACTAAATACAGCAAAAGATTTGAGTGCACAACGTTTGGTTTAGATTTGACAGCCATAATCAGCAATTGTGTACATTTGAGCTGAATGTGTCAAAATCTTAAAAATTAACAGGTGCCCAAGCAATTTCATGCTAGAATCATCATCCGGATGCCAAAATAAACTAAATACAGCAAAAGATTTGAGTGCACAACGTTTGGTTTAGGTTTGACAGCCATAATCACCTTTCTATTGCTTTAAATGCGTTTTTAGCGCATGATTGTACATTTGAGCTGAATGTGTCAAAATCTTAAAAATTAACAGGTGCCCAAGCAATTTCATGCTAGAATCATCATCCGGATGCCAAAATAAACTAAATACAGCAAAAGATTTGAGTGCACAACGTTTGGTTTAGATTTGACAGCCATAATCAGCAATTGTGTACATTTGAGCTGAATGTGTCAAAATCTTAAAAATGAACAGGTGCCCAAGCAATTTCATGCTAGAATCATCATCCGGATGCCAAAATAAACTAAATACAGCAAAAGATTTGGGTGCACAACGTTTGGTTTAGGTTTGACAGCCATAATCACATTTTTATTGCTTTAAATGCGTTTTTAGCGCATGATAGTACATTTGAGCTGAATGTGTCAAAATCTTAAAAATTAACAGGTGCCCAAGCAATTTCATGCTAGAATCATCATCCGGATGCCAAAATAAACTAAATACAGCAAAAGATTTGAGTGCACAACGTTTGGTTTAGATTTGACAGCCATAATCAGCAATTGTGTACATTTGAGCTGAATGTGTCAAAATCTTAAAAATTAACAGGTGCCCAAGCAATTTCATGCTAGAATCATCATCCGGATGCCAAAATAAACTAAATACAGCAAAAGATTTGAGTGCACAACGTTTGGTTTAGATTTGACAGCCATAATCAGCAATTGTGTACATTTGAGCTGAATGTGTCAAAATCTTAAAAATTAACAGGTGCCCAAGCAATTTCATGCTAGAATCATCATCTGGATGCCAAAATAAATTAAATACAGCAAAAGATTTGAGTGCACAATGTTTGGTTTAGATTTGACAGCCATAATCAGCAATTGTTTACATTTGAGCTGAATGTGTCAAAATCTTAAAAATTAACAGGTGCCCAAGCAATTTCATGCTAGAATCATCATCCGGATTCCAAAATAAACTAAATACAGCAAAAAATTTGAGTCCACAACGTTTGGTTTAGGTTTGACAGCCATAATCACCTTTTTATTGCTTTAAATGCGTTTTTAGCGCATGATTGTACATTTATGCTGAATGTGTCAAAATCTTAAAAATTAACAGGTGCCCAAGCAATTTCATGCTAGAATCATCATCCGGATGCCAAAATAAACTAAATACAGCAAAAGATTTGAGTGCACAACGTTTGGTTTAGGTTTGACAGCCATAATCAGCAATTGTGTACATTTGAGCTGAATGTGTCAAAATCTTAAAAATTAACAGGTGCCCAAGCAATTTCATGCTAGAATCATCATCCGGATGCCAAAATAAACTAAATACAGCAAAAGATTTGAGTGCACAACGTTTGGTTTTGATTTGACAGCCATAATCAGCAATTGTGTACATTTGAGCTGAATGTGTCAAAATCTTAAAAATTAACAGGTGCCCAAGCAATTTCATGCCAGAATCATCATCCGGATGCCAAAATAAACTAAATACAGCAAAAGATTTGAGTGCACAACGTTTGGTTTAGATTTGACAGCCATAATCAGCACTTGTGTACATTTGAGCTGAATGTGTCAAAATCTTAAAAATTAACAGGTGCCCAAGCAATTTCATGCTAGAATCATCATCCGGATGCCAAAATAAACTAAATACAGCAAAAGATTTGAGTGCACAACGTTTGGTTTAGATTTGACAGCCATAATCAGCAATTGTGTACATTTGAGCTGAATGTGTCAAAATCTTAAAAATTAACAGGTGCCCAAGCAATTTCATGCTAGAATCATCATCCGGATGCCAAAATAAACTAAATACAGCAAAATATTTGAGTGCACAACGTTTGGTTTTGATTTGACAGCCATAATCAGCAATTGTGTACATTTGAGCTGAATGTGTCAAAATCTTAAAAATTAACAGGTGCCCAAGTTATTTCATGCTAGAATCATCATCCGGATGCCAAAATAAACTAAATACAGCAAAAGATTTGAGTGCACAACGTTTGGTTTAGATTTGACAGCCATAATCAGCAATTGTGTACATTTCAGCTGAATGTGTCAAAATCTTAAAAATTCACAGGTGCCCAAGCAATTTCATGCTAGAATCATCATCCGGATGCCAAAATAAACTAAATACAGCAAAAGATTTGAGTGCACAACGTTTGGTTTAGATTTGACAGCCATAATCACCTTTTTATTGCTTTAAATGCGTTTTTAGCGCATGATTGTACATTTGAGCTGAATGTGTCAAAATCTTAAAAATTAACAGGTGCCCAAGCAATTTCATGCTAGAATCATCATCCGGATGCCAAAATAAACTAAATACAGCAAAAGATTTGAGTGCACAACGTTTGGTTTAGATTTGACAGCCATAATCAGCAATTGTGTACATTTGAGCTGAATGTGTCAAAATCTTAAAAATTAACAGGTGCCCAAGCAATTTCATGCTAGAATCATCATCCGGATGCCAAAATAAACTAAATACAGCAAAAGATTTGAGTGCACAACGTTTGGTTTAGGTTTGACAGCCATAATCACCTTTCTATTGCTTTAAATGCGTTTTTAGCGCATGATTGTACATTTGAGCTGAATGTGTCAAAATCTTAAAAATTAACAGGTGCCCAAGCAATTTCATGCTAGAATCATCATCCGGATGCCAAAATAAACTAAATACAGCAAAAGATTTGAGTGCACAACGTTTGGTTTAGATTTGACAGCCATAATCAGCAATTGTGTACATTTGAGCTGAATGTGTCAAAATCTTAAAAATTAACAGGTGCCCAAGCAATTTCATGCTAGAATCATCATCCGGATGCCAAAATAAACTAAATACAGCAAAAGATTTGGGTGCACAACGTTTGGTTTAGGTTTGACAGCCATAATCACATTTTTATTGCTTTAAATGCGTTTTTAGCGCATGATAGTACATTTGAGCTGAATGTGTCAAAATCTTAAAAATTAACAGGTGCCCAAGCAATTTCATGCTAGAATCATCATCCGGATGCCAAAATAAACTAAATACAGCAAAAGATTTGAGTGCACAACGTTTGGTTTAGATTTGACAGCCATAATCAGCAATTGTGTACATTTGAGCTGAATGTGTCAAAATCTTAAAAATTAACAGGTGCCCAAGCAATTTCATGCTAGAATCATCATCCGGATGCCAAAATAAACTAAATACAGCAAAAGATTTGAGTGCACAACGTTTGGTTTAGATTTGACAGCCATAATCAGCAATTGTGTACATTTGAGCTGAATGTGTCAAAATCTTAAAAATTAACAGGTGCCCAAGCAATTTCATGCTAGAATCATCATCCGGATGCCAAAATAAACTAAATACAGCAAAAGATTTGAGTGCACAACGTTTGGTTTAGATTTGACAGCCATAATCAGCAATTGTGTACATTTGAGCTGAATGTGTCAAAATCTTAAAAATTAACAGGTGCCCAAGCAATTTCATGCTAGAATCATCATCCGGATGCCAAAATAAACTAAATACAGCAAAAGATTTGAGTGCACAACGTTTGGTTTAGATTTGACAGCCATAATCAGCAATTGTGTACATTTGAGCTGAATGTGTCAAAATCTTAAAAATTAACAGGTGCCCAAGCAATTTCATGCTAGAATCATCATCCGGATGCCAAAATAAACTAAATACAGCAAAAGATTTGAGTGCACAACGTTTGGTTTAGATTTGACAGCCATAATCAGCAATTGTGTACATTTGAGCTGAATGTGTCAAAATCTTAAAAATTAACAGGTGCCCAAGCAATTTCATGCTAGAATCATCATCCGGATGCCAAAATAAACTAAATACAGCAAAAGATTTGAGTGCACAACGTTTGGTTTAGGTTTGACAGCCATAATCACCTTTTTATTGCTTTAAATGCGTTTTTAGCGCATGATTGTACATTTGAGCTGAATGTGTCAAAATCTTAAAAATTAACAGGTGCCCAAGCAATTTCATGCTAGAATCATCATCCGGATGCCAAAATAAACTAAATACAGCAAAAGATTTGAGTGCACAACGTTTGGTTTAGATTTGACAGCCATAATCAGCAATTGTGTACATTTGAGCTGAATGTGTCAAAATCTTAAAAATTAACAGGTGCCCAAGCAATTTCATGCTAGAATCATCATCCGGATGCCAAAATAAACTAAATACAGCAAAGGATTTGAGTGCACAACGTTTGGTTTAGGTTTGACAGCCATAATCACCTTTTTATTGCTTTAAATGCGTTTTTAGCGCATGATTGTACATTTGAGCTGAATGTGTCAAAATCTTAAAAATTAACAGGTGCCCAAGCAATTTCATGCTAGAATCATCATCCGGATGCCAAAATAAACTAAATACAGCAAAAGATTTAAGTGCACAACGTTTGGTTTAGATTTGACAGCCATAATCAGCAATTGTGTACATTTCAGCTGAATGTGTCAAAATCTTAAAAATTAACAGGTGCCCAAGCAATTTCATGCTAGAATCATCATCCGGATGCCAAAATAAACTAAATACAGCAAAAGATTTGAGTGCACAACGTTTGGTTTAGATTTGACAGCCATAATCAGCAATTGTGTACATTTGAGCTGAATGTGTCAAAATCTTAAAAATTAACAGGTGCCCAAGCAATTTCATGCTAGAATCATCATCTGGATGCCAAAATAAATTAAATACAGCAAAAGATTTGAGTGCACAACGTTTGGTTTAGATTTGACAGCCATAATCAGCAATTGTTTACATTTGAGCTGAATGTGTCAAAATCTTAAAAATTAACAGGTGCCCAAGCAATTTCATGCTAGAATCATCATCCGGATTCCAAAATAAACTAAATACAGCAAAAAATTTGAGTCCACAACGTTTGGTTTAGGTTTGACAGCCATAATCACCTTTTTATTGCTTTAAATGCGTTTTTAGCGCATGATTGTACATTTATGCTGAATGTGTCAAAATCTTAAAAATTAACAGGTGCCCAAGCAATTTCATGCTAGAATCATCATCCGGATGCCAAAATAAACTAAATACAGCAAAAGATTTGAGTGCACAACGTTTGGTTTAGGTTTGACAGCCATAATCAGCAATTGTGTACATTTGAGCTGAATGTGTCAAAATCTTAAAAATTAACAGGTGCCCAAGCAATTTCATGCTAGAATCATCATCCGGATGCCAAAATAAACTAAATACAGCAAAAGATTTGAGTGCACAACGTTTGGTTTTGATTTGACAGCCATAATCAGCAATTGTGTACATTTGAGCTGAATGTGTCAAAATCTTAAAAATTAACAGGTGCCCAAGCAATTTCATGCCAGAATCATCATCCGGATGCCAAAATAAACTAAATACAGCAAAAGATTTGAGTGCACAACGTTTGGTTTAGATTTGACAGCCATAATCAGCACTTGTGTACATTTGAGCTGAATGTGTCAAAATCTTAAAAATTAACAGGTGCCCAAGCAATTTCATGCTAGAATCATCATCCGGATGCCAAAATAAACTAAATACAGCAAAAGATTTGAGTGCACAACGTTTGGTTTAGATTTGACAGCCATAATCAGCAATTGTGTACATTTGAGCTGAATGTGTCAAAATCTTAAAAATTAACAGGTGCCCAAGCAATTTCATGCTAGAATCATCATCCGGATGCCAAAATAAACTAAATACAGCAAAATATTTGAGTGCACAACGTTTGGTTTTGATTTGACAGCCATAATCAGCAATTGTGTACATTTGAGCTGAATGTGTCAAAATCTTAAAAATTAACAGGTGCCCAAGTTATTTCATGCTAGAATCATCATCCGGATGCCAAAATAAACTAAATACAGCAAAAGATTTGAGTGCACAACGTTTGGTTTAGATTTGACAGCCATAATCAGCAATTGTGTACATTTCAGCTGAATGTGTCAAAATCTTAAATATTAACAGGTGCCCAAGCAATTTCATGCCAGAATCATCATCCGGATGCCAAAATAAACTAAATACAGCAAAAGATTTGAGTGCACAACGTTTGGTTTAGATTTGACAGCCATAATCAGCAATTGTGTACATTTGAGCTGAATGTGTCAAAATCTTAAAAATTAACAGGTGCCCAAGCAATTTCATGCTAGAATCATCATCCGGATGCCAAAATAAACTAAATACAGCAAAATATTTGAGTGCACAACGTTTGGTTTTGATTTGACAGCCATAATCAGCAATTGTGTACATTTCAGCTGAATGTGTCAAAATCTTAAAAATTAACAGGTGCCCAAGCAATTTCATGCTAGAATCATCATCCGGATGCCAAAATAAACTAAACACAGCAAAATATTTGAGTGCACAACGTTTGGTTTTGATTTGACAGCCATAATCAGCAATTGTGTACATTTGAGCTGAATGTGTCAAAATCTTAAAAATTAACAGGTGCCCAAGCAATTTCATGCCAGAATCATCATCCGGATGCCAAAATAAACTAAATACAGCAAAAGATTTGAGTGCACAACGTTTGGTTTAGATTTGACAGCCATAATCAGCACTTGTGTACATTTGAGCTGAATGTGTCAAAATCTTAAAAATTAACAGGTGCCCAAGCAATTTCATGCTAGAATCATCATCCGGATGCCAAAATAAACTAAATACAGCAAAAGATTTGAGTGCACAACGTTTGGTTTAGATTTGACAGCCATAATCAGCACTTGTGTACATTTGAGCTGAATGTGTCAAAATCTTAAAAATAAACAGCTGCCCAAGCAATTTCATGCTAGAATCATCATCCGGATGCCAAAATAAACTAAATACAGCAAAAGATTTGAGTGCACAACGTTTGGTTTAGATTTGACAGCCATAATCAGCAATTGTGTACATTTCAGCTGAATGTGTCAAAATCTTAAAAATTAACAGGTGCCCAAGCAATTTCATGCTAGAATCATCATCCGGATGCCAAAATAAACTAAATACAGCAAAAGATTTGAGTGCACAACGTTTGGTTTAGATTTGACAACCATAATCAGCAATTGTGTACATTTGAGCTGAATGTGTCAAAATCTTAAAAATTAACAGGTGCCCAAGCAATTTCATGCTAGAATCATCATCCGGATGCCAAAATAAACTAAATACAGCAAAAGATTTGAGTGCACAACGTTTGGTTTAGATTTGACAGCCATAATCAGCAATTGTGTACATTTCAGCTGAATGTGTCAAAATCTTAAAAATTAACAGGTGCCCAAGCAATTTCATGCTAGAATCATCATCCGGATGCCAAAATAAACTAAATACAGCAAAAGATTTGAGTGCACAACGTTCTGTGTAGATTTGACAGCCATAATCAGCAATTGTGTACATTTGAGCTGAATGTGTCAAAATCTTAAAAATTAACAGGTGCCCAAGCAATTTCATGCTAGAATCATCATCCGGATGCCAAAATAAACCAAATACAGCAAAAGATTTGAGTGCACAACGTTTGGTTTAGATTTGACAGCCATAATCAGCAATTGTGTACATTTGAGCTGAATGTGTCAAAATCTTAAAAATTAACAGGTGCCCAAGCAATTTCATGCTAGAATCATCATCCGGATGCCAAAATAAACTAAATACAGCAAAAGATTTGAGTGCACAACGTTTGGTTTAGATTTGACAGCCATAATCAGCACTTGTGTACATTTGAGCTGAATGTGTCAAAATCTTAAAAATAAACAGCTGCCCAAGCAATTTCATGCTAGAATCATCATCCGGATGCCAAAATAAACTAAATACAGCAAAAGATTTGAGTGCACAACGTTTGGTTTAGATTTGACAGCCATAATCAGCAATTGTGTACATTTCAGCTGAATGTGTCAAAATCTTAAAAATTAACAGGTGCCCAAGCAATTTCATGCTAGAATCATCATCCGGATGCCAAAATAAACTAAATACAGCAAAAGATTTGAGTGCACAACGTTTGGTTTAGATTTGACAGCCATAATCAGCAATTGTGTACATTTGAGCTGAATGTGTCAAAATCTTAAAAATTAACAGGTGCCCAAGCAATTTCATGCTAGAATCATCATCCGGATGCCAAAATAAACTAAATACAGCAAAAGATTTGAGTGCACAACGTTTGGTTTAGATTTGACAGCCATAATCAGCAATTGTGTACATTTGAGCTGAATGTGTCAAAATCTTAAAAATTAACAGGTGCCCAAGCAATTTCATGCTAGAATCATCATCCGGATGCCAAAATAAACTAAATACAGCAAAAGATTTGAGTGCACAACGTTTGGTTTAGATTTGACAGCCATAATCAGCACTTGTGTACATTTGAGCTGAATGTGTCAAAATCTTAAAAATAAACAGCTGCCCAAGCAATTTCATGCTAGAATCATCATCCGGATGCCAAAATAAACTAAATACAGCAAAAGATTTGAGTGCACAACGTTTGGTTTAGATTTGACAGCCATAATCAGCAATTGTGTACATTTCAGCTGAATGTGTCAAAATATTAAAAATTAACAGGTGTCCAAGCAATTTCATGCTAGAATCATCATCCGGATGCCAAAATAAACTAAATACAGCAAAAGATTTGAGTGCACAACGTTTGGTTTAGATTTGACAGCCATAATCAGCAATTGTGTACATTTCAGCTGAATGTGTCAAAATCTTAAAAATTAACAGGTGCCCAAGCAATTTCATGCTAGAATCATCATCCGGATGCCAAAATAAACTAAATACAGCAAAAGATTTGAGTGCACAACGTTTGGTTTAGATTTGACAGCCATAATCAGCAATTGTGTACATTTGAGCTGAATGTGTCAAAATCTTAAAAATTAACAGGTGCCCAAGCAATTTCATGGTATAATCATCATTCGGATGCCAAAATAAACTAAATACAGCAAAAGATTTGAGTGCACAACGTTTGGTTTAGATTTGACAGCCATAATCAGCAATTGTGTACATTTGAACTGAATGTGTCAAAATCTTAAAAATTAACAGCTGCCCAAGCAATTTCATGCTAGAATCATCATCCGGATGCCAAAATAAACTAAATACAGCAAAAGATTTGAGTGCACAACGTTTGGTTTAGATTTGACAGCCATAATCAGCAATTGTGTACATTTGAGCTGAATGTGTCAAAATCTTAAAAATTAACAGGTGCCCAAGCAATTTCATGCTAGAATCATCATCCGGATGCCAAAATAAACTAAATACAGCAAAAGATTTGAGTGCACAACGTTTGGTTCAGATTTGACAGCCATAATCAGCAATTGTGTACATTTGAACTGAATGTGTCAAAATCTTAAAAATTAACAGCTGCCCAAGCTATTTCATGCTAGAATCATCATCCGGATGCCAAAATAAACTAAATACAGCAAAAGATTTGAGTGCACAACGTTTGGTTTTGGTTTGACAGCCATAATAATCTTTTTATTGCTTTAAATGCGTTTTTAGCGCATGATTGTACATTTGAGCTGAATGTGTCAAAATCTTAAAAATTAACAGGTGCCCAAGCAATTTCATGCTAGAATCATCATCCGGATGCCAAAATAAACTAAATACAGCTAAAGATTTGAGTGCACAACGTTTGGTTTAGGTTTGACAGCCATAATCATCTTGTTATTGCTTTAAATGCGTTTTTTTGCGCATGATTGTACAGTTGAGCTGAATGTGTCAAAATCTTAAAAATTAACAGGTGCCCAAGCAATTTCATGCTAAAATCATCATCCGGATGCCAAAATATACTAAATACAGCAAAAGATTTGAGTGCACAACGTTTGGTTTAGGTTTGACAGCCATAATCAGCAATTGTGTACATTTGAGCTGAATGTGTCAAAATCTTAAAAATTAACAGGTGCCCAAGCAATTTCATGCTAGAATCATCATCCGGGTGCCAAAATAAACTAAATACAGCAAAAGATTTGAGTCCATAACGTTTGGTTTAGGTTTGACTGCCATAATCACCTTTTTATTGCTTTAAATGCGTTCTTAGCGCATGATTGTACATTTGAGCTGAATGTGTCAAAATCTTAAAAATTAACAGGTGCCCAAGCAATTTCATGCGAGAATCATCATCCGGATGCCAAAATAAACTAAATACAGCAAAAGATTTGAGTGCACAACGTTTGGTTTAGGTTTGACAGCTATAATCAAATTTTTATTGCTTTAAATGCGTTTTTAGCGTATGATTGTACATTTGAGCTGAATGTTTCAAAATCTTAAAAATTAACAGGTGCCCAAGCAATCTCATGCTAGAATCATCATCCGGATGCCAAAATAAACTAAACACAGCAAAAGATTTGAGTGCACAACGTTTGGTTTAGATTTGACAGCCATAATCAGCAATTGTGTACATTTGAGCTGAATGTGTCAAAATCTTAAAAATTCACAGGTGCCCAAGCAATTTCATGCGAGAATCATCATCCGGATGCCAAAATAAACTAAATACAGCAAAAGATTTGAGTGCACAACGTTTGGTTTAGATTTGACAGCCATAATCAGCAATTGTGTACATTTGAGCTGAATGTGTCAAAATCTTAAAAATTAACAGGTGCCCAAGCAATTTCATGCTAGAATCATCATCCGGATGCCAAAATAAACCAATTACAGCAAAAGATTTGAGTGCACAACGTTTGGTTTAGATATGACAGCCATAATCAGCAATTGTGTACATTTGAGCTGAATATGTCAAAATCTTAAAAATTAACAGGTGCCCAAGCGATTTCATGCTAGATTCATCATCCGGATTCCAAAATAAACTAAATACAGCAAAAGATTTGAGTGCACAACGTTTGGTTTAGCTTTGATAGCCATAATCAGCAATTGTGTACATTTGAGCTGAATGTGTCAAAATCTTAAAAATTAACAGGTGCCCAAGCAATTTCATGCTAGAATCATCATCCGGATGCCAAAATAAACTAAATACCCAAAAGATTTTAGTGCACAACGTTTGGTTTAGATTTGACAGCCATAATCAGAAATTGTGTACATTTGAGCTGAATGTGTCAAAATCTTAAAAAAAAATTAACAGGTGCCCAAGCAATTTCATGCGAGAATCATCATCCGGATGCCAAAATAAACTAAATACAGCAAAAGATTTGAGTGCACAACGTTTGGTTTAGATTTGATAGCCATAATCAGCAATTGTGTACATTTGAGCTGAATGTGTCAAAATCTTAAAAATTAACAGGTGCCTAAGCAATTTCATGCTAGAATCATCATCCGGATGCCAAAATAAACTAAATACAGCAAAAGATTTGAGTGCACAACGTTTGGTTTAGCTTTGACAGCCATAATCAGCAATTGTGTACATTTGAGCTGAATGTGTCAAAATCTTAAAAATTAACAGGTGCCCAAGCAATTTCATGCTAGAATCATCATCCGGATGCCAAAATAAACTAAATACAGCAAAAGATTTGATTGCACAACGTTTGGTTTAGATTTGACAGCCATAATCAGCAATTGTGTACATTTGAACTGAATGTGTCAAAATCTTAAAAATTAACAGGTGCCCAAGCAATTTCATGCTAGAATCATCATCCGGATGCCAAAATAAACTAAATACAGCAAAAGATTTGAGTGCACAACGTTTGGTTTAGATTTGACAGCCATAATCAGCAATTGTGTACATTTGAGCTGAATGTGTCAAAATCTGAAAAATTAACAGGTGCCCAAGCAATTTCATGCTAGAATCATCATCCGGATGCCAAAATAAACTAAATACCCAAAAGATTTTAGTGCACAACGTTTGGTTTAGATTTGACAGCCATAATCAGAAATTGTGTACATTTGAGCTGAATGTGTCAAAATCTTAAAAAAAATTAACAGGTGCCCAATAATTTCATGCTAGAATCATCATCCGGATGCCAAAATAAACTAAATACAGCAAAAGATTTGAGTCCACAACGTTTGGTTTAGGTTTGACAGCCATAATCACCTTTTTATTGCTTTAAATGCGTTCTTAGCGCATGATTGTACATTTGAGCTGAATGTGTCAAAATCTTAAAAATTAACAGGTGCCCAAGCAATTTCATGCTAGAATCATCATCCGGATGCCAAAATAAACAAAATACAGCAAAAGATTTGAGTCCACAACGTTTGGTTTAGGTTTGACAGCCATAATCACCTTTTAATTGCTTTAAATGCGTTCTTAGCGCATGATTGTACATTTGAGCTGAATGTGTCAAAATCTTAAAAATTAACAGGTGCCCAAGCAATTTCATGCTAGAATCATCATCCGGATGCCAAAATAAACTAAATACAGCAAAAGATTTGAGTGCACAACGTTTGGTTTAGATTTGACAGCCATAATCAGCAATTGTGTACATTTGAGCTGAATGTGTAAAAATCTTAAAAATTAACAGGTGCCCAAGCAATTTCATGCTAGAATCATCATCCGGATGCCAAAATAAACTAAATACAGCAAAAGATTTTTGTGCACAACGTTTGGTTTAGATTTGACAGCCATAATCAGCAATTGTGTACATTTGAGCTGAATGTGTCAAAATCTTAAAAATTAACAGGTGCCCAAGCAATTTCATGCTAGAATCATCATCCGGATGCCAAAATAAACTAAATACAGCAAAAGATTTGAGTGCACAACGTTTGGTTTAGATTTGACAGCCATAATCAGCAATTGTGTACATTTGAGCTGAATGTGTCAAAATCTTAAAAATTAACAGGTGCCCAAGCAATTTCATGCTAGAATCATCATCCGGATGCCAAAATAAACTAAATACAGCAAAAGATTTGAATCCACAACGTTTGGTTTAGGTTTGACAGCCATAATCACCTTTTTATTGCTTTAAATGCGTTCTTAGCGCATGATTGTACATTTGAGCTGAATGTGTCAAAATCTTAAAAATTAACAGGTGCCCAAGCAATTTCATGCTAGAATCATCATCCGGATGCCAAAATAAACTAAATACAGCAAAAGATTTGAGTGCACAACGTTTGGTTTAGATTTGACAGCCATAATCAGCAATTGTGTACATTTGAGCTGAATGTGTCAAAATCTTAAAAATTAACAGGTGCCCAAGCAATTTCATGCTAGAATCATCATCCGGATGCCAAAATAAACTAAATACAGCAAAAGATTTGAGTGCACAACGTTTGGTTTAGATTTGACAGCCATAATCAGCAATTGTGTACATTTGAGCTGAATGTGTCAAAATCTTAAAAATTAACAGGTGCCCAAGCAATTTCATGCTAGAATCATCATCCGGATGCCAAAATAAACTAAATACAGCAAAAGATTTGAGTGCACAACGTTTGGTTTAGATTTGACAGCCATAATCAGCAATTGTGTACATTTGAGCTGAATGTGTCAAAATCTTAAAAATTAACAGGTGCCCAAGCAATTTCATGCTAGAATCATCATCCGGATGCCAAAATAAACTAAATACAGCAAAAGATTTGAGTGCACAACGTTTGGTTTAGATTTGACAGCCATAATCAGCAATTGTGTACATTTCAGCTGAATGTGTCAAAATCTTAAAAATTAACAGGTGCCCAAGCAATTTCATGCTAGAATCATCATCCGGATGCCAAAATAAACTAAATACAGCAAAAGATTTGAGTGCACAACGTTTGGTTTAGGTTTGACAGCCATAATCACCTTTTTATTGCTTTAAATGCGTTTTTAGCGCATGATTGTACATTTGAGCTGAATGTGTCAAAATCTTAAAAATTAACAGGTGCCCAAGCAATTTCATGCTAGAATCATCATCCGGATGCCAAAATAAACTAAATACAGCAAAAGATTTGAGTGCACAACGTTTGGTTTAGATTTGACAGCCATAATCAGCAATTGTGTACATTTGAGCTGAATGTGTCAAAATCTTAAAAATTAACAGGTGCCCAAGCAATTTCATGCTAGAATCATCATCCGGATGCCAAAATAAACTAAATACAGCAAAGGATTTGAGTGCACAACGTTTGGTTTAGGTTTGACAGCCATAATCACCTTTTTATTGCTTTAAATGCGTTTTTAGCGCATGATTGTACATTTGAGCTGAATGTGTCAAAATCTTAAAAATTAACAGGTGCCCAAGCAATTTCATGCTAGAATCATCATCCGGATGCCAAAATAAACTAAATACAGCAAAAGATTTAAGTGCACAACGTTTGGTTTAGATTTGACAGCCATAATCAGCAATTGTGTACATTTCAGCTGAATGTGTCAAAATCTTAAAAATTAACAGGTGCCCAAGCAATTTCATGCTAGAATCATCATCCGGATGCCAAAATAAACTAAATACAGCAAAAGATTTGAGTGCACAACGTTTGGTTTAGATTTGACAGCCATAATCAGCAATTGTGTACATTTGAGCTGAATGTGTCAAAATCTTAAAAATTAACAGGTGCCCAAGCAATTTCATGCTAGAATCATCATCTGGATGCCAAAATAAATTAAATACAGCAAAAGATTTGAGTGCACAACGTTTGGTTTAGATTTGACAGCCATAATCAGCAATTGTTTACATTTGAGCTGAATGTGTCAAAATCTTAAAAATTAACAGGTGCCCAAGCAATTTCATGCTAGAATCATCATCCGGATTCCAAAATAAACTAAATACAGCAAAAAATTTGAGTCCACAACGTTTGGTTTAGGTTTGACAGCCATAATCACCTTTTTATTGCTTTAAATGCGTTTTTAGCGCATGATTGTACATTTATGCTGAATGTGTCAAAATCTTAAAAATTAACAGGTGCCCAAGCAATTTCATGCTAGAATCATCATCCGGATGCCAAAATAAACTAAATACAGCAAAAGATTTGAGTGCACAACGTTTGGTTTAGGTTTGACAGCCATAATCAGCAATTGTGTACATTTGAGCTGAATGTGTCAAAATCTTAAAAATTAACAGGTGCCCAAGCAATTTCATGCTAGAATCATCATCCGGATGCCAAAATAAACTAAATACAGCAAAAGATTTGAGTGCACAACGTTTGGTTTTGATTTGACAGCCATAATCAGCAATTGTGTACATTTGAGCTGAATGTGTCAAAATCTTAAAAATTAACAGGTGCCCAAGCAATTTCATGCCAGAATCATCATCCGGATGCCAAAATAAACTAAATACAGCAAAAGATTTGAGTGCACAACGTTTGGTTTAGATTTGACAGCCATAATCAGCACTTGTGTACATTTGAGCTGAATGTGTCAAAATCTTAAAAATTAACAGGTGCCCAAGCAATTTCATGCTAGAATCATCATCCGGATGCCAAAATAAACTAAATACAGCAAAAGATTTGAGTGTACAACGTTTGGTTTAGATTTGACAGCCATAATCAGCAATTGTGTACATTTGAGCTGAATGTGTCAAAATCTTAAAAATTAACAGGTGCCCAAGCAATTTCATGCTAGAATCATCATCCGGATGCCAAAATAAACTAAATACAGCAAAATATTTGAGTGCACAACGTTTGGTTTTGATTTGACAGCCATAATCAGCAATTGTGTACATTTGAGCTGAATGTGTCAAAATCTTAAAAATTAACAGGTGCCCAAGTTATTTCATGCTAGAATCATCATCCGGATGCCAAAATAAACTAAATACAGCAAAAGATTTGAGTGCACAACGTTTGGTTTAGATTTGACAGCCATAATCAGCAATTGTGTACATTTCAGCTGAATGTGTCAAAATCTTAAAAATTCACAGGTGCCCAAGCAATTTCATGCTAGAATCATCATCCGGATGCCAAAATAAACTAAATACAGCAAAAGATTTGAGTGCACAACGTTTGGTTTAGATTTGACAGCCATAATCAGCAATTGTGTACATTTCAGCTGAATGTGTCAAAATCTTAAATATTAACAGGTGCCCAAGCAATTTCATGCCAGAATCATCATCCGGATGCCAAAATAAACTAAATACAGCAAAAGATTTGAGTGCACAACGTTTGGTTTAGATTTGACAGCCATAATCAGCAATTGTGTACATTTGAGCTGAATGTGTCAAAATCTTAAAAATTAACAGGTGCCCAAGCAATTTCATGCTAGAATCATCATCCGGATGCCAAAATAAACTAAATACAGCAAAATATTTGAGTGCACAACGTTTGGTTTTGATTTGACAGCCATAATCAGCAATTGTGTACATTTCAGCTGAATGTGTCAAAATCTTAAAAATTAACAGGTGCCCAAGCAATTTCATGCTAGAATCATCATCCGGATGCCAAAATAAACTAAACACAGCAAAATATTTGAGTGCACAACGTTTGGTTTTGATTTGACAGCCATAATCAGCAATTGTGTACATTTGAGCTGAATGTGTCAAAATCTTAAAAATTAACAGGTGCCCAAGCAATTTCATGCCAGAATCATCATCCGGATGCCAAAATAAACTAAATACAGCAAAAGATTTGAGTGCACAACGTTTGGTTTAGATTTGACAGCCATAATCAGCACTTGTGTACATTTGAGCTGAATGTGTCAAAATCTTAAAAATTAACAGGTGCCCAAGCAATTTCATGCTAGAATCATCATCCGGATGCCAAAATAAACTAAATACAGCAAAAGATTTGAGTGCACAACGTTTGGTTTAGATTTGACAGCCATAATCAGCACTTGTGTACATTTGAGCTGAATGTGTCAAAATCTTAAAAATAAACAGCTGCCCAAGCAATTTCATGCTAGAATCATCATCCGGATGCCAAAATAAACTAAATACAGCAAAAGATTTGAGTGCACAACGTTTGGTTTAGATTTGACAGCCATAATCAGCAATTGTGTACATTTCAGCTGAATGTGTCAAAATCTTAAAAATTAACAGGTGCCCAAGCAATTTCATGCTAGAATCATCATCCGGATGCCAAAATAAACTAAATACAGCAAAAGATTTGAGTGCACAACGTTTGGTTTAGATTTGACAGCCATAATCAGCAATTGTGTACATTTGAGCTGAATGTGTCAAAATCTTAAAAATTAACAGGTGCCCAAGCAATTTCATGCTAGAATCATCATCCGGATGCCAAAATAAACTAAATACAGCAAAAGATTTGAGTGCACAACGTTTGGTTTAGATTTGACAGCCATAATCAGCAATTGTGTACATTTCAGCTGAATGTGTCAAAATCTTAAAAATTAACAGGTGCCCAAGCAATTTCATGCTAGAATCATCATCCGGATGCCAAAATAAACTAAATACAGCAAAAGATTTGAGTGCACAACGTTTGGTTTAGATTTGACAGCCATAATCAGCAATTGTGTACATTTGAGCTGAATGTGTCAAAATCTTAAAAATTAACAGGTGCCCAAGCAATTTCATGCTAGAATCATCATCCGGATGCCAAAATAAACCAAATACAGCAAAAGATTTGAGTGCACAACGTTTGGTTTAGATTTGACAGCCATAATCAGCAATTGTGTACATTTGAGCTGAATGTGTCAAAATCTTAAAAATTAACAGGTGCCCAAGCAATTTCATGCTAGAATCATCATCCGGATGCCAAAATAAACTAAATACAGCAAAAGATTTGAGTGCACAACGTTTGGTTTAGATTTGACAGCCATAATCAGCACTTGTGTACATTTGAGCTGAATGTGTCAAAATCTTAAAAATAAACAGCTGCCCAAGCAATTTCATGCTAGAATCATCATCCGGATGCCAAAATAAACTAAATACAGCAAAAGATTTGAGTGCACAACGTTTGGTTTAGATTTGACAGCCATAATCAGCAATTGTGTACATTTCAGCTGAATGTGTCAAAATCTTAAAAATTAACAGGTGCCCAAGCAATTTCATGCTAGAATCATCATCCGGATGCCAAAATAAACTAAATACAGCAAAAGATTTGAGTGCACAACGTTTGGTTTAGATTTGACAGCCATAATCAGCAATTGTGTACATTTGAGCTGAATGTGTCAAAATCTTAAAAATTAACAGGTGCCCAAGCAATTTCATGCTAGAATCATCATCCGGATGCCAAAATAAACTAAATACAGCAAAAGATTTGAGTGCACAACGTTTGGTTTAGATTTGACAGCCATAATCAGCAATTGTGTACATTTGAGCTGAATGTGTCAAAATCTTAAAAATTAACAGGTGCCCAAGCAATTTCATGCTAGAATCATCATCCGGATGCCAAAATAAACTAAATACAGCAAAAGATTTGAGTGCACAACGTTTGGTTTAGATTTGACAGCCATAATCAGCACTTGTGTACATTTGAGCTGAATGTGTCAAAATCTTAAAAATAAACAGCTGCCCAAGCAATTTCATGCTAGAATCATCATCCGGATGCCAAAATAAACTAAATACAGCAAAAGTTTTGAGTGCACAACGTTTGGTTTAGATTTGACAGCCATAATCAGCAATTGTGTACATTTCAGCTGAATGTGTCAAAATCTTAAAAATTAACAGGTGTCCAAGCAATTTCATGCTAGAATCATCATCCGGATGCCAAAATAAACTAAATACAGCAAAAGATTTGAGTGCACAACGTTTGGTTTAGATTTGACAGCCATAATCAGCAATTGTGTACATTTCAGCTGAATGTGTCAAAATCTTAAAAATTAACAGGTGCCCAAGCAATTTCATGCTAGAATCATCATCCGGATGCCAAAATAAACTAAATACAGCAAAAGATTTGAGTGCACAACGTTTGGTTTAGATTTGACAGCCATAATCAGCAATTGTGTACATTTGAGCTGAATGTGTCAAAATCTTAAAAATTAACAGGTGCCCAAGCAATTTCATGGTATAATCATCATTCGGATGCCAAAATAAACTAAATACAGCAAAAGATTTGAGTGCACAACGTTTGGTTTAGATTTGACAGCCATAATCAGCAATTGTGTACATTTGAACTGAATGTGTCAAAATCTTAAAAATTAACAGCTGCCCAAGCAATTTCATGCTAGAATCATCATCCGGATGCCAAAATAAACTAAATACAGCAAAAGATTTGAGTGCACAACGTTTGGTTTAGATTTGACAGCCATAATCAGCAATTGTGTACATTTGAGCTGAATGTGTCAAAATCTTAAAAATTAACAGGTGCCCAAGCAATTTCATGCTAGAATCATCATCCGGATGCCAAAATAAACTAAATACAGCAAAAGATTTGAGTGCACAACGTTTGGTTCAGATTTGACAGCCATAATCAGCAATTGTGTACATTTGAACTGAATGTGTCAAAATCTTAAAAATTAACAGCTGCCCAAGCTATTTCATGCTAGAATCATCATCCGGATGCCAAAATAAACTAAATACAGCAAAAGATTTGAGTGCACAACGTTTGGTTTTGGTTTGACAGCCATAATAATCTTTTTATTGCTTTAAATGCGTTTTTAGCGCATGATTGTACATTTGAGCTGAATGTGTCAAAATCTTAAAAATTAACAGGTGCCCAAGCAATTTCATGCTAGAATCATCATCCGGATGCCAAAATAAACTAAATACAGCTAAAGATTTGAGTGCACAACGTTTGGTTTAGGTTTGACAGCCATAATCATCTTGTTATTGCTTTAAATGCGTTTTTTTGCGCATGATTGTACAGTTGAGCTGAATGTGTCAAAATCTTAAAAATTAACAGGTGCCCAAGCAATTTCATGCTAAAATCATCATCCGGATGCCAAAATATACTAAATACAGCAAAAGATTTGAGTGCACAACGTTTGGTTTAGGTTTGACAGCCATAATCAGCAATTGTGTACATTTGAGCTGAATGTGTCAAAATCTTAAAAATTAACAGGTGCCCAAGCAATTTCATGCTAGAATCATCATCCGGGTGCCAAAATAAACTAAATACAGCAAAAGATTTGAGTCCATAACGTTTGGTTTAGGTTTGACTGCCATAATCACCTTTTTATTGCTTTAAATGCGTTCTTAGCGCATGATTGTACATTTGAGCTGAATGTGTCAAAATCTGGGCGGCACGGTAGTCGAGTGGTTAGCACGTCCGCTTCCCAGTTCTGAGGTCTCCGGTTCGAGTCCAGGCTCGGACCTTCCTGGGTGGAGTTTGCATGTTCTCCCCGTGCCCGCGTGGGTCTTCTCCGGGTACTCCGGTCTCCTCCCACATTCCAAAGACATGCATGGCAGGTTAATTGGGCGCTCCGAATTGTCCCTAGGTGTGCTTGTGCGTGTGTGTGGATGGTTGTTCGTCTCCGTGTGCCCTGCGATTGGTTGGCAACCAGTCCAGGGTGTCCCCCGCCTACTGCCCAGAGCCAGCTGAGATAGGCGCCAGCAGCCCCCGCGACCCTTGTGAGGAATAAGCGGTCAAGAAAATGGATGGATGGATGGGTGTCAAAATCTTAAAAATTAACAGGTGCCCAAGCAATTTCATGCGAGAATCATCATCCGGATGCCAAAATAAACTAAATACAGCAAAAGATTTGAGTGCACAACGTTTGGTTTAGGTTTGACAGCTATAATCAAATTTTTATTGCTTTAAATGCGTTTTTAGCGTATGATTGTACATTTGAGCTGAATGTTTCAAAATCTTAAAAATTAACAGGTGCCCAAGCAATCTCATGCTAGAATCATCATCCGGATGCCAAAATAAACTAAACACAGCAAAAGATTTGAGTGCACAACGTTTGGTTTAGATTTGACAGCCATAATCAGCAATTGTGTACATTTGAGCTGAATGTGTCAAAATCTTAAAAATTCACAGGTGCCCAAGCAATTTCATGCGAGAATCATCATCCGGATGCCAAAATAAACTAAATACAGCAAAATATTTGAGTGCACAACGTTTGGTTTAGATTTGACAGCCATAATCAGCAATTGTGTACATTTGAGCTGAATGTGTCAAAATCTTAAAAATTAACAGGTGCCCAAGCAATTTCATGCTAGAATCATCATCCGGATGCCAAAATAAACCAATTACAGCAAAAGATTTGAGTGCACAACGTTTGGTTTAGATATGACAGCCATAATCAGCAATTGTGTACATTTGAGCTGAATATGTCAAAATCTTAAAAATTAACAGGTGCCCAAGCAATTTCATGCTAGAATCATCATCCGGATTCCAAAATAAACTAAATACAGCAAAAGATTTGAGTGCACAACGTTTGGTTTAGCTTTGATAGCCATAATCAGCAATTGTGTACATTTGAGCTGAATGTGTCAAAATCTTAAAAATTAACAGGTGCCCAAGCAATTTCATGCTAGAATCATCATCCGGATGCCAAAATAAACTAAATACCCAAAAGATTTTAGTGCACAACGTTTGGTTTAGATTTGACAGCCATAATCAGAAATTGTGTACATTTGAGCTGAATGTGTCAAAATCTTAAAAAAAAATTAACAGGTGCCCAAGCAATTTCATGCGAGAATCATCATCCGGATGCCAAAATAAACTAAATACAGCAAAAGATTTGAGTGCACAACGTTTGGTTTAGATTTGATAGCCATAATCAGCAATTGTGTACATTTGAGCTGAATGTGTCAAAATCTTAAAAATTAACAGGTGCCTAAGCAATTTCATGCCAGAATCATCATCCGGATGCCAAAATAAACTAAATACAGCAAAAGATTTGAGTGCACAACGTTTGGTTTAGCTTTGACAGCCATAATCAGCAATTGTGTACATTTGAGCTGAATGTGTCAAAATCTTAAAAATTAACAGGTGCCCAAGCAATTTCATGCTAGAATCATCATCCGGATGCCAAAATAAACTAAATACAGCAAAAGATTTGATTGCACAACGTTTGGTTTAGATTTGACAGCCATAATCAGCAATTGTGTACATTTGAGCTGAATGTGTCAAAATCTTAAAAATTAACAGGTGCCCAAGCAATTTCATGCTAGAATCATCATCCGGATGCCAAAATAAACTAAATACAGCAAAAGATTTGAGTGCACAACGTTTGGTTTAGATTTGACAGCCATAATCAGCAATTGTGTACATTTGAGCTGAATGTGTCAAAATCTGAAAAATTAACAGGTGCCCAAGCAATTTCATGCTAGAATCATCATCCGGATGCCAAAATAAACTAAATACCCAAAAGATTTTAGTGCACAACGTTTGGTTTAGATTTGACAGCCATAATCAGAAATTGTGTACATTTGAGCTGAATGTGTCAAAATCTTAAAAAAAATTAACAGGTGCCCAATAATTTCATGCTAGAATCATCATCCGGATGCCAAAATAAACTAAATACAGCAAAAGATTTGAGTCCACAACGTTTGGTTTAGGTTTGACAGCCATAATCACCTTTTTATTGCTTTAAATGCGTTCTTAGCGCATGATTGTACATTTGAGCTGAATGTGTCAAAATCTTAAAAATTAACAGGTGCCCAAGCAATTTCATGCTAGAATCATCATCCGGATGCCAAAATAAACTAAATACAGCAAAAGATTTGAGTCCACAACGTTTGGTTTAGGTTTGACAGCCATAATCACCTTTTAATTGCTTTAAATGCGTTCTTAGCGCATGATTGTACATTTGAGCTGAATGTGTCAAAATCTTAAAAATTAACAGGTGCCCAAGCAATTTCATGCTAGAATCATCATCCGGATGCCAAAATAAACTAAATACAGCAAAAGATTTGAGTGCACAACGTTTGGTTTAGATTTGACAGCCATAATCAGCAATTGTGTACATTTGAGCTGAATGTGTAAAAATCTTAAAAATTAACAGGTGCCCAAGCAATTTCATGCTAGAATCATCATCCGGATGCCAAAATAAACTAAATACAGCAAAAGATTTTTGTGCACAACGTTTGGTTTAGATTTGACAGCCATAATCAGCAATTGTGTACATTTGAGCTGAATGTGTCAAAATCTTAAAAATTAACAGGTGCCCAAGCAATTTCATGCTAGAATCATCATCCGGATGCCAAAATAAACTAAATACAGCAAAAGATTTGAGTGCACAACGTTTGGTTTAGATTTGACAGCCATAATCAGCAATTGTGTACATTTGAGCTGAATGTGTCAAAATCTTAAAAATTAACAGGTGCCCAAGCAATTTCATGCTAGAATCATCATCCGGATGCCAAAATAAACTAAATACAGCAAAAGATTTGAATCCACAACGTTTGGTTTAGGTTTGACAGCCATAATCACCTTTTTATTGCTTTAAATGCGTTCTTAGCGCATGATTGTACATTTGAGCTGAATGTGTCAAAATCTTAAAAATTAACAGGTGCCCAAGCAATTTCATGCTAGAATCATCATCCGGATGCCAAAATAAACTAAATACAGCAAAAGATTTGAGTGCACAACGTTTGGTTTAGATTTGACAGCCATAATCAGCAATTGTGTACATTTGAGCTGAATGTGTCAAAATCTTAAAAATTAACAGGTGCCCAAGCAATTTCATGCTAGAATCATCATCCGGATGCCAAAATAAACTAAATACAGCAAAAGATTTGAGTCCACAACGTTTGGTTTAGGTTTGACAGCCATAATCACCTTTTTATTGCTTTAAATGCGTTCTTTGCGCATGATTGTACATTTGAGCTGAATGTGTCAAAATCTTAAAAATTAACAGGTGCCCAAGCAATTTCATGCTAGAATCATCATCCGGATGCCAAAATAAACTAAATACAGCAAAAGATTTGAGTGCACAACGTTTGGTTTAGATTTGACAGCCATAATCAGCAATTGTGTACATTTGAGCTGAATGTGTCAAAATCTTAAAAATTAACAGGTGCCCAAGCAATTTCATGCTAGAATCATCATCCGGATGCCAAAATAAACTAAATACAGCAAAAGATTTGAGTGCACAACGTTTGGTTTAGATTTGACAGCCATAATCAGCAATTGTGTACATTTGAGCTGAATGTGTCAAAATCTTAAAAATTAACAGGTGCCCAAGCAATTTCATGGTATAATCATCATTCGGATGCCAAAATAAACTAAATACAGCAAAAGATTTGAGTGCACAACGTTTGGTTTAGATTTGACAGCCATAATCAGCAATTGTGTACATTTGAACTGAATGTGTCAAAATCTTAAAAATTAACAGCTGCCCAAGCAATTTCATGCTAGAATCATCATCCGGATGCCAAAATAAACTAAATACAGCAAAAGATTTGAGTGCACAACGTTTGGTTTAGATTTGACAGCCATAATCAGCAATTGTGTACATTTGAGCTGAATGTGTCAAAATCTTAAAAATTAACAGGTGCCCAAGCAATTTCATGCTAGAATCATCATCCGGATGCCAAAATAAACTAAATACAGCAAAAGATTTGAGTGCACAACGTTTGGTTCAGATTTGACAGCCATAATCAGCAATTGTGTACATTTGAGCTGAATGTGTCAAAATCTTAAAAATTAACAGGTGCCCAAGCAATTTCATGCTAAAATCATCATCCGGATGCCAAAATATACTAAATACAGCAAAAGATTTGAGTGCACAACGTTTGGTTTAGGTTTGACAGCCATAATCAGCAATTGTGTACATTTGAGCTGAATGTGTCAAAATCTTAAAAATTAACAGGTGCCCAAGCAATTTCATGCTAGAATCATCATCCGGGT
The DNA here is from genome assembly GCF_051991245.1 of Festucalex cinctus. Taxonomy (NCBI): domain Eukaryota; kingdom Metazoa; phylum Chordata; class Actinopteri; order Syngnathiformes; family Syngnathidae; genus Festucalex; species Festucalex cinctus. The sequence continues at coordinate 31,078,868 of NC_135417.1, forward strand.
GCCAACATAAACTAAATACAGCAAAAGATTTGAGTCCATAACGTTTGGTTTAGGTTTGACTGCCATAATCACCTTTTTATTGCTTTAAATGCGTTTTTAGCGTATGATTGTACATTTGAGCTGAATGTTTCAAAATCTTAAAAATTAACAGGTGCCCAAGCAATCTCATGCTAGAATCATCATCCGGATGCCAAAATAAACTAAACACAGCAAAAGATTTGAGTGCACAACGTTTGGTTTAGATTTGACAGCCATAATCAGCAATTGTGTACATTTGAGCTGAATGTGTCAAAATCTTAAAAATTCACAGGTGCCCAAGCAATTTCATGCGAGAATCATCATCCGGATGCCAAAATAAACTAAATACAGCAAAAGATTTGAGTGCACAACGTTTGGTTTAGATTTGACAGCCATAATCAGCAATTGTGTACATTTGAGCTGAATGTGTCAAAATCTTAAAAATTAACAGGTGCCCAAGCAATTTCATGCTAGAATCATCATCCGGATGCCAAAATAAACCAATTACAGCAAAAGATTTGAGTCCACAACGTTTGGTTTAGGTTTGACAGCCATAATCACCTTTTTATTGCTTTAAATGCGTTTTTAGCGCATGATTGTACATTTGAGCTGAATGTGTCAAAATCTTAAAAATTAACAGGTGCCCAAGCAATTTCATGCTAGAATCATCATCCGGATGCCAAAATAAACTAAATACAGCAAAAGATTTGAGTGCACAACGTTTGGTTTAGCTTTGATAGCCATAATCAGCAATTGTGTACATTTGAGCTGAATGTGTCAAAATCTTAAAAATTAACAGGTGCCCAAGCAATTTCATGCTAGAATCATCATCCGGATGCCAAAATAAACTAAATACCCAAAAGATTTTAGTGCACAACGTTTGGTTTAGATTTGACAGCCAGAATCAGAAATTGTGTACATTTGAGCTGAATGTGTCAAAATCTTAAAAAAAAATTAACAGGTGCCCAAGCAATTTCATGCGAGAATCATCATCCGGATGCCAAAATAAACTAAATACAGCAAAAGATTTGAGTGCACAACGTTTGGTTTAGATTTGACAGCCATAATCAGCAATTGTGTACATTTGAGCTGAATGTGTCAAAATCTTAAAAATTAACAGGTGCCTAAGCAATTTCATGCTAGAATCATCATCCGGATGCCAAAATAAACTAAATACAGCAAAAGATTTGAGTGCACAACGTTTGGTTTAGCTTTGACAGCCATAATCAGCAATTGTGTACATTTGAGCTGAATGTGTCAAAATCTTAAAAATTAACAGGTGCCCAAGCAATTTCATGCTAGAATCATCATCCGGATGCCAAAATAAACTAAATACAGCAAAAGATTTGAGTGCACAACGTTTGGTTTAGATTTGACAGCCATAATCAGCAATTGTGTACATTTGAGCTGAATGTGTCAAAATCTGAAAAATTAACAGGTGCCCAAGCAATTTCATGCTAGAATCATCATCCGGATGCCAAAATAAACTAAATACCCAAAAGATTTTAGTGCACAACGTTTGGTTTAGATTTGACAGCCATAATCAGAAATTGTGTACATTTGAGCTGAATGTGTCAAAATCTTAAAAATTAACAGGTGCCCAATAATTTCATGCTAGAATCATCATCCGGATGCCAAAATAAACTAAATACAGCAAAAGATTTGAGTCCACAACGTTTGGTTTAGGTTTGACAGCCATAATCACCTTTTTATTGCTTTAAATGCGTTCTTAGCGCATGATTGTACATTTGAGCTGAATGTGTCAAAATCTTAAAAATTAACAGGTGCCCAAGCAATTTCATGCTAGAATCATCATCCGGATGCCAAAATAAACTAAATACAGCAAAAGATTTGAGTCCACAACGTTTGGTTTAGGTTTGACAGCCATAATCACCATTTAATTGCTTTAAATGCGTTCTTAGCGCATGATTGTACATTTGAGCTGAATGTGTCAAAATCTTAAAAATTAACAGGTGCCCAAGCAATTTCATGCTAGAATCATCATCCGGATGCCAAAATAAACTAAATACAGCAAAAGATTTGAGTGCACAACGTTTGGTTTAGATTTGACAGCCATAATCAGCAATTGTGTACATTTGAGCTGAATGTGTCAAAATCTTAAAAATTAACAGGTGCCCAAGCAATTTCATGCTAGAATCATCATCCGGATGCCAAAATAAACTAAATACAGCAAAAGATTTTTGTGCACAACGTTTGGTTTAGATTTGACAGCCATAATCAGGAATTGTGTACATTTGAGCTGAATGTGTCAAAATCTTAAAAATTAACAGGTGCCCAAGCAATTTCATGCTAGAATCATCATCCGGATGCCAAAATAAACAAAATACAGCAAAAGATTTGAGTCCACAACGTTTGGTTTAGGTTTGACAGCCATAATCACCTTTTTATTGCTTTAAATGCGTTCTTAGCGCATGATTGTACATTTGAGCTGAATGTGTCAAAATCTTAAAAATTAACAGGTGCCCAAGCAATTTCATGCTAGAATCATCATCCGGATGCCAAAATAAACTAAATACAGCAAAAGATTTGAGTGCACGTTTGGTTTAGATTTGACAGCCATAATCAGCAATTGTGTACATTTGAGCTGAATGTGTCAAAATCTTAAAAATTAACAGGTGCCCAAGCAATTTCATGCTAAAATCATCATCCGGATGCCAAAATATACTAAATACAGCAAAAGATTTGAGTGCACAACGTTTGGTTTAGGTTTGACAGCCATAATCAGCAATTGTGTACATTTGAGCTGAATGTGTCAAAATCTTAAAAATTAACAGGTGCCCAAGCAATTTCATGCTAGAATCATCATCCGGGTGCCAAAATAAACTAAATACAGCAAAAGATTTGAGTCCATAACGTTTGGTTTAGGTTTGACTGCCATAATCACCTTTTTATTGCTTTAAATGCGTTCTTAGCGCATGATTGTACATTTGAGCTGAATGTGTCAAAATCTTAAAAATTAACAGGTGCCCAAGCAATTTCATGCGAGAATCATCATCCGGATGCCAAAATAAACTAAATACAGCAAAAGATTTGAGTGCACAACGTTTGGTTTAGGTTTGACAGCTATAATCAAATTTTTATTGCTTTAAATGCGTTTTTAGCGTATGATTGTACATTTGAGCTGAATGTTTCAAAATCTTAAAAATTAACAGGTGCCCAAGCAATCTCATGCTAGAATCATCATCCGGATGCCAAAATAAACTAAACACAGCAAAAGATTTGAGTGCACAACGTTTGGTTTAGATTTGACAGCCATAATCAGCAATTGTGTACATTTGAGCTGAATGTGTCAAAATCTTAAAAATTCACAGGTGCCCAAGCAATTTCATGCGAGAATCATCATCCGGATGCCAAAATAAACTAAATACAGCAAAAGATTTGAGTGCACAACGTTTGGTTTAGATTTGACAGCCATAATCAGCAATTGTGTACATTTGAGCTGAATGTGTCAAAATCTTAAAAATTAACAGGTGCCCAAGCAATTTCATGCTAGAATCATCATCCGGATGCCAAAATAAACCAATTACAGCAAAAGATTTGAGTGCACAACGTTTGGTTTAGATATGACAGCCATAATCAGCAATTGTGTACATTTGAGCTGAATATGTCAAAATCTTAAAAATTAACAGGTGCCCAAGCAATTTCATGCTAGAATCATCATCCGGATTCCAAAATAAACTAAATACAGCAAAATATTAGAGTCCACAACGTTTGGTTTAGGTTTGACAGCCATAATCACCTTTTTATTGCTTTAAATGCGTTTTTAGCGCATGATTGTACATTTGAGCTGAATGTGTCAAAATCTTAAAAATTAACAGGTGCCCAAGCAATTTCATGCTAGAATCATCATCCGGATGCCAAAATAAACTAAATACAGCAAAAGATTTGAGTGCACAACGTTTGGTTTAGCTTTGATAGCCATAATCAGCAATTGTGTACATTTGAGCTGAATGTGTCAAAATCTTAAAAATTAACAGGTGCCCAAGCAATTTCATGCTAGAATCATCATCCGGATGCCAAAATAAACTAAATACCCAAAAGATTTTAGTGCACAACGTTTGGTTTAGATTTGACAGCCATAATCAGAAATTGTGTACATTTGAGCTGAATGTGTCAAAATCTTAAAAAAAAATTAACAGGTGCCCAAGCAATTTCATGCGAGAATCATCATCCGGATGCCAAAATAAACTAAATACAGCAAAAGATTTGAGTGCACAACGTTTGGTTTAGATTTGACAGCCATAATCAGCAATTGTGTACATTTGAGCTGAATGTGTCAAAATCTTAAAAATTAACAGGTGCCTAAGCAATTTCATGCTAGAATCATCATCCGGATGCCAAAATAAACTAAATACAGCAAAAGATTTGAGTGCACAACGTTTGGTTTAGCTTTGACAGCCATAATCAGCAATTGTGTACATTTGAGCTGAATGTGTCAAAATCTTAAAAATTAACAGGTGCCCAAGCAATTTCATGCTAGAATCATCATCCGGATGCCAAAATAAACTAAATACAGCAAAAGATTTGATTGCACAACGTTTGGTTTAGATTTGACAGCCATAATCAGCAATTGTGTACATTTGAGCTGAATGTGTCAAAATCTTAAAAATTAACAGGTGCCCAAGCAATTTCATGCTAGAATCATCATCCGGATGCCAAAATAAACTAAATACAGCAAAAGATTTGAGTGCACAACGTTTGGTTTAGATTTGACAGCCATAATCAGCAATTGTGTACATTTGAGCTGAATGTGTCAAAATCTGAAAAATTAACAGGTGCCCAAGCAATTTCATGCTAGAATCATCATCCGGATGCCAAAATAAACTAAATACCCAAAAGATTTTAGTGCACAACGTTTGGTTTAGATTTGACAGCCATAATCAGAAATTGTGTACATTTGAGCTGAATGTGTCAAAATCTTAAAAATTAACAGGTGCCCAATAATTTCATGCTAGAATCATCATCCGGATGCCAAAATAAACTAAATACAGCAAAAGATTTGAGTCCACAACGTTTGGTTTAGGTTTGACAGCCATAATCACCTTTTTATTGCTTTAAATGCGTTCTTAGCGCATGATTGTACATTTGAGCTGAATGTGTCAAAATCTTAAAAATTAACAGGTGCCCAAGCAATTTCATGCTAGAATCATCATCCGGATGCCAAAATAAACTAAATACAGCAAAAGATTTGAGTCCACAACGTTTGGTTTAGGTTTGACAGCCATAATCACCATTTAATTGCTTTAAATGCGTTCTTAGCGCATGATTGTACATTTGAGCTGAATGTGTCAAAATCTTAAAAATTAACAGGTGCCCAAGCAATTTCATGCTAGAATCATCATCCGGATGCCAAAATAAACTAAATACAGCAAAAGATTTGAGTGCACAACGTTTGGTTTAGATTTGACAGCCATAATCAGCAATTGTGTACATTTGAGCTGAATGTGTCAAAATCTTAAAAATTAACAGGTGCCCAAGCAATTTCATGCTAGAATCATCATCCGGATGCCAAAATAAACTAAATACAGCAAAAGATTTTTGTGCACAACGTTTGGTTTAGATTTGACAGCCATAATCAGAAATTGTGTACATTTGAGCTGAATGTGTCAAAATCTTAAAAATTAACAGGTGCCCAAGCAATTTCATGCTAGAATCATCATCCGGATGCCAAAATAAACAAAATACAGCAAAAGATTTGAGTCCACAACGTTTGGTTTAGGTTTGACAGCCATAATCACCTTTTTATTGCTTTAAATGCGTTCTTAGCGCATGATTGTACATTTGAGCTGAATGTGTCAAAATCTTAAAAATTAACAGGTGCCCAAGCAATTTCATGCTAGAATCATCATCCGGATGCCAAAATAAACTAAATACAGCAAAAGATTTGAGTGCACGTTTGGTTTAGATTTGACAGCCATAATCAGCAATTGTGTACATTTGAGCTGAATGTGTCAAAATCTTAAAAATTAACAGGTGCCCAAGCAATTTCATGCTAGAATCATCATCCGGATGCCAAAATAAACTAAATACAGCAAAAGATTTGAGTGCACAACGTTTGGTTTAGATTTGACAGCCATAATCAGCAATTGTGTACATTTGAGCTGAATGTGTCAAAATCTTAAAAATTAACAGGTGCCCAAGCAATTTCATGCTAGAATCATCATCCGGATGCCAAAATAAACTAAATACAGCAAAAGATTTGAGTCCACAACGTTTGGTTTAGGTTTGACAGCCATAATCACCTTTTTATTGCTTTAAATGCGTTCTTTGCGCATGATTGTACATTTGAGCTGAATGTGTCAAACTCTTAAAAATTAACAGGTGCCCAAGCAATTTCATGCTAGAATCATCATCCGGATGCCAAAATAAACTAAATACAGCAAAAGATTTGAGTGCACAACGTTTGGTTTAGATTTGACAGCCATAATCAGCAATTGTGTACATTTGAGCTGAATGTGTCAAAATCTTAAAAATTAACAGGTGCCCAAGCAATTTCATGCTAGAATCATCATCCGGATGCCAAAATAAACTAAATACAGCAAAAGATTTGAGTCCACAACGTTTGGTTTAGGTTTGACAGCCATAATCACCTTTTTATTGCTTTAAATGCGTTCTTTGCGCATGATTGTACATTTGAGCTGAATGTGTCAAAATCTTAAAAATTAACAGGTGCCCAAGCAATTTCATGCTAGAATCATCATCCGGATGCCAAAATAAACTTAAATACAGCAAAAGATTTGAGTGCACAACGATTGGTTTAGATTTGACAGCCATAATCAGCAATTGTGTACATTTGAGCTGAATGTGTCATAATCTTAAAAATTAACAGGTGCCCAAGCAATTTCATGCTAGAATCATCATCCGGATGCCAAAATAAACTAAATACAGCAAAAGATTTGAGTCCACAACGTTTGGTTTAGGTTTGACAGCCATAATCACTTTTGTATTGCTTTAAATGCGTTCTTAGCGCATGATTGTACATTTGAGCTGAATGTGTCAAAACCTTAAAAATTAACAGGTGCCCAAGCAATTTCATGCTAGAATCATCATCCGGATGCCAAAATAAACTAAATACAGCAAAAGATTTGAGTGCACAACGTTTGGTTTAGATTTGACAGCCATAATCAGCAATTGTGTACATTTGAGCTGAATGTGTCAAAATCTTAAAAATTAACAGGTGCCCAAGCAATTTCATTCTAGAATCATCATCCGGATGCCAAAATAAACTAAATACAGAAAAAGATTTGAGTCCACAACGTTTGGTTTAGGTTTGACAGCCATAATCACCTTTTTATTGCTTTAAATGCGTTCTTAGCGCATGATTGTACATTTGAGCTGAATGTGTCAAAACCTTAAAAATTAACAGGTGCCCAAGCAATTTAATGCTAGAATCATCATCCGGATGCCAAAATAAACTAAATACAGCAAAAGATTTGAGTGCACAACGTTTGGTTTAGATTTGACAGCCATAATCAGCAATTGTGTACATTTCAGCTGAATGTGTCAAAATCTTAAAAATTAACAGGTGCCCAAGCAATTTCATGCTAGAATTATCATCCGGATGCCAAAATAAACTAAATACAGCAAAAGATTTGAGTGCACAACGTTTGGTTTTGGTTTGACAGCCATAATCATCTTTTTATTGCTTTAAATGCGTTTTTAGCGCATGATTGTACATTTGAGCTGAATGTGCCAAAATATTAAAAATTAACAGGTCCCCAAGCAATTTCATGCTAGAATCATCATCCGGATGCCAAAATAAACTAAATACAGCAAAAGATTTGAGTGCACAACGTTTGGTTTAGATTTGACAGCCATAATCAGCAATTGTGTACATTTGAGCTGAATGTGTCAAAATCTTAAAAATTAACAGGTGCCCAAGCAATTTCATGCTAGAATCATCATCCGGATGCCAAAATAAACTAAATACAGCAAAATATTTGAGTGCACAACGTTTGGTTTAGGTTTGACAGCTATAATCAAATTTTTATTGCTTTAAATGCGTTTTTAGCATATGTTTGTACATTTGAGCTGAATGTTTCAAAATCTTAAAAATTAACAGGTGCCCAAGCAATTTCATGCTAGAATCATCATCCGGGTGCCAAAATAAACTAAATACAGCAAAAGATTTGAGTGCACAACGTTTGGTTTAGGTTTGACAGCCATAATCATCTTGTTATTGCTTTAAATGCGTTTTTTTGCGCATGATTGTACAGTTGAGCTGAATGTGTCAAAATCTTAAAAATTAACAGGTGCCCAAGCAATCTCATGCTAGAATCATCATCCGGATGCCAAAATAAACTAAACACAGCAAAAGATTTGAGTGCTCAACGTTTGGTTTAGCTTTGACAGCCATAATCAGCAATTGTGTACATTTGAGCTGAATGTGTCAAAATCTTAAAAATTCACAGGTGCCCAAGCAATTTCATGCGAGAATCATCATCCGGATGCCAAAATAAACTAAATACAGCAAAAGATTTGAGTGCACAACGTTTGGTTTAGGTTTGACAGCCATAATCAGCAATTGTGTACATTTGAGCTGAATGTGTCAAAATCTTAAAAATTAACAGGTGCCCAAGCAATTTCATGCTAGAATCATCATCCGGATGCCAAAATAAACTAAATACAGCAAAAGATTAGAGTCCACAACGTTTGGTTTAGGTTTGACAGCCATAATCACCTTTTTATTGCTTTAAATGCGTTTTTAGCGCATGATTGTACATTTGAGCTGAATGTGTCAAAATCTTAAAAATTAACAGGTGCCCAAGCAATTTCATGCTAGAATCATCATCCGGATGCCAAAATAAACTAAATACAGCAAAAGATTTGAGTGCACAACGTTTGGTTTAGCTTTGATAGCCATAATCAGCAATTGTGTACATTTGAGCTGAATGTGTCAAAATCTTAAAAATTAACAGGTGCCCAAGCAATTTCATGCTAGAATCATCATCCGGATGCCAAAATAAACTAAATACCCAAAAGATTTTAGTGCACAACGTTTGGTTTAGATTTGACAGCCATAATCAGAAATTGTGTACATTTGAGCTGAATGTGTCAAAATCTTAAAAAAAAATTAACAGGTGCCCAAGCAATTTCATGCGAGAATCATCATCCGGATGCCAAAATAAACTAAATACAGCAAAAGATTTGAGTGCACAACGTTTGGTTTAGATTTGACAGCCATAATCAGCAATTGTGTACATTTGAGCTGAATGTGTCAAAATCTTAAAAATTAACAGGTGCCTAAGCAATTTCATGCTAGAATCATCATCCGGATGCCAAAATAAACTAAATACAGCAAAAGATTTGAGTGCACAACGTTTGGTTTAGCTTTGACAGCCATAATCAGCAATTGTGTACATTTGAGCTGAATGTGTCAAAATCTTAAAAATTAACAGGTGCCCAAGCAATTTCATGCTAGAATCATCATCCGGATGCCAAAATAAACTAAATACAGCAAAAGATTTGATTGCACAACGTTTGGTTTAGATTTGACAGCCATAATCAGCAATTGTGTACATTTGAGCTGAATGTGTCAAAATCTTAAAAATTAACAGGTGCCCAAGCAATTTCATGCTAGAATCATCATCCGGATGCCAAAATAAACTAAATACAGCAAAAGATTTGAGTGCACAACGTTTGGTTTAGATTTGACAGCCATAATCAGCAATTGTGTACATTTGAGCTGAATGTGTCAAAATCTGAAAAATTAACAGGTGCCCAAGCAATTTCATGCTAGAATCATCATCCGGATGCCAAAATAAACTAAATACCCAAAAGATTTTAGTGCACAACATTTGGTTTAGATTTGACAGCCATAATCAGAAATTGTGTACATTTGAGCTGAATGTGTCAAAATCTTAAAAATTAACAGGTGCCCAATAATTTCATGCTAGAATCATCATCCGGATGCCAAAATAAACTAAATACAGCAAAAGATTTGAGTCCACAACGTTTGGTTTAGGTTTGACAGCCATAATCACCTTTTTATTGCTTTAAATGCGTTCTTAGCGCATGATTGTACATTTGAGCTGAATGTGTCAAAATCTTAAAAATTAACAGGTGCCCAAGCAATTTCATGCTAGAATCATCATCCGGATGCCAAAATAAACTAAATACAGCAAAAGATTTGAGTCCACAACGTTTGGTTTAGGTTTGACAGCCATAATCACCATTTAATTGCTTTAAATGCGTTCTTAGCGCATGATTGTACATTTGAGCTGAATGTGTCAAAATCTTAAAAATTAACAGGTGCCCAAGCAATTTCATGCTAGAATCATCATCCGGATGCCAAAATAAACTAAATACAGCAAAAGATTTGAGTGCACAACGTTTGGTTTAGATTTGACAGCCATAATCAGCAATTGTGTACATTTGAGCTGAATGTGTCAAAATCTTAAAAATTAACAGGTGCCCAAGCAATTTCATGCTAGAATCATCATCCGGATGCCAAAATAAACTAAATACAGCAAAAGATTTTTGTGCACAACGTTTGGTTTAGATTTGACAGCCATAATCAGAAATTGTGTACATTTGAGCTGAATGTGTCAAAATCTTAAAAATTAACAGGTGCCCAAGCAATTTCATGCTAGAATCATCATCCGGATGCCAAAATAAACAAAATACAGCAAAAGATTTGAGTCCACAACGTTTGGTTTAGGTTTGACAGCCATAATCACCTTTTTATTGCTTTAAATGCGTTCTTAGCGCATGATTGTACATTTGAGCTGAATGTGTCAAAATCTTAAAAATTAACAGGTGCCCAAGCAATTTCATGCTAGAATCATCATCCGGATGCCAAAATAAACTAAATACAGCAAAAGATTTGAGTGCACGTTTGGTTTAGATTTGACAGCCATAATCAGCAATTGTGTACATTTGAGCTGAATGTGTCAAAATCTTAAAAATTAACAGGTGCCCAAGCAATTTCATGCTAAAATCATCATCCGGATGCCAAAATATACTAAATACAGCAAAAGATTTGAGTGCACAACGTTTGGTTTAGGTTTGACAGCCATAATCAGCAATTGTGTACATTTGAGCTGAATGTGTCAAAATCTTAAAAATTAACAGGTGCCCAAGCAATTTCATGCGAGAATCATCATCCGGATGCCAAAATAAACTAAATACAGCAAAAGATTTGAGTGCACAACGTTTGGTTTAGGTTTGACAGCTATAATCAAATTTTTATTGCTTTAAATGCGTTTTTAGCGTATGATTGTACATTTGAGCTGAATGTTTCAAAATCTTAAAAATTAACAGGTGCCCAAGCAATCTCATGCTAGAATCATCATCCGGATGCCAAAATAAACTAAACACAGCAAAAGATTTGAGTGCACAACGTTTGGTTTAGATTTGACAGCCATAATCAGCAATTGTGTACATTTGAGCTGAATGTGTCAAAATCTTAAAAATTCACAGGTGCCCAAGCAATTTCATGCGAGAATCATCATCCGGATGCCAAAATAAACTAAATACAGCAAAAGATTTGAGTGCACAACGTTTGGTTTAGATTTGACAGCCATAATCAGCAATTGTGTACATTTGAGCTGAATGTGTCAAAATCTTAAAAATTAACAGGTGCCCAAGCAATTTCATGCTAGAATCATCATCCGGATGCCAAAATAAACCAATTACAGCAAAAGATTTGAGTGCACAACGTTTGGTTTAGATATGACAGCCATAATCAGCAATTGTGTACATTTGAGCTGAATATGTCAAAATCTTAAAAATTAACAGGTGCCCAAGCAATTTCATGCTAGAATCATCATCCGGATTCCAAAATAAACTAAATACAGCAAAATATTAGAGTCCACAACGTTTGGTTTAGGTTTGACAGCCATAATCACCTTTTTATTGCTTTAAATGCGTTTTTAGCGCATGATTGTACATTTGAGCTGAATGTGTCAAAATCTTAAAAATTAACAGGTGCCCAAGCAATTTCATGCTAGAATCATCATCCGGATGCCAAAATAAACTAAATACAGCAAAAGATTTGAGTGCACAACGTTTGGTTTAGCTTTGATAGCCATAATCAGCAATTGTGTACATTTGAGCTGAATGTGTCAAAATCTTAAAAATTAACAGGTGCCCAAGCAATTTCATGCTAGAATCATCATCCGGATGCCAAAATAAACTAAATACCCAAAAGATTTTAGTGCACAACGTTTGGTTTAGATTTGACAGCCATAATCAGAAATTGTGTACATTTGAGCTGAATGTGTCAAAATCTTAAAAAAAAATTAACAGGTGCCCAAGCAATTTCATGCGAGAATCATCATCCGGATGCCAAAATAAACTAAATACAGCAAAAGATTTGAGTGCACAACGTTTGGTTTAGATTTGACAGCCATAATCAGCAATTGTGTACATTTGAGCTGAATGTGTCAAAATCTTAAAAATTAACAGGTGCCCAAGCAATTTCATGCTAGAATCATCATCCGGATGCCAAAATAAACAAAATACAGCAAAAGATTTGAGTCCACAACGTTTGGTTTAGGTTTGACAGCCATAATCACCTTTTTATTGCTTTAAATGCGTTCTTAGCGCATGATTGTACATTTGAGCTGAATGTGTCAAAATCTTAAAAATTAACAGGTGCCCAAGCAATTTCATGCTAGAATCATCATCCGGATGCCAAAATAAACTAAATACAGCAAAAGATTTGAGTGCACGTTTGGTTTAGATTTGACAGCCATAATCAGCAATTGTGTACATTTGAGCTGAATGTGTCAAAATCTTAAAAATTAACAGGTGCCCAAGCAATTTCATGCTAAAATCATCATCCGGATGCCAAAATATACTAAATACAGCAAAAGATTTGAGTGCACAACGTTTGGTTTAGGTTTGACAGCCATAATCAGCAATTGTGTACATTTGAGCTGAATGTGTCAAAATCTTAAAAATTAACAGGTGCCCAAGCAATTTCATGCGAGAATCATCATCCGGATGCCAAAATAAACTAAATACAGCAAAAGATTTGAGTGCACAACGTTTGGTTTAGGTTTGACAGCTATAATCAAATTTTTATTGCTTTAAATGCGTTTTTAGCGTATGATTGTACATTTGAGCTGAATGTTTCAAAATCTTAAAAATTAACAGGTGCCCAAGCAATCTCATGCTAGAATCATCATCCGGATGCCAAAATAAACTAAACACAGCAAAAGATTTGTGTGCACAACGTTTGGTTTAGATTTGACAGCCATAATCAGCAATTGTGTACATTTGAGCTGAATGTGTCAAAATCTTAAAAATTCACAGGTGCCCAAGCAATTTCATGCGAGAATCATCATCCGGATGCCAAAATAAACTAAATACAGCAAAAGATTTGAGTGCACAACGTTTGGTTTAGATTTGACAGCCATAATCAGCAATTGTGTACATTTGAGCTGAATGTGTCAAAATCTTAAAAATTAACAGGTGCCCAAGCAATTTCATGCTAGAATCATCATCCGGATGCCAAAATAAACCAATTACAGCAAAAGATTTGAGTGCACAACGTTTGGTTTAGATATGACAGCCATAATCAGCAATTGTGTACATTTGAGCTGAATATGTCAAAATCTTAAAAATTAACAGGTGCCCAAGCAATTTCATGCTAGAATCATCATCCGGATTCCAAAATAAACTAAATACAGCAAAATATTAGAGTCCACAACGTTTGGTTTAGGTTTGACAGCCATAATCACCTTTTTATTGCTTTAAATGCGTTTTTAGCGCATGATTGTACATTTGAGCTGAATGTGTCAAAATCTTAAAAATTAACAGGTGCCCAAGCAATTTCATGCTAGAATCATCATCCGGATGCCAAAATAAACTAAATACAGCAAAAGATTTGAGTGCACAACGTTTGGTTTAGCTTTGATAGCCATAATCAGCAATTGTGTACATTTGAGCTGAATGTGTCAAAATCTTAAAAATTAACAGGTGCCCAAGCAATTTCATGCTAGAATCATCATCCGGATGCCAAAATAAACTAAATACCCAAAAGATTTTAGTGCACAACGTTTGGTTTAGATTTGACAGCCATAATCAGAAATTGTGTACATTTGAGCTGAATGTGTCAAAATCTTAAAAAAAAATTAACAGGTGCCCAAGCAATTTCATGCGAGAATCATCATCCGGATGCCAAAATAAACTAAATACAGCAAAAGATTTGAGTGCACAACGTTTGGTTTAGATTTGACAGCCATAATCAGCAATTGTGTACATTTGAGCTGAATGTGTCAAAATCTTAAAAATTAACAGGTGCCTAAGCAATTTCATGCTAGAATCATCATCCGGATGCCAAAATAAACTAAATACAGCAAAAGATTTGAGTGCACAACGTTTGGTTTAGCTTTGACAGCCATAATCAGCAATTGTGTACATTTGAGCTGAATGTGTCAAAATCTTAAAAATTAACAGGTGCCCAAGCAATTTCATGCTAGAATCATCATCCGGATGCCAAAATAAACTAAATACAGCAAAAGATTTGATTGCACAACGTTTGGTTTAGATTTGACAGCCATAATCAGCAATTGTGTACATTTGAGCTGAATGTGTCAAAATCTTAAAAATTAACAGGTGCCCAAGCAATTTCATGCTAGAATCATCATCCGGATGCCAAAATAAACTAAATACAGCAAAAGATTTGAGTCCACAACGTTTGGTTTAGGTTTGACAGCCATAATCACCTTTTTATTGCTTTAAATGCGTTCTTAGCGCATGATTGTACATTTGAGCTGAATGTGTCAAAATCTTAAAAATTAACAGGTGCCCAAGCAATTTCATGCTAGAATCATCATCCGGATGCCAAAATAAACTAAATACAGCAAAAGATTTGAGTGCACAACGTTTGGTTTAGATTTGACAGCCATAATCAGCAATTGTGTACATTTGAGCTGAATGTGTCAAAATCTTAAAAATTAACAGGTGCCCAAGCAATTTCATGCTAGAATCATCATCCGGATGCCAAAATAAACTAAATACAGCAAAAGATTTTTGTGCACAACGTTTGGTTTAGATTTGACAGCCATAATCAGAAATTGTGTACATTTGAGCTGAATGTGTCAAAATCTTAAAAATTAACAGGTGCCCAAGCAATTTCATGCTAAAATCATCATCCGGATGCCAAAATAAACTAAATACAGCAAAAGATTTGAGTGCACAACGTTTGGTTTAGATTTGACAGCCATAATCAGCAATTGTGTACATTTGAGCTGAATGTGTCAAAATCTTAAAAATTAACAGGTGCCCAAGCAATTTCATGCTAGAATCATCATCCGGATGCCAAAATAAACAAAATACAGCAAAAGATTTGAGTCCACAACGTTTGGTTTAGGTTTGACAGCCATAATCACCTTTTTATTGCTTTAAATGCGTTCTTAGCGCATGATTGTACATTTGAGCTGAATGTGTCAAAATCTTAAAAATTAACAGGTGCCCAAGCAATTTCATGCTAGAATCATCATCCGGATGCCAAAATAAACTAAATACAGCAAAAGATTTGAGTGCACGTTTGGTTTAGATTTGACAGCCATAATCAGCAATTGTGTACATTTGAGCTGAATGTGTCAAAATCTTAAAAATTAACAGGTGCCCAAGCAATTTCATGCTAAAATCATCATCCGGATGCCAAAATATACTAAATACAGCAAAAGATTTGAGTGCACAACGTTTGGTTTAGGTTTGACAGCCATAATCAGCAATTGTGTACATTTGAGCTGAATGTGTCAAAATCTTAAAAATTAACAGGTGCCCAAGCAATTTCATGCGAGAATCATCATCCGGATGCCAAAATAAACTAAATACAGCAAAAGATTTGAGTGCACAACGTTTGGTTTAGGTTTGACAGCTATAATCAAATTTTTATTGCTTTAAATGCGTTTTTAGCGTATGATTGTACATTTGAGCTGAATGTTTCAAAATCTTAAAAATTAACAGGTGCCCAAGCAATCTCATGCTAGAATCATCATCCGGATGCCAAAATAAACTAAACACAGCAAAAGATTTGAGTGCACAACGTTTGGTTTAGATTTGACAGCCATAATCAGCAATTGTGTACATTTGAGCTGAATGTGTCAAAATCTTAAAAATTCACAGGTGCCCAAGCAATTTCATGCGAGAATCATCATCCGGATGCCAAAATAAACTAAATACAGCAAAAGATTTGAGTGCACAACGTTTGGTTTAGATTTGACAGCCATAATCAGCAATTGTGTACATTTGAGCTGAATGTGTCAAAATCTTAAAAATTAACAGGTGCCCAAGCAATTTCATGCTAGAATCATCATCCGGATGCCAAAATAAACCAATTACAGCAAAAGATTTGAGTGCACAACGTTTGGTTTAGATATGACAGCCATAATCAGCAATTGTGTACATTTGAGCTGAATATGTCAAAATCTTAAAAATTAACAGGTGCCCAAGCAATTTCATGCTAGAATCATCATCCGGATTCCAAAATAAACTAAATACAGCAAAATATTAGAGTCCACAACGTTTGGTTTAGGTTTGACAGCCATAATCACCTTTTTATTGCTTTAAATGCGTTTTTAGCGCATGATTGTACATTTGAGCTGAATGTGTCAAAATCTTAAAAATTAACAGGTGCCCAAGCAATTTCATGCTAGAATCATCATCCGGATGCCAAAATAAACTAAATACAGCAAAAGATTTGAGTGCACAACGTTTGGTTTAGCTTTGATAGCCATAATCAGCAATTGTGTACATTTGAGCTGAATGTGTCAAAATCTTAAAAATTAACAGGTGCCCAAGCAATTTCATGCTAGAATCATCATCCGGATGCCAAAATAAACTAAATACCCAAAAGATTTTAGTGCACAACGTTTGGTTTAGATTTGACAGCCATAATCAGAAATTGTGTACATTTGAGCTGAATGTGTCAAAATCTTAAAAAAAAATTAACAGGTGCCCAAGCAATTTCATGCGAGAATCATCATCCGGATGCCAAAATAAACTAAATACAGCAAAAGATTTGAGTGCACAACGTTTGGTTTAGATTTGACAGCCATAATCAGCAATTGTGTACATTTGAGCTGAATGTGTCAAAATCTTAAAAATTAACAGGTGCCTAAGCAATTTCATGCTAGAATCATCATCCGGATGCCAAAATAAACTAAATACAGCAAAAGATTTGAGTGCACAACGTTTGGTTTAGCTTTGACAGCCATAATCAGCAATTGTGTACATTTGAGCTGAATGTGTCAAAATCTTAAAAATTAACAGGTGCCCAAGCAATTTCATGCTAGAATCATCATCCGGATGCCAAAATAAACTAAATACAGCAAAAGATTTGATTGCACAACGTTTGGTTTAGATTTGACAGCCATAATCAGCAATTGTGTACATTTGAGCTGAATGTGTCAAAATCTTAAAAATTAACAGGTGCCCAAGCAATTTCATGCTAGAATCATCATCCGGATGCCAAAATAAACTAAATACAGCAAAAGATTTGAGTCCACAACGTTTGGTTTAGGTTTGACAGCCATAATCACCTTTTTATTGCTTTAAATGCGTTCTTAGCGCATGATTGTACATTTGAGCTGAATGTGTCAAAATCTTAAAAATTAACAGGTGCCCAAGCAATTTCATGCTAGAATCATCATCCGGATGCCAAAATAAACTAAATACAGCAAAAGATTTGAGTGCACAACGTTTGGTTTAGATTTGACAGCCATAATCAGCAATTGTGTACATTTGAGCTGAATGTGTCAAAATCTTAAAAATTAACAGGTGCCCAAGCAATTTCATGCTAGAATCATCATCCGGATGCCAAAATAAACTAAATACAGCAAAAGATTTTTGTGCACAACGTTTGGTTTAGATTTGACAGCCATAATCAGAAATTGTGTACATTTGAGCTGAATGTGTCAAAATCTTAAAAATTAACAGGTGCCCAAGCAATTTCATGCTAGAATCATCATCCGGATGCCAAAATAAACAAAATACAGCAAAAGATTTGAGTCCACAACGTTTGGTTTAGGTTTGACAGCCATAATCACCTTTTTATTGCTTTAAATGCGTTCTTAGCGCATGATTGTACATTTGAGCTGAATGTGTCAAAATCTTAAAAATTAACAGGTGCCCAAGCAATTTCATGCTAGAATCATCATCCGGATGTCAAAATAAACTAAATACAGCAAAAGATTTGAGTGCACGTTTGGTTTAGATTTGACAGCCATAATCAGCAATTGTGTACATTTGAGCTGAATGTGTCAAAATCTTAAAAATTAACAGGTGCCCAAGCAATTTCATGCTAGAATCATCATCCGGATGCCAAAATAAACTAAATACAGCAAAAGATTTGAGTGCACAACGTTTGGTTTAGATTTGACAGCCATAATCAGCAATTGTGTACATTTGAGCTGAATGTGTCAAAATCTTAAAAATTAACAGGTGCCCAAGCAATTTCATGCTAGAATCATCATCCGGATGCCAAAATAAACTAAATACAGCAAAAGATTTGAGTCCACAACGTTTGGTTTAGGTTTGACAGCCATAATCACCTTTTTATTGCTTTAAATGCGTTCTTTGCGCATGATTGTACATTTGAGCTGAATGTGTCAAACTCTTAAAAATTAACAGGTGCCCAAGCAATTTCATGCTAGAATCATCATCCGGATGCCAAAATAAACTAAATACAGCAAAAGATTTGAGTGCACAACGTTTGGTTTAGATTTGACAGCCATAATCAGCAATTGTGTACATTTGAGGTGAATGTGTCAAAATCTTAAAAAAAAATTAACAGGTGCCCAAGCAATTTCATGCGAGAATCATCATCCGGATGCCAAAATAAACTAAATACAGCAAAAGATTTGAGTGCACAACGTTTGGTTTAGATTTGACAGCCATAATCAGCAATTGTGTACATTTGAGCTGAATGTGTCAAAATCTTAAAAATTAACAGGTGCCCAAGCAATTTCATGCTAGAATCATCATCCGGATTCCAAAATAAACTAAATACAGCAAAATATTAGAGTCCACAACGTTTGGTTTAGGTTTGACAGCCATAATCACCTTTTTATTGCTTTAAATGCGTTTTTAGCGCATGATTGTACATTTGAGCTGAATGTGTCAAAATCTTAAAAATTAACAGGTGCCCAAGCAATTTCATGCTAGAATCATCATCCGGATGCCAAAATAAACTAAATACAGCAAAAGATTTGAGTGCACAACGTTTGGTTTAGCTTTGATAGCCATAATCAGCAATTGTGTACATTTGAGCTGAATGTGTCAAAATCTTAAAAATTAACAGGTGCCCAAGCAATTTCATGCTAGAATCATCATCCGGATGCCAAAATAAACTAAATACCCAAAAGATTTTAGTGCACAACGTTTGGTTTAGATTTGACAGCCATAATCAGAAATTGTGTACATTTGAGCTGAATGTGTCAAAATCTTAAAAAAAAATTAACAGGTGCCCAAGCAATTTCATGCGAGAATCATCATCCGGATGCCAAAATAAACTAAATACAGCAAAAGATTTGAGTGCACAACGTTTGGTTTAGATTTGACAGCCATAATCAGCAATTGTGTACATTTGAGCTGAATGTGTCAAAATCTTAAAAATTAACAGGTGCCTAAGCAATTTCATGCTAGAATCATCATCCGGATGCCAAAATAAACTAAATACAGCAAAAGATTTGAGTGCACAACGTTTGGTTTAGATTTGACAGCCATAATCAGCAATTGTGTACATTTGAGCTGAATGTGTCAAAATCTTAAAAATTAACAGGTGCCTAAGCAATTTCATGCTAGAATCATCATCCGGATGCCAAAATAAACTAAATACAGCAAAAGATTTGAGTGCACAACGTTTGGTTTAGCTTTGACAGCCATAATCAGCAATTGTGTACATTTGAGCTGAATGTGTCAAAATCTTAAAAATTAACAGGTGCCCAAGCAATTTCATGCTAGAATCATCATCCGGATGCCAAAATAAACTAAATACAGCAAAAGATTTGATTGCACAACGTTTGGTTTAGATTTGACAGCCATAATCAGCAATTGTGTACATTTGAGCTGAATGTGTCAAAATCTTAAAAATTAACAGGTGCCCAAGCAATTTCATGCTAGAATCATCATCCGGATGCCAAAATAAACTAAATACAGCAAAAGATTTGAGTCCACAACGTTTGGTTTAGGTTTGACAGCCATAATCACCTTTTTATTGCTTTAAATGCGTTCTTAGCGCATGATTGTACATTTGAGCTGAATGTGTCAAAATCTTAAAAATTAACAGGTGCCCAAGCAATTTCATGCTAGAATCATCATCCGGATGCCAAAATAAACTAAATACAGCAAAAGATTTGAGTGCACAACGTTTGGTTTAGATTTGACAGCCATAATCAGCAATTGTGTACATTTGAGCTGAATGTGTCAAAATCTTAAAAATTAACAGGTGCCCAAGCAATTTCATGCTAGAATCATCATCCGGATGCCAAAATAAACTAAATACAGCAAAAGATTTTTGTGCACAACGTTTGGTTTAGATTTGACAGCCATAATCAGAAATTGTGTACATTTGAGCTGAATGTGTCAAAATCTTAAAAATTAACAGGTGCCCAAGCAATTTCATGCTAGAATCATCATCCGGATGCCAAAATAAACAAAATACAGCAAAAGATTTGAGTCCACAACGTTTGGTTTAGGTTTGACAGCCATAATCACCTTTTTATTGCTTTAAATGCGTTCTTAGCGCATGATTGTACATTTGAGCTGAATGTGTCAAAATCTTAAAAATTAACAGGTGCCCAAGCAATTTCATGCTAGAATCATCATCCGGATGTCAAAATAAACTAAATACAGCAAAAGATTTGAGTGCACGTTTGGTTTAGATTTGACAGCCATAATCAGCAATTGTGTACATTTGAGCTGAATGTGTCAAAATCTTAAAAATTAACAGGTGCCCAAGCAATTTCATGCTAGAATCATCATCCGGATGCCAAAATAAACTAAATACAGCAAAAGATTTGAGTGCACAACGTTTGGTTTAGATTTGACAGCCATAATCAGCAATTGTGTACATTTGAGCTGAATGTGTCAAAATCTTAAAAATTAACAGGTGCCCAAGCAATTTCATGCTAGAATCATCATCCGGATGCCAAAATAAACTAAATACAGCAAAAGATTTGAGTCCACAACGTTTGGTTTAGGTTTGACAGCCATAATCACCTTTTTATTGCTTTAAATGCGTTCTTTGCGCATGATTGTACATTTGAGCTGAATGTGTCAAACTCTTAAAAATTAACAGGTGCCCAAGCAATTTCATGCTAGAATCATCATCCGGATGCCAAAATAAACTAAATACAGCAAAAGATTTGAGTGCACAACGTTTGGTTTAGATTTGACAGCCATAATCAGCAATTGTGTACATTTGAGCTGAATGTGTCAAAATCTTAAAAATTAACAGGTGCCCAAGCAATTTCATGCTAGAATCATCATCCGGATGCCAAAATAAACTAAATACAGCAAAAGATTTGAGTCCACAACGTTTGGTTTAGGTTTGACAGCCATAATCACCTTTTTATTGCTTTAAATGCGTTCTTTGCGCATGATTGTACATTTGAGCTGAATGTGTCAAAATCTTAAAAATTAACAGGTGCCCAAGCAATTTCATGCTAGAATCATCATCCGGATGCCAAAATAAACTTAAATACAGCAAAAGATTTGAGTGCACAACGATTGGTTTAGATTTGACAGCCATAATCAGCAATTGTGTACATTTGAGCTGAATGTGTCATAATCTTAAAAATTAACAGGTGCCCAAGCAATTTCATGCTAGAATCATCATCCGGATGCCAAAATAAACTAAATACAGCAAAAGATTTGAGTCCACAACGTTTGGTTTAGGTTTGACAGCCATAATCACTTTTGTATTGCTTTAAATGCGTTCTTAGCGCATGATTGTACATTTGAGCTGAATGTGTCAAAACCTTAAAAATTAACAGGTGCCCAAGCAATTTCATGCTAGAATCATCATCCGGATGCCAAAATAAACTAAATACAGCAAAAGATTTGAGTGCACAACGTTTGGTTTAGATTTGACAGCCATAATCAGCAACTGTGTACATTTGAGCTGAATGTGTCAAAATCTTAAAAATTAACAGGTGCCCAAGCAATTTCATTCTAGAATCATCATCCGGATGCCAAAATAAACTAAATACAGAAAAAGATTTGAGTCCACAACGTTTGGTTTAGGTTTGACAGCCATAATCACCTTTTTATTGCTTTAAATGCGTTCTTAGCGCATGATTGTACATTTGAGCTGAATGTGTCAAAACCTTAAAAATTAACAGGTGCCCAAGCAATTTCATGCTAGAATCATCATCCGGATGCCAAAATAAACTAAATACAGCAAAAGATTTGAGTGCACAACGTTTGGTTTAGATTTGACAGCCATAATCAGCAATTGTGTACATTTCAGCTGAATGTGTCAAAATCTTAAAAATTAACAGGTGCCCAAGCAATTTCATGCTAGAATTATCATCCGGATGCCAAAATAAACTAAATACAGCAAAAGATTTGAGTGCACAACGTTTGGTTTTGGTTTGACAGCCATAATCATCTTTTTATTGCTTTAAATGCGTTTTTAGCGCATGATTGTACATTTGAGCTGAATGTGCCAAAATATTAAAAATTAACAGGTCCCCAAGCAATTTCATGCTAGAATCATCATCCGGATGCCAAAATAAACTAAATACAGCAAAAGATTTGAGTGCACAACGTTTGGTTTAGATTTGACAGCCATAATCAGCAATTGTGTACATTTGAGCTGAATGTGTCAAAATCTTAAAAATTAACAGGTGCCCAAGCAATTTCATGCTAGAATCATCATCCGGATGCCAAAATAAACTAAATACAGCAAAATATTTGAGTGCACAACGTTTGGTTTAGGTTTGACAGCTATAATCAAATTTTTATTGCTTTAAATGCGTTTTTAGCATATATTTGTACATTTGAGCTGAATGTTTCAAAATCTTAAAAATTAACAGGTGCCCAAGCAATTTCATGCTAGAATCATCATCCGGGTGCCAAAATAAACTAAATACAGCAAAAGATTTGAGTGCACAACGTTTGGTTTAGGTTTGACAGCCATAATCATCTTGTTATTGCTTTAAATGCGTTTTTTTGCGCATGATTGTACAGTTGAGCTGAATGTGTCAAAATCTTAAAAATTAACAGGTGCCCAAGCAATCTCATGCTAGAATCATCATCCGGATGCCAAAATAAACTAAACACAGCAAAAGATTTGAGTGCTCAACGTTTGGTTTAGCTTTGACAGCCATAATCAGCAATTGTGTACATTTGAGCTGAATGTGTCAAAATCTTAAAAATTCACAGGTGCCCAAGCAATTTCATGCGAGAATCATCATCCGGATGCCAAAATAAACTAAATACAGCAAAAGATTTGAGTGCACAACGTTTGGTTTAGATTTGACAGCCATAATCAGCAATTGTGTACATTTGAGCTGAATGTGTCAAAATCTTAAAAATTAACAGGTGCCCAAGCAATTTCATGCTAGAATCATCATCCGGATGCCAAAATAAACTAAATACAGCAAAAGATTTGATTGCACAACGTTTGGTTTAGATTTGACAGCCATAATCAGCAATTGTGTACATTTGAGCTGAATGTGTCAAAATCTTAAAAATTAACAGGTGCCCAAGCAATTTCATGCTAGAATCATCATCCGGATGCCAAAATAAACTAAATACAGCAAAGGATTTGAGTCCACAACGTTTGGTTTAGCTTTGACAGCCATAATCACCTTTTTATTGCTTTAAATGCGTTCTTAGCGCATGATTGTACATTTGAGCTGAATGTGTCAAAATCTTAAAAATTAACAGGTGCCCAAGCAATTTCATGCTAGAATCATCATCCGGATGCCAAAATAAACTAAATACAGCAAAAGATTTGAGTGCACAACGTTTGGTTTAGATTTGACAGCCATAATCAGCAATTGTGTACATTTGAGCTGAATGTGTCAAAATCTTAAAAATTAACAGGTGCCCAAGCAATTTCATGCTAGAATCATCATCCGGATGCCAAAATAAACTAAATACAGCAAAAGATTTGAGTGCACAACGTTTGGTTCAGATTTGACAGCCATAATCAGCAATTGTGTACATTTGAACTGAATGTGTCAAAATCTTAAAAATTAACAGCTGCCCAAGCTATTTCATGCTAGAATCATCATCCGGATGCCAAAATAAACTAAATACAGCAAAAGATTTGAGTGCACAACGTTTGGTTTTGGTTTGACAGCCATAATAATCTTTTATTGCTTTAAATGCGTTTTTAGCGCATGATTGTACATTTGAGCTGAATGTGTCAAAATCTTAAAAATTAACAGGTGCCCAAGCAATTTCATGCTAGAATCATCATCCGGGTGCCAAAATAAACTAAATACAGCTAAAGATTTGAGTGAACAACGTTTGGTTTAGGTTTGACAGCCATAATCATCTTGTTATTGCTTTAAATGCGTTTTTTTGCGCATGATTGTACAGTTGAGCTGAATGTGTCAACATCTTAAAAATTAACAGGTGCCCAAGCAATTTCATGCTAGAATCATCATCCGGATGCCAAAATAAACTAAACACAGCAAAAGATTTGAGTGCTCAACGTTTGGTTTAGCTTTGACAGCCATAATCAGCAATTGTGTACATTTGAGCTGAATGTGTCAAAATCTTAAAAATTCACAGGTGCCCAAGCAATTTCATGCGAGAATCATCATCCGGATGCCAAAATAAACTAAATACAGCAAAAGATTTGAGTGCACAACGTTTGGTTTAGATTTGACAGCCATAATCAGCAATTGTGTACATTTGAGCTGAATGTGTCAAAATCTTAAAAATTAACAGGTGCCCAAGCAATTTCATGCTAGAATCATCATCCGGATGCCAAAATAAACCAATTACAGCAAAAGATTTGAGTGCACAACGTTTGGTTTAGATATGACAGCCATAATCAGCAATTGTGTACATTTGAGCTGAATATGTCAAAATCTTAAAAATTAACAGGTGCCCAAGCAATTTCATGCTAGAATCATCATCCGGATGCCAAAATAAACTAAATACAGCAAAAGATTTGAGTGCACAACGTTTGGTTTAGATTTGACAGCCATAATCAGCAATTGTGTACATTTGAGCTGAATGTGTCAAAATCTTAAAAATTAACAGGTGCCCAAGCAATTTCATGCTAGAATCATCATCCGGATGCCAAAATAAACTAAATACAGCAAAATATTTGAGTGCACAACGTTTGGTTTAGGTTTGACAGCTATAATCAAATTTTTATTGCTTTAAATGCGTTTTTAGCATATGTTTGTACATTTGAGCTGAATGTTTCAAAATCTTAAAAATTAACAGGTGCCCAAGCAATTTCATGCTAGAATCATCATCCGGGTGCCAAAATAAACTAAATACAGCAAAAGATTTGAGTGCACAACGTTTGGTTTAGGTTTGACAGCCATAATCATCTTGTTATTGCTTTAAATGCGTTTTTTTGCGCATGATTGTACAGTTGAGCTGAATGTGTCAAAATCTTAAAAATTAACAGGTGCCCAAGCAATCTCATGCTAGAATCATCATCCGGATGCCAAAATAAACTAAACACAGCAAAAGATTTGAGTGCTCAACGTTTGGTTTAGCTTTGACAGCCATAATCAGCAATTGTGTACATTTGAGCTGAATGTGTCAAAATCTTAAAAATTCACAGGTGCCCAAGCAATTTCATGCGAGAATCATCATCCGGATGCCAAAATAAACTAAATACAGCAAAAGATTTGAGTGCACAACGTTTGGTTTAGATTTGACAGCCATAATCAGCAATTGTGTACATTTGAGCTGAATGTGTCAAAATCTTAAAAATTAACAGGTGCCCAAGCAATTTCATGCTAGAATCATCATCCGGATGCCAAAATAAACTAAATACAGCAAAAGATTTGATTGCACAACGTTTGGTTTAGATTTGACAGCCATAATCAGCAATTGTGTACATTT
This sequence comes from Festucalex cinctus, assembly GCF_051991245.1. Taxonomy (NCBI): domain Eukaryota; kingdom Metazoa; phylum Chordata; class Actinopteri; order Syngnathiformes; family Syngnathidae; genus Festucalex; species Festucalex cinctus. The sequence continues at coordinate 31,104,914 of NC_135417.1, forward strand.
GAGCTGAATGTGTCAAAATCTTAAAAATTAACAGGTGCCCAAGCAATTTCATGCTAGAATCATCATCCGGATGCCAAAATAAACTAAATACAGCAAAGGATTTGAGTCCACAACGTTTGGTTTAGCTTTGACAGCCATAATCACCTTTTTATTGCTTTAAATGCGTTCTTAGCGCATGATTGTACATTTGAGCTGAATGTGTCAAAATCTTAAAAATTAACAGGTGCCCAAGCAATTTCATGCTAGAATCATCATCCGGATGCCAAAATAAACTAAATACAGCAAAAGATTTGAGTGCACAACGTTTGGTTTAGATTTGACAGCCATAATCAGCAATTGTGTACATTTGAGCTGAATGTGTCAAAATCTTAAAAATTAACAGGTGCCCAAGCAATTTCATGCTAGAATCATCATCCGGATGCCAAAATAAACTAAATACAGCAAAAGATTTTTGTGCACAACGTTTGGTTTAGATTTGACAGCCATAATCAGCAATTGTGTACATTTGAGCTGAATGTGTCAAAATCTTAAAAATTAACAGGTGCCCAAGCAATTTCATGCTAGAATCATCATCCGGATGCCAAAATAAACTAAATACAGCAAAAGATTTGAGTGCACAACGTTTGGTTCAGATTTGACAGCCATAATCAGCAATTGTGTACATTTGAACTGAATGTGTCAAAATCTTAAAAATTAACAGCTGCCCAAGCTATTTCATGCTAGAATCATCATCCGGATGCCAAAATAAACTAAATACAGCAAAAGATTTGAGTGCACAACGTTTGGTTTTGGTTTGACAGCCATAATAATCTTTTATTGCTTTAAATGCGTTTTTAGCGCATGATTGTACATTTGAGCTGAATGTGTCAAAATCTTAAAAATTAACAGGTGCCCAAGCAATTTCATGCTAGAATCATCATCCGGGTGCCAAAATAAACTAAATACAGCTAAAGATTTGAGTGAACAACGTTTGGTTTAGGTTTGACAGCCATAATCATCTTGTTATTGCTTTAAATGCGTTTTTTTGCGCATGATTGTACAGTTGAGCTGAATGTGTCAACATCTTAAAAATTAACAGGTGCCCAAGCAATTTCATGCTAGAATCATCATCCGGATGCCAAAATAAACTAAACACAGCAAAAGATTTGAGTGCTCAACGTTTGGTTTAGCTTTGACAGCCATAATCAGCAATTGTGTACATTTGAGCTGAATGTGTCAAAATCTTAAAAATTCACAGGTGCCCAAGCAATTTCATGCGAGAATCATCATCCGGATGCCAAAATAAACTAAATACAGCAAAAGATTTGAGTGCACAACGTTTGGTTTAGATTTGACAGCCATAATCAGCAATTGTGTACATTTGAGCTGAATGTGTCAAAATCTTAAAAATTAACAGGTGCCCAAGCAATTTCATGCTAGAATCATCATCCGGATGCCAAAATAAACCAATTACAGCAAAATATTTGAGTGCACAACGTTTGGTTTAGATATGACAGCCATAATCAGCAATTGTGTACATTTGAGCTGAATATGTCAAAATCTTAAAAATTAACAGGTGCCCAAGCAATTTCATGCTAGAATCATCATCCGGATGCCAAAATAAACTAAATACAGCAAAAGATTTGAGTGCACAACGTTTGGTTTTGGTTTGACAGCCATAATAATCTTTTTATTGCTTTAAATGCGTTTTTAGCGCATGATTGTACATTTGAGCTGAATGTGTCAAAATCTTAAAAATTAACAGGTGCCCAAGCAATTTCATGCTAGAATCATCATCCGGGTGCCAAAATAAACTAAATACAGCAAAAGATTTGAGTCCACAACGTTTGGTTTAGGTTTGACAGCCATAATCACCTTTTTATTGCTTTAAATGCGTTCTTAGCGCATGATTGTACATTTGAGCTGAATGTGTCAAAATCTTAAAAATTAACAGGTGCCCAAGCAATTTCATGCTAGAATCATCATCCGGATGCCAAAATAAACTAAATACAGCAAAAGATTTGAGTGCACAACGTTTGGTTTAGATTTGACAGCCATAATCAGCAATTGTGTACATTTGAGCTGAATGTGTCAAAATCTTAAAAATTAACAGGTGCCCAAGCAATTTCATGCTAGAATCATCATCCGGATGCCAAAATAAACTAAATACAGCAAAAGATTTTTGTGCACAACGTTTGGTTTAGATTTGACAGCCATAATCAGCAATTGTGTACATTTGAGCTGAATGTGTCAAAATCTTAAAAATTAACAGGTGCCCAAGCAATTTCATGCTAGAATCATCATCCGGATGCCAAAATAAACTAAATACAGCAAAAGATTTGAGTGCACAACGTTTGGTTTAGGTTTGACAGCCATAATCATCTTTTAATTGCTCTAAATGCGTTTTTAGCGCATGATTGTACATTTGAGCTGAATGTGTCAAAATCTTAAAAATTAACAGGTGCCCAAGCAATTTCATGCTAGAATCATCATCCGGATGCCAAAATAAACTAAATACAGAAAAAGAGTTGAGTGCACAACGTTTGGTTTAGATTTGACAGCCATAATCAGCAATTATGTACATTTGAGCTGAATGTGTCAAAATCTTAAAAATTAACAGGTGCCCAAGCAGTTTCATGCTAGAATCATCATCCGGATGCCAAAATAAACTAAATACAGCAAAAGATTTGAGTGCACAACGTTTGGTTTAGGTTTGACAGCCATAATCATCTTGTTATTGCTTTAAATGCGTTTTTTGCGCATGATTGTACAGTTGAGCTGAATGTGTCAACATCTTAAAAATTAACAGGTGCCCAAGCAATTTCATGCTAAAATCATCATCCGGATGCCAAAATAAACTAAATACAGCAAAAGATTTGAGTGCACAACGTTTGGTTTAGATTTGACAGCCATAATCAGCAATTGTGTACATTTGAGCTGAATGTGTCAAAATCTTAAAAATTAACAGGTGCCCAAGCAATTTCATGCTAGAATCATCATCCGGATGCCAAAATAAACTAAATACAGCAAAAGATTTTTGTGCACAACGTTTGGTTTAGATTTGACAGCCATAATCAGCAATTGTGTACATTTGAGCTGAATGTGTCAAAATCTTAAAAATTAACAGGTGCCCAAGCAATTTCATGCTAGAATCATCATCCGGATGCCAAAATAAACTAAATACAGCAAAAGATTTGAGTGCACAACGTTTGGTTCAGATTTGACAGCCATAATCAGCAATTGTGTACATTTGAACTGAATGTGTCAAAATCTTAAAAATTAACAGCTGCCCAAGCTATTTCATGCTAGAATCATCATCCGGATGCCAAAATAAACTAAATACAGCAAAAGATTTGAGTGCACAACGTTTGGTTTTGGTTTGACAGCCATAATAATCTTTTTATTGCTTTAAATGCGTTTTTAGCGCATGATTGTACATTTGAGCTGAATGTGTCAAAATCTTAAAAATTAACAGGTGCCCAAGCAATTTCATGCTAGAATCATCATCCGGGTGCCAAAATAAACTAAATACAGCTAAAGATTTGAGTGAACAACGTTTGGTTTAGGTTTGACAGCCATAATCATCTTGTTATTGCTTTAAATGCGTTTTTTTGCGCATGATTGTACAGTTGAGCTGAATGTGTCAACATCTTAAAAATTAACAGGTGCCCAAGCAATTTCATGCTAGAATCATCATCCGGATGCCAAAATAAACTAAACACAGCAAAAGATTTGAGTGCTCAACGTTTGGTTTAGCTTTGACAGCCATAATCAGCAATTGTGTACATTTGAGCTGAATGTGTCAAAATCTTAAAAATTCACAGGTGCCCAAGCAATTTCATGCGAGAATCATCATCCGGATGCCAAAATAAACTAAATACAGCAAAAGATTTGAGTGCACAACGTTTGGTTTAGATTTGACAGCCATAATCAGCAATTGTGTACATTTGAGCTGAATGTGTCAAAATCTTAAAAATTCACAGGTGCCCAAGCAATTTCATGCTAGAATCATCATCCGGATGCCAAAATAAACCAATTACAGCAAAAGATTTGAGTGCACAACGTTTGGTTTAGATATGACAGCCATAATCAGCAATTGTGTACATTTGAGCTGAATATGTCAAAATCTTAAAAATTAACAGGTGCCCAAGCAATTTCATGCTAGAATCATCATCCGGATGCCAAAATAAACTAAATACAGCAAAAGATTTGAGTGCACAACGTTTGGTTTTGGTTTGACAGCCATAATAATCTTTTTATTGCTTTAAATGCGTTTTTAGCGCATGATTGTACATTTGAGCTGAATGTGTCAAAATCTTAAAAATTAACAGGTGCCCAAGCAATTTCATGCTAGAATCATCATCCGGGTGCCAAAATAAACTAAATACAGCAAAAGATTTGAGTCCACAACGTTTGGTTTAGGTTTGACAGCCATAATCACCTTTTTATTGCTTTAAATGCGTTCTTAGCGCATGATTGTACATTTGAGCTGAATGTGTCAAAATCTTAAAAATTAACAGGTGCCCAAGCAATTTCATGCTAGAATCATCATCCGGATGCCAAAATAAACTAAATACAGCAAAAGATTTGAGTGCACAACGTTTGGTTTAGATTTGACAGCCATAATCAGCAATTGTGTACATTTGAGCTGAATGTGTCAAAATCTTAAAAATTAACAGGTGCCCAAGCAATTTCATGCTAGAATCATCATCCGGATGCCAAAATAAACTAAATACAGCAAAAGATTTTTGTGCACAACGTTTGGTTTAGATTTGACAGCCATAATCAGCAATTGTGTACATTTGAGCTGAATGTGTCAAAATCTTAAAAATTAACAGGTGCCCAAGCAATTTCATGCTAGAATCATCATCCGGATGCCAAAATAAACTAAATACAGCAAAAGATTTGAGTGCACAACGTTTGGTTTAGGTTTGACAGCCATAATCATCTTTTAATTGCTCTAAATGCGTTTTTAGCGCATGATTGTACATTTGAGCTGAATGTGTCAAAATCTTAAAAATTAACAGGTGCCCAAGCAATTTCATGCTAGAATCATCATCCGGATGCCAAAATAAACTAAATACAGAAAAAGAGTTGAGTGCACAACGTTTGGTTTAGATTTGACAGCCATAATCAGCAATTATGTACATTTGAGCTGAATGTGTCAAAATCTTAAAAATTAACAGGTGCCCAAGCAGTTTCATGCTAGAATCATCATCCGGATGCCAAAATAAACTAAATACAGCAAAAGATTTGAGTGCACAACGTTTGGTTTAGGTTTGACAGCCATAATCATCTTGTTATTGCTTTAAATGCGTTTTTTGCGCATGATTGTACAGTTGAGCTGAATGTGTCAACATCTTAAAAATTAACAGGTGCCCAAGCAATTTCATGCTAAAATCATCATCCGGATGCCAAAATAAACTAAATACAGCAAAAGATTTGAGTGCACGTTTGGTTTAGATTTGACAGCCATAATCAGCAATTGTGTACATTTGAGCTGAATGTGTCAAAATCTTAAAAATTAACAGGTGCCCAAGCAATTTCATGCTAGAATCATCATCCGGATGCCAAAATAAACTAAATACAGCAAAAGATTTTTGTGCACAACGTTTGGTTTAGATTTGACAGCCATAATCAGCAATTGTGTACATTTGAGCTGAATGTGTCAAAATCTTAAAAATTAACAGGTGCCCAAGCAATTTCATGCTAGAATCATCATCCGGATGCCAAAATAAACTAAATACAGCAAAAGATTTGAGTGCACAACGTTTGGTTCAGATTTGACAGCCATAATCAGCAATTGTGTACATTTGAACTGAATGTGTCAAAATCTTAAAAATTAACAGCTGCCCAAGCTATTTCATGCTAGAATCATCATCCGGATGCCAAAATAAACTAAATACAGCAAAAGATTTGAGTGCACAACGTTTGGTTTTGGTTTGACAGCCATAATAATCTTTTTATTGCTTTAAATGCGTTTTTAGCGCATGATTGTACATTTGAGCTGAATGTGTCAAAATCTTAAAAATTAACAGGTGCCCAAGCAATTTCATGCTAGAATCATCATCCGGGTGCCAAAATAAACTAAATACAGCTAAAGATTTGAGTGAACAACGTTTGGTTTAGGTTTGACAGCCATAATCATCTTGTTATTGCTTTAAATGCGTTTTTTTGCGCATGATTGTACAGTTGAGCTGAATGTGTCAACATCTTAAAAATTAACAGGTGCCCAAGCAATTTCATGCTAGAATCATCATCCGGATGCCAAAATAAACTAAACACAGCAAAAGATTTGAGTGCTCAACGTTTGGTTTAGCTTTGACAGCCATAATCAGCAATTGTGTACATTTGAGCTGAATGTGTCAAAATCTTAAAAATTCACAGGCGCCCAAGCAATTTCATGCGAGAATCATCATCCGGATGCCAAAATAAACTAAATACAGCAAAAGATTTGAGTGCACAACGTTTGGTTTAGATTTGACAGCCATAATCAGCAATTGTGTACATTTGAGCTGAATGTGTCAAAATCTTAAAAATTCACAGGTGCCCAAGCAATTTCATGCTAGAATCATCATCCGGATGCCAAAATAAACCAATTACAGCAAAAGATTTGAGTGCACAACGTTTGGTTTAGATATGACAGCCATAATCAGCAATTGTGTACATTTGAGCTGAATATGTCAAAATCTTAAAAATTAACCGGTGCCCAAGCAATTTCATGCTAGAATCATCATCCGGATGCCAAAATAAACTAAATACAGCAAAAGATTTGAGTGCACAACGTTTGGTTTTGGTTTGACAGCCATAATAATCTTTTTATTGCTTTAAATGCGTTTTTAGCGCATGATTGTACATTTGAGCTGAATGTGTCAAAATCTTAAAAATTAACAGGTGCCCAAGCAATTTCATGCTAGAATCATCATCCGGGTGCCAAAATAAACTAAATACAGCTAAAGATTTGAGTGCACAACGTTTGGTTTAGGTTTGACAGCCATAATCATCTTGTTATTGCTTTAAATGCGTTTTTTGCGCATGATTGTACAGTTGAGCTGAATGTGTCAACATCTTAAAAATTAACAGGTGCCCAAGCAATTTCATGCTAAAATCATCATCCGGATGCCAAAATATACTAAATACAGCAAAAGATTTGAGTGCACAACGTTTGGTTTAGGTTTGACAGCCATAATCAGCAATTGTATACATTTGAGCTGAATGTGTCTGATAGAATAATTGTTGAATTAAGAATAATTATCTAACAAGTGTGATTTGCAGAAGATGATTTGATTGATTTAACTATATTGTTTTATCATACATTTGCTAAGTTTTCATAATCATTCATATTAAATATAGTGTTTTTAGCGAGAGCAAAACTGCTCTTGAAGATCTGGAAATTATGCATCCGTTGGCAATCGAAAGTGCCCTTGCATGAAACGTGATGTTTATTGAGTTTCTGCAAGGTCATGATCGAACGTCAAAGAAGAACCTGGATGGAGAAGATAATCAGTATCTCTTTCGCTTCCCCTCCCTATTTTCATTTTGTGTGCCAGATGATTCAAATAAAAAGAGAGGGGGCAGAGGGACTGTCTTGGAAGCATAGGTTTGAACTGTATGGCACAGTTCTCCTCTGCTCTCCTCGCTAGCGTGTTAAAAGGTATTACGGTGTCTTTCTCTCCTTTTTGTGTCTGTGTAAAATTATTATATAAGTGTCAGTATTGATGAACCTGACATTTCTTTGGTGCCGAAACCCGGGACCCAATATGCCTGACGTTTCCGGGAGCTGAGTCGACGTCCAGGTAAAGACCTCGACCGTGGCATTATATCCCTTATTTTGGGAACCCTGGGCTTCGTCTCTGCGCCTGGGAGCCAAGGGTTGACGGGTAACCCAGGGAGAGAAGACATCTTTGGTAAGTACTTCACCCGTACTTCGGTGGAGTATGAGTGAGACGAAGTCAGAGTAGACTTTAAAACTGGTAGTCAGAGTAGACTTTAAAACTGTGAGTCAGAGTAGACTTTAAAACTGGTGGTGGTCAGAGAAGACCCTAAAACCCATAAAAAGAGCAGACTCTAAAACTGAAAGTCAGAGTAGACTTTAAAACTGGGAAGGGCGGCGGTGTCCTGTTGCGCATAGAAGCTCCGCAGTGTGAATGTGTACAGTGTGACTGGAGGTTCGCTACCTCATGTGAACAGGAAATTGAGTGACAAGCTGTCTGAGGAAGCAAAGGCAAGAATTCTCCGCCACTTGTGGTAGAAGCTTGAGAATTACCTCAGACGGGAAGTAATTGTCGCCCTGTTCAAGGTTGAAAAAGTCAACATAGTCACCCTAGGTGAACCGTTGACTCCAAAATGGAGAAATCAAACAGTAAACAGGCAAAGATAAAGGATCCGAAGCAAAAACTAACAAGGCAGGCAGGTGGGAGTTCCAATGACAATAATCGGACTGAGAAAAAAACGATAGTTTGTTGGCAGTGTGGCAACACTGGTCATATCCGGAGAAAATGCCCGAAGGCAAGGGGGAATGCTACTGCATGACTAGAACACCCCTCTCCTTCTCAAACAAAAATTAGCATGTAAGGATTGGAAATTCGTGGAAAGTCAATGTCCTGTTAAAATAAAATATCTTAATAAATGGATAAACATGTATAATTTTGCTGGCCAGCTTAATACAATAAAAATACTCGAGTTCTAAAAAGAAATTAAAAACATGTGAAAATTAAATAAGAAGAGAATGTAAAATGATGGGTATGACGATACCGAATTTTGGATGTTTATGATAGAAAAGCGAAGTGGCGATAAAGCTAGACAAGTGGAGTTGAAGGGAAAGTGGGAGGGCGGAAAGGAAGAGGCAGTTATGTAACTCCTCGTGATCTCCAGAAATTTCTCGCGACCAACATCCTCCCCTTCCTCCGTCTCCCTTTACTGCATCACCCTCCTCATCGGCTGGCGATGGGGAGGAGGGGCCTTCGAGGGCCACCAGGGCGAGAGGCCCATTACCATTTGAATTTTCCAAAACAATGGGAAAAGTTGCAATTATGCAAGGAATCAGTGAGATATCTAGGGCACAATTTGAGCAAAAGGGGATGAACAATTTTCGAAGACAGAAAAGCTGCTGTCCTGCAAGCTCCAAAGCCACTGAAAAAAAAAAAAAAAAAATTCTGTGACATAAAACAGGCCTTGGTGTTAGTGCTGTTTTAGCACTGCCTGATTATTCAAAAATATTCGTTCAAATGGTAGATTGTAAGAGGTATTATATGACCTCTGTATTGGCAAAATAAAATAAAATAAAAAATATGGAGATAAATTAAGGCCAATAGCCTATTTCTCCTCTAAAATGGACAATGTGGCTTGCGCACTTCCTCATTGCGTCAGAGCAGTTGTGGCTGCAATTGTGCTTTTTCACCCTCTGACACACGCTGTGTCAGCCTTGTTGCTGCAATCTAATATGACTTTCTTATTACCCACAAACACTTATCTTGTATGGCCATCCTGCTTTCGCAACCGCATCTGACGTTGGAAAGATGCACCGTTTTGAATCCAGCCACATTGATGCCACTCCCTTGTGATTGTCCCTTGCATGATTGTCAGGAGCTTGCGGAACAAACTACTAAATGTCGACCGGATTTAAAGGATCAGCCTTTAAAAGGTGGAGCAATTTTTATGTGGACGGCTCGTCAAAGAAAAATGATTTGGGGAAAACACAAACAGGATACGCTGTTGTAACGCAGAACACCGTGTTAAAAGCAGAGCCTCTGCCCTCGTATTATTCAGCGCAAGCAGCTGAATTAGTTGCGTTGACAATGGTGTATAAATTGATGGCTGGAAAAGATGTTACCATTTACACTGACAGCCAGTATGCATTCTCTACATGTCACATTTTTGCTCAGTATTGGAAAAATAGGGGAATGATAACATCTGCAGGCAAACCGGTGACACACGCGGGGCTTCTGACTGAGTTGCTGAATGCAGTTCAGCTGCCAAGAAGGGTGGCAATATGTAAGTGTGCAGCACACACCACTGGCACAGATAGTGTCACCCTGGGGAATGCATTTGCTGATAAGCTGCTGTGAGGCATTTTTGGGGGTAGCAGACAACACAGTACAAGATGATATTTTGCAAAACAGCGTCTCACTTGAAATGCAACAGCAAAGTCCGGCGCAAGAAAAAAAATGTGGGAAAATAAAGGGGAGACACTGATAAATGGGATTTATATCAGTAATGAAAATAAACCAGTTTTTCACAAAAAAAATCTTTTTAGATGGGCTGCCACCTTAACGCATGGTAAAGTCCATCTGTCCACGGCCGGGATGACAAAAAATGATTGAGAGACATCATGCGGCATATGGGTTTAATTTGTATTCAAAATATTTTTGAAGAGCTCATCTGACTTGTTCAAAACATAATCCATAAGGGAATTCTAGGGCTAAGAGTGGCCAGTTTCCCCAGGCTACGTATCCATTTCAAAAGAATACATATAGATTTTATTGTGCTAAGCAAATGTGAAGGGGAAAAAAATATTGCTTGGTCATAATTGATGCCTTTTTAAAGTGGGTTGAAATTTTTCCAGCATCACACCCTGATGCACTAACGGTAGCCAAGGCATTATGTAAAGATATAATACCGTGATATGGTATTCCTGAAGCTATTTATAGTGATAATGGAACACATTTTGTGAACACAATTATTGACAAGATTGGCAAAATGTTCCATGTTACTTTAGAAACACCATTGCGCTTACCCACAGAGCGTGGACTCAATGTATAGACCTAGTAAAACTGTATGTTAATATAACTAGCACGGCAGGTCTAACTCCATTTTAAACTCTTTTTGGGAGACCGTATAAACTGTAAATATTTACTACACAGTGGTAGTTAAGACGATGAGGCTACTTTGGTAGAGTATATGCGCTAAAGATTTAGAAATGCCAGGGGGAGTTTTTGCTTCCCCCTCACAGGAAGAGCTGACTACGCCTGGAGATTGGGTCCTGGTGCGAGCCATAAAGAGGAAGCATTGGCATCAAGTGCTGATGACTACACCAACAGCTGTCAAAGATCGCAGAAAGAAAGACTTGGATACATCTCACATTGTAAAAAGGTCATCTCATCTGAGAAACTCAGGGGGGACGGTGAGCCAAGTCTGGCATAAAGGTGGGTGCAGATTTTTAGTGTCTGAAAATACCTGAGGGCCAGTGAAGAATTTACAAGACGCCTGAACCATTGTAGGAGTTTCTCAGCTGACAATGACGTGTCGTAAGTGTCTGAAATGTGCCGCTGCGTGTTATGTCATTATAATGGTAACGATTTCTGCAGTGTTGTGTCTGCTTTATATCGGGCTGATTCTTATGTCACAGTTGATGGTTTACATTTCCGAGGGGGGGGGGGCCGAATGAAGAAACTAGTACACCACTGCTATGCAGGCATATAGCGTAGCTAGTCGATCTAAGAGAGAACTTCCGAAAAAGCTAAGGTTAAAAATAAATAAATAAATAAATAAAAAATAAAAAATTACCATCACCATAAAAAGGTGACACTCGCTAAACCCGGACCAATGCGGACAGATAAATTGCCCAGGAACAAAAAAATTTTCCTCTTCCTGCATCCTTGATCAATTACGGGCTCCCACCGCGGACTAAAATGTACTGTCTTCCGGCTGTGCTACTATTATTCTTATATTTCTATGGTCTGATATCTTGCTAACCGAGACCAGATCTGTTAGGGTTGAAGAAGAGCATGGGTATAGTGCTTATAGTCATGGCAAGGGGTATGTTTGGTATATATTGGCGAGATTTAAATTGTCAACACTGCTTGCTGAGACCAGTAGAGACCGATCAAGTTATACGACTGATTATTTTGCTAAAACTTTGCACCCTCTTATCAGACTGGTCCATGTGGCTGCGCTTGTGTCACTCCTCTTAACCGTGTCTGTTTTTCCAGCTACAGACCGAGACATCCAATTGGCTGTGTCGAATCTGGAGTCTGGCCTTCAACCTGGTGGGGGAGACTTGCTCTTCCAAACCGCTGGAGGGCTGGGGTCACGTTTCCAACGTTCCAGGAGGCGCTTGCTTGCCTGGGAGGACGGGAATCTGACCTACATTGACTCCATTGGCGTGCCACGGGGAGTACCGGATGAGTATAAGTTGGTTGACTAGATTGCAGCAGGGTGAGAGTCCATTCTTAATTGGATAACACCCAACAAGAATGGCGGTCGGATCAACTACATCCACTACAATGTTCAAAAACTGGGAAATTACACTGAGACTGGCTTTATTGCAATTCGAGAACAATTGGCTGCTACCTCACTCATGGCGTTCCAGAACCGCACTGCGGTCGATATGCTCCTTGCTGAAAAAGGTGGTGTCTGTGCTATGTTTGGCAGCCATTGCTGCACTTACGTGCCAAAAATACCGCCACGGAGGGCGCTCTTTCGAAGGCCATAGATGGCCTGCGCACCTTGAACCACAAGATGAAGGAGCACTCAGGTGTGGACACCTCTGCCTGTGCTGAGTGATGGGATAGCATGTTTGGCGAGTACAAAAATCTGGGTTTCACTATTCTGGATTCCATTGCCGCCTCAGTTGTTGTTCTTGCCATTTGGTGGTTGTTGAATGATCCCCTGCATTCGCCTTCTCCTCAACCGCCTTATATCCGCCGCTATAACCCCTACAAATTCTAAATTCAATGACTTATTCCCTTTGTTGGTGAGACAGGATGAATCTCGGGTTAACACGGGCTTGCTGGATGACCTGGCCAACACTGGTGACGACCCTCTATCCTCTTACTGACCTGTTTCCTGCGCCACTTCTTATTTACAATAATATTTGTGTCTATGCGAATGTGTGTTCGGCGGTGTTGATTTTTCTCTTTGCTGAAGAATTTATGATTTATTGGGGTAAAGCCATTGGGAGGTCTTTCTAATGATATTCTTTGTGGTAGCAAATGTAGGATAAAAAGGGGGGAATGATAGAATAATTGTTGAATTAAGAATAATTATCTAACAAGTGTGATTTGCAGAAGATGATTTGATTGATTTAACTATATTGTTTTATCATACATTTGCTAAGTTTTCATAATCATTCATATTAAATATAGTGTTTTTAGCGAGAGCAAAACTGCTCTTGAAGATCTGGAAATTATGCATCCGTTGGCAATCGAAAGTGCCCTTGCATGAAACGTGATGTTTATTGAGTTTCTGCAAGGTCATGATCGAACGTCAAAGAAGAACCTGGATGGAGAAGATAATCAGTATCTCTTTCGCTTCCCCTCCCTATTTTCATTTTGTGTGCCAGATGATTCAAATAAAAAGAGAGGGGGCAGAGGGACTGTCTTGGAAGCATAGGTTTGAACTGTATGGCACAGTTCTCCTCTGCTCTCCTCGCTAGCGTGTTAAAAGGTATTACGGTGTCTTTCTCTCCTTTTTGTGTCTGTGTAAAATTATTATATAAGTGTCAGTATTGATGAACCTGACAGTGTCAAAATCTTAAAAATTAACAGGTGCCCAAGCAATTTCATGCTAGAATCATCATCCGGGTGCCAAAATAAACTAAATACAGCAAAAGATTTGAGTCCATAACGTTTGGTTTAGGTTTGACTGCCATAATCACCTTTTTATTGCTTTAAATGCGTTTTTAGCGCATGATTGTACATTTGAGCTGAATGTGTCAAAATCTTAAAAATTAACAGGTGCCCAAGCAATTTCATGCTAGAATCATCATCCGGATGCCAAAATAAACTAAATACAGCAAAAGATTTGAGTGCACAACGTTTGGTTTAGCTTTGATAGCCATAATCAGCAATTGTGTACATTTGAGCTGAATGTGTCAAAATCTTAAAAATTAACAGGTGCCCAAGCAATTTCATGCGAGAATCATCATCCGGATGCCAAAATAAACTAAATACAGCAAAAGATTTGAGTGCACAACGTTTGGTTTAGATTTGACAGCCATAATCAGCAATTGTGTACATTTGAGCTGAATGTGTCAAAATCTTAAAAATTAACAGGTGCCTAAGCAATTTCATGCTAGAATCATCATCCGGATGCCAAAATAAACTAAATACAGCAAAAGATTTGAGTGCACAACGTTTGGTTTAGCTTTGACAGCCATAATCAGCAATTGTGTACATTTGAGCTGAATGTGTCAAAATCTTAAAAATTAACAGGTGCCCAAGCAATTTCATGCTAGAATCATCATCCGGATGCCAAAATAAACTAAATACAGCAAAAGATTTGATTGCACAACGTTTGGTTTAGATTTGACAGCCATAATCAGCAATTGTGTACATTTGAGCTGAATGTGTCAAAATCTTAAAAATTAACAGGTGCCCAAGCAATTTCATGCTAGAATCATCATCCGGATGCCAAAATAAACTAAATACAGCAAAGGATTTGAGTCCACAACGTTTGGTTTAGCTTTGACAGCCATAATCACCTTTTTATTGCTTTAAATGCGTTCTTAGCGCATGATTGTACATTTGAGCTGAATGTGTCAAAATCTTAAAAATTAACAGGTGCCCAAGCAATTTCATGCGAGAATCATCATCCGGATGCCAAAATAAACTAAATACAGCAAAAGATTTGAGTGCACAACGTTTGGTTTAGATTTGACAGCCATAATCAGCAATTGTGTACATTTGAGCTGAATGTGTCAAAATCTTAAAAATTAACAGGTGCCCAAGCAATTTCATGCTAGAATCATCATCCGGATGCCAAAATAAACTAAATACAGCAAAAGATTTGAGTCCACAACGTTTGGTTTAGGTTTGACAGCCATAATCACCTTTTTATTGCTTTAAATGCGTTCTTAGCGCATGATTGTACATTTGAGCTGAATGTGTCAAAATCTTAAAAACTAACAGGTGCCCAAGCAATTTCATGCTAGAATCATCATCCGGATGCCAAAATAAACTAAATACAGCAAAAGATTTGAGTCCACAACGTTTGGTTTAGGTTTGACAGCCATAATCACCTTTTAATTGCTTTAAATGCGTTCTTAGCGCATGATTGTACATTTGAGCTGAATGTGTCAAAATCTTAAAAATTAACAGGTGCCCAAGCAATTTCATGCTAGAATCATCATCCGGATGCCAAAATAAACTAAATACAGCAAAAGATTTGAGTGCACAACGTTTGGTTTAGATTTGACAGCCATAATCAGCAATTGTGTACATTTGAGCTGAATGTGTCAAAATCTTAAAAATTAACAGGTGCCCAAGCAATTTCATGCTAGAATCATCATCCGGGTGCCAAAATAAACTAAATACAGCAAAAGATTTGAGTCCATAACGTTTGGTTTAGGTTTGACTGCCATAATCACCTTTTTATTGCTTTAAATGCGTTTTTAGCGCATGATTGTACATTTGAGCTGAATGTGTCAAAATCTTAAAAATTAACAGGTGCCCAAGCAATTTCATGCTAGAATCATCATCCGGATGCCAAAATAAACTAAATACAGCAGAAGATTTGAGTGCACAACGTTTGGTTTAGCTTTGATAGCCATAATCAGCAATTGTGTACATTTGAGCTGAATGTGTCAAAATCTTAAAAATTAACAGGTGCCCAAGCAATTTCATGCGAGAATCATCATCCGGATGCCAAAATAAACTAAATACAGCAAAAGATTTGAGTGCACAACGTTTGGTTTAGATTTGACAGCCATAATCAGCAATTGTGTACATTTGAGCTGAATGTGTCAAAATCTTAAAAATTAACAGGTGCCTAAGCAATTTCATGCTAGAATCATCATCCGGGTGCCAAAATAAACTAAATACAGCAAAAGATTTGAGTGCACAACGTTTGGTTTAGCTTTGAAAGCCATAATCAGCAATTGTGTACATTTGAGCTGAATGTGTCAAAATCTTAAAAATTAACAGGTGCCCAAGCAATTTCATGCTAGAATCATCATCCGGATGCCAAAATAAACTAAATACAGCAAAGGATTTGAGTCCACAACGTTTGGTTTAGCTTTGACAGCCATAATCACCTTTTTATTGCTTTAAATGCGTTCTTAGCGCATGATTGTACATTTGAGCTGAATGTGTCAAAATCTTAAAAATTAACAGGTGCCCAAGCAATTTCATGCTAGAATCATCATCCGGATGCCAAAATAAACTAAATACAGCAAAAGATTTGAGTGCACAACGTTTGGTTTAGATTTGACAGCCATAATCAGCAATTGTGTACATTTGAGCTGAATGTGTCAAAATCTTAAAAATTAACAGGTGCCCAAGCAATTTCATGCTAGAATCATCATCCGGATGCCAAAATAAACTAAATACAGCAAAAGATTTTTGTGCACAACGTTTGGTTTAGATTTGACAGCCATAATCAGCAATTGTGTACATTTCAGCTGAATGTGTCAAAATCTTAAAAATTAACAGGTGCCCAAGCAATTTCATGCTAGAATCATCATCCGGATGCCAAAATAAACTAAATACAGCAAAAGATTTGAGTGCACAACGTTTGGTTTAGGTTTGACAGCCATAATCATCTTTTAATTGCTCTAAATGCGTTTTTAGCGCATGATTGTACATTTGAGCTGAATGTGTCAACATCTTAAAAATTAACAGGTGCCCAAGCAATTTCATGCTAAAATCATCATCCGGATGCCAAAATATACTAAATACAGCAAAAGATTTGAGTGCACAACGTTTGGTTTAGGTTTGACAGCCATAATCAGCAATTGTATACATTTGAGCTGAATGTGTCAAAATCTTAAAAATTAACAGGTGCCCAAGCAATTTCATGCTAGAATCATCATCCGGGTGCCAAAATAAACTAAATACAGCAAAAGATTTGAGTCCATAACGTTTGGTTTAGGTTTGACTGCCATAATCACCTTTTTATTGCTTTAAATGCGTTTTTAGCGCATGATTGTACATTTGAGCTGAATGTGTCAAAATCTTAAAAATTAACAGGTGCCCAAGCAATTTCATGCTAGAATCATCATCCGGATGCCAAAATAAACTAAATACAGCAAAAGATTTGAGTGCACAACGTTTGGTTTAGCTTTGATAGCCATAATCAGCAATTGTGTACATTTGAGCTGAATGTGTCAAAATCTTAAAAATTAACAGGTGCCCAAGCAATTTCATGCGAGAATCATCATCCGGATGCCAAAATAAACTAAATACAGCAAAAGATTTGAGTGCACAACGTTTGGTTTAGATTTGACAGCCATAATCAGCAATTGTGTACATCTGAGCTGAATGTGTCAAAATCTTAAAAATTAACAGGTGCCTAAGCAATTTCATGCTAGAATCATCATCCGGATGCCAAAATAAACTAAATACAGCAAAAGATTTGAGTGCACAACGTTTGGTTTAGCTTTGACAGCCATAATCAGCAATTGTGTACATTTGAGCTGAATGTGTCAAAATCTTAAAAATTAACAGGTGCCCAAGCAATTTCATGCTAGAATCATCATCCGGATGCCAAAATAAACTAAATACAGCAAAAGATTTGATTGCACAACGTTTGGTTTAGATTTGACAGCCATAATCAGCAATTGTGTACATTTGAGCTGAATGTGTCAAAATCTTAAAAATTAACAGGTGCCCAAGCAATTTCATGCTAGAATCATCATCCGGATGCCAAAATAAACTAAATACAGCAAAGGATTTGAGTCCACAACGTTTGGTTTAGCTTTGACAGCCATAATCACCTTTTTATTGCTTTAAATGCGTTCTTAGCGCATGATTGTACATTTGAGCTGAATGTGTCAAAATCTTAAAAATTAACAGGTGCCCAAGCAATTTCATGCTAGAATCATCATCCGGATGCCAAAATAAACTAAATACAGCAAAAGATTTGAGTGCACAACGTTTGGTTTAGATTTGACAGCCATAATCAGCAATTGTGTACATTTGAGCTGAATGTGTCAAAATCTTAAAAATTAACAGGTGCCCAAGCAATTTCATGCTAGAATCATCATCCGGATGCCAAAATAAACTAAATACAGCAAAAGATTTGAGTCCACAACGTTTGGTTTAGGTTTGACAGCCATAATCACCTTTTTATTGCTTTAAATGCGTTCTTAGCGCATGATTGTACATTTGAGCTGAATGTGTCAAAATCTTAAAAACTAACAGGTGCCCAAGCAATTTCATGCTAGAATCATCAT
The DNA here is from genome assembly GCF_051991245.1 of Festucalex cinctus. Taxonomy (NCBI): domain Eukaryota; kingdom Metazoa; phylum Chordata; class Actinopteri; order Syngnathiformes; family Syngnathidae; genus Festucalex; species Festucalex cinctus. The sequence goes on from NC_135417.1 coordinate 31,123,005, forward strand.
CCGGATGCCAAAATAAACTAAATACAGCAAAAGATTTGAGTCCACAACGTTTGGTTTAGGTTTGACAGCCATAATCACCTTTTTATTGCTTTAAATGCGTTCTTAGCGCATGATTGTACATTTGAGCTGAATGTGTCAAAATCTTAAAAACTAACAGGTGCCCAAGCAATTTCATGCTAGAATCATCATCCGGATGCCAAAATAAACTAAATACAGCAAAAGATTTGAGTGCACAACGTTTGGTTTAGATTTGACAGCCATAATCAGCAATTGTGTACATTTGAGCTGAATGTGTCAAAATCTTAAAAATTAACAGGTGCCCAAGCAATTTCATGCTAGAATCATCATCCGGATGCCAAAATAAACAAAATACAGCAAAAGATTTTTGTGCACAACGTTTGGTTTAGATTTGACAGCCATAATCAGCAATTGTGTACATTTGAGCTGAATGTGTCAAAATCTTAAAAATTAACAGGTGCCCAAGCAATTTCATGCTAGAATCATCATCCGGATGCCAAAATAAACTAAATACAGCAAAAGATTTGAGTGCACAACGTTTGGTTCAGATTTGACAGCCATAATCAGCAATTGTGTACATTTGAACTGAATGTGTCAAAATCTTAAAAATTAACAGCTGCCCAAGCTATTTCATGCTAGAATCATCATCCGGATGCCAAAATAAACTAAATACAGCTAAAGATTTGAGTGAACAACGTTTGGTTTAGGTTTGACAGCCATAATCATCTTGTTATTGCTTTAAATGCGTTTTTAGCGCATGATTGTACATTTGAGCTGAATGTGTCAAAATCTTAAAAATTAACAGGTGCCCAAGCAATTTCATGCTAGAATCATCATCCGGGTGCCAAAATAAACTAAATACAGCTAAAGATTTGAGTGAACAACGTTTGGTTTAGGTTTGACAGCCATAATCATCTTGTTATTGCTTTAAATGCGTTTTTTTGCGCATGATTGTACAGTTGAGCTGAATGTGTCAATCTTAAAAATTAACAGGTGCCCAAGCAATTTCATGCTAGAATCATCATCCGGATGCCAAAATAAACTAAATACAGCAAAAGATTTGAGTGCACAACGTTTGGTTTAGATTTGACAGCCATAATCAGCAATTGTGTACATTTGAGTTGAATGTGTCAAAATCTTAAACATTAACAGGTGCCCAAGCAATTTCATTCTAGAATCATCATCCGGATGCCAAAATAAACTAAATACAGCAAAAGATTTGAGTCCACAACGTTTGGTTTAGGTTTGACAGACATAATCACCTTCTTATTGCTTTAAATGCGTTCTTAGCGCATGATTGTACATTTGAGCTGAATGTGTCAAAATCTTAAAAATTAACAGGTGCCCAAGCAATTTCATGCTAGAATCATCATCCGGATGCCAAAATAAACTAAATACAGCAAAAGATTTGAGTGCACAACGTTTGGTTTAGATTTGACAGCCATAATCAGCAATTGTGTACATTTGAGCTGAATGTGTCAAAATCTTAAAAATTAACAGGTGCCCAAGCAATTTCATGCTAGAATCATCATCCGGATGCCAAAATAAACTAAATACAGCAAAAGATTTGAGTGCACAACGTTTGGTTTAGGTTTGACAGCCATAATCAGCAATTGTGTACATTTGAGCTGAATGTGTCAAAATCTTAAAAATTAACAGGTGCCCAAGCAATTTCATGCTAGAATCATCATCCGGATGCCAAAATAAACTAAATACAGCAAAAGATTTGAGTGCACAACGTTTGGTTTAGGTTTGACAGCCATAATCACCTTTTTATTGCTTTAAATGCGTTTTTAGCGCATGATTGTACATTTGAGCTGAATGTGTCAAAATCTTAAAAATTAACAGGTGCCCAAGCAATTTCATGCTAGAATCATCATCCGGATGCCAAAATAAACTAAATACAGCAAAAGATTTTTGTGCACAACGTTTGGTTTAGATTTGACAGCCATAATCAGCAATTGTGTACATTTGAGCTGAATGTGTCAAAATCTTAAAAATTAACAGGTGCCCAAGCAATTTCATGCTAGAATCATCATCCGGATGCCAAAATAAACTAAATACAGCAAAAGATTTGAGTGCACAACGTTTGGTTCAGATTTGACAGCCATAATCAGCAATTGTGTACATTTGAACTGAATGTGTCAAAATCTTAAAAATTAACAGCTGCCCAAGCTATTTCATGCTAGAATCATCATCCGGATGCCAAAATAAACTAAATACAGCTAAAGATTTGAGTGAACAACGTTTGGTTTAGGTTTGACAGCCATAATCATCTTGTTATTGCTTTAAATGCGTTTTTAGCGCATGATTGTACATTTGAGCTGAATGTGTCAAAATCTTAAAAATTAACAGGTGCCCAAGCAATTTCATGCTAAAATCATCATCCGGATGCCAAAATATACTAAATACAGCAAAAGATTTGAGTGCACAACGTTTGGTTTAGGTTTGACAGCCATAATCAGCAATTGTATACATTTGAGCTGAATGTGTCAAAATCTTAAAAATTAACAGGTGCCCAAGCAATTTCATGCTAGAATCATCATCCGGGTGCCAAAATAAACTAAATACAGCAAAAGATTTGAGTCCATAACGTTTGGTTTAGGTTTGACTGCCATAATCACCTTTTTATTGCTTTAAATGCGTTTTTAGCGCATGATTGTACATTTGAGCTGAATGTGTCAAAATCTTAAAAATTAACAGGTGCCCAAGCAATTTCATGCTAGAATCATCATCCGGATGCCAAAATAAACTAAATACAGCAAAAGATTTGAGTGCACAACGTTTGGTTTAGCTTTGATAGCCATAATCAGCAATTGTGTACATTTGAGCTGAATGTGTCAAAATCTTAAAAATTAACAGGTGCCCAAGCAATTTCATGCGAGAATCATCATCCGGATGCCAAAATAAACTAAATACAGCAAAAGATTTGAGTGCACAACGTTTGGTTTAGATTTGACAGCCATAATCAGCAATTGTGTACATTTGAGCTGAATGTGTCAAAATCTTAAAAATTAACAGGTGCCTAAGCAATTTCATGCTAGAATCATCATCCGGATGCCAAAATAAACTAAATACAGCAAAAGATTTGAGTGCACAACGTTTGGTTTAGCTTTGACAGCCATAATCAGCAATTGTGTACATTTGAGCTGAATGTGTCAAAATCTTAAAAATTAACAGGTGCCCAAGCAATTTCATGCTAGAATCATCATCCGGATGCCAAAATAAACTAAATACAGCAAAAGATTTGATTGCACAACGTTTGGTTTAGATTTGACAGCCATAATCAGCAATTGTGTACATATGAGCTGAATGTGTCAAAATCTTAAAAATTAACAGGTGCCCAAGCAATTTCATGCTAGAATCATCATCCGGATGCCAAAATAAACTAAATACAGCAAAGGATTTGAGTCCACAACGTTTGGTTTAGCTTTGACAGCCATAATCACCTTTTTATTGCTTTAAATGCGTTCTTAGCGCATGATTGTACATTTGAGCTGAATGTGTCAAAATCTTAAAAATTAACAGGTGCCCAAGCAATTTCATGCTAGAATCATCATCCGGATGCCAAAATAAACTAAATACAGCAAAAGATTTGAGTGCACAACGTTTGGTTTAGATTTGACAGCCATAATCAGCAATTGTGTACATTTGAGCTGAATGTGTCAAAATCTTAAAAATTAACAGGTGCCCAAGCAATTTCATGCTAGAATCATCATCCGGATGCCAAAATAAACTAAATACAGCAAAAGATTTGAGTCCACAACGTTTGGTTTAGGTTTGACAGCCATAATCACCTTTTTATTGCTTTAAATGCGTTCTTAGCGCATGATTGTACATTTGAGCTGAATGTGTCAAAATCTTAAAAACTAACAGGTGCCCAAGCAATTTCATGCTAGAATCATCATCCGGATGCCAAAATAAACTAAATACAGCAAAAGATTTGAGTCCACAACGTTTGGTTTAGGTTTGACAGCCATAATCACCTTTTAATTGCTTTAAATGCGTTCTTAGCGCATGATTGTACATTTGAGCTGAATGTGTCAAAATCTTAAAAATTAACAGGTGCCCAAGCAATTTCATGCTAGAATCATCATCCGGATGCCAAAATAAACTAAATACAGCAAAAGATTTGAGTGCACAACGTTTGGTTTAGATTTGACAGCCATAATCAGCAATTGTGTACATTTGAGCTGAATGTGTCAAAATCTTAAAAATTAACAGGTGCCCAAGCAATTTCATGCTAGAATCATCATCCGGATGCCAAAATAAACTAAATACAGCAAAAGATTTTTGTGCACAACGTTTGGTTTAGATTTGACAGCCATAATCAGCAATTGTGTACATTTGAGCTGAATGTGTCAAAATCTTAAAAATTAACAGGTGCCCAAGCAATTTCATGCTAGAATCATCATCCGGATGCCAAAATAAACTAAATACAGCAAAAGATTTGAGTGCACAACGTTTGGTTCAGATTTGACAGCCATAATCAGCAATTGTGTACATTTGAACTGAATGTGTCAAAATCTTAAAAATTAACAGCTGCCCAAGCTATTTCATGCTAGAATCATCATCCGGATGCCAAAATAAACTAAATACAGCTAAAGATTTTAGTGAACAACGTTTGGTTTAGGTTTGACAGCCATAATCATCTTGTTATTGCTTTAAATGCGTTTTTAGCGCATGATTGTACATTTGAGCTGAATGTGTCAAAATCTTAAAAATTAACAGGTGCCCAAGCAATTTCATGCTAGAATCATCATCCGGGTGCCAAAATAAACTAAATACAGCTAAAGATTTGAGTGAACAACGTTTGGTTTAGGTTTGACAGCCATAATCATCTTGTTATTGCTTTAAATGCGTTTTTTTGCGCATGATTGTACAGTTGAGCTGAATGTGTCAACATCTTAAAAATTAACAGGTGCCCAAGCAATTTCATGCTAAAATCATCATCCGGATGCCAACATATACTAAATACAGCAAAAGATTTGAGTGCACAACGTTTGGTTTAGGTTTGACAGCCATAATCAGCAATTGTGTACATTTGAGCTGAATGTGTCAAAATCTTAAAAATTAACAGGTGCCCAAGCAATTTCATGCTAGAATCATCATCCGGGTGCCAAAATAAACTAAATACAGCAAAAGATTTGAGTCCATAACGTTTGGTTTAAGTTTTACTGCCATAATCACCCTTTTATTGCTTTAAATGCGTTCTTAGCGCATGATTGTACATTTGAGCTGAATGTGTCAAAATCTTAAAAATGAACAGTGCCCAAGCAATTTCATGCGAGAATCATCATCCGGATGCCAAAATAAACTAAATACAGCAAAATATTTGAGTGCACAACGTTTGGTTTAGGTTTGACAGCTATAATCAAATTTTTATTGCTTTAAATGCGTTTTTAGCGTATGATTGTACATTTGAGCTGAATGTTTCAAAATCTTAAAAATTAACAGGTGCCCAAGCAATTTCATGCTAGAATCATCATCCGGATGCCAAAATAAACTAAATACAGCAAAAGATTTGAGTGCACAACGTTTGGTTTTGGTTTGACAGCCATAATCATCTTGTTATTGCTTTAAATGCGTTTTTTTGCGCATGATTGTACAGTTGAGCTGAATGTGTCAAAATCTTAAAAATTAACAGGTGCCCAAGCAATCTCATGCTAGAATCATCATCCGGATGCCAAAATAAACTAAACACAGCAAAAGATTTGAGTGCTCAACGTTTGGTTTAGCTTTGACAGCCATAATCAGCAATTGTGTACATTTGAGCTGAATGTGTCAAAATCTTAAAAATTCACAGGTGCCCAAGCAATTTCATGCGAGAATCATCATCCGGATGCCAAAATAAACTAAATACAGCAAAAGATTTTTGTGCACGTTTGGTTTAGATTTGACAGCCATAATCAGCAATTGTGTACATTTGAGCTGAATGTGTCAAAATCTTAAAAATTAACAGGTGCCCAAGCAATTTCATGCTAGAATCATCATCCGGATGCCAAAATAAACTAAATACAGCAAAAGATTTGAGTGCACAACGTTTGGTTCAGATTTGACAGCCATAATCAGCAATTGTGTACATTTGAACTGAATGTGTCAAAATCTTAAAAATTAACAGCTGCCCAAGCTATTTCATGCTAGAATCATCATCCGGATGCCAAAATAAACTAAATACAGCTAAAGATTTGAGTGAACAACGTTTGGTTTAGGTTTGACAGCCATAATCATCTTGTTATTGCTTTAAATGCGTTTTTAGCGCATGATTGTACATTTGAGCTGAATGTGTCAAAATCTTAAAAATTAACAGGTGCCCAAGCAATTTCATGCTAAAATCATCATCCGGATGCCAAAATATACTAAATACAGCAAAAGATTTGAGTGCACAACGTTTGGTTTAGGTTTGACAGCCATAATCAGCAATTGTATACATTTGAGCTGAATGTGTCAAAATCTTAAAAATTAACAGGTGCCCAAGCAATTTCATGCTAGAATCATCATCCGGGTGCCAAAATAAACTAAATACAGCAAAAGATTTGAGTCCATAACGTTTGGTTTAGGTTTGACTGCCATAATCACCTTTTTATTGCTTTAAATGCGTTTTTAGCGCATGATTGTACATTTGAGCTGAATGTGTCAAAATCTTAAAAATTAACAGGTGCCCAAGCAATTTCATGCTAGAATCATCATCCGGATGCCAAAATAAACTAAATACAGCAAAAGATTTGAGTGCACAACGTTTGGTTTAGCTTTGATAGCCATAATCAGCAATTGTGTACATTTGAGCTGAATGTGTCAAAATCTTAAAAATTAACAGGTGCCCAAGCAATTTCATGCGAGAATCATCATCCGGATGCCAAAATAAACTAAATACAGCAAAAGATTTGAGTGCACAACGTTTGGTTTAGATTTGACAGCCATAATCAGCAATTGTGTACATTTGAGCTGAATGTGTCAAAATCTTAAAAATTAACAGGTGCCTAAGCAATTTCATGCTAGAATCATCATCCGGATGCCAAAATAAACTAAATACAGCAAAAGATTTGAGTGCACAACGTTTGGTTTAGCTTTGACAGCCATAATCAGCAATTGTGTACATTTGAGCTGAATGTGTCAAAATCTTAAAAATTAACAGGTGCCCAAGCAATTTCATGCTAGAATCATCATCCGGATGCCAAAATAAACTAAATACAGCAAAAGATTTGATTGCACAACGTTTGGTTTAGATTTGACAGCCATAATCAGCAATTGTGTACATATGAGCTGAATGTGTCAAAATCTTAAAAATTAACAGGTGCCCAAGCAATTTCATGCTAGAATCATCATCCGGATGCCAAAATAAACTAAATACAGCAAAGGATTTGAGTCCACAACGTTTGGTTTAGCTTTGACAGCCATAATCACCTTTTTATTGCTTTAAATGCGTTCTTAGCGCATGATTGTACATTTGAGCTGAATGTGTCAAAATCTTAAAAATTAACAGGTGCCCAAGCAATTTCATGCTAGAATCATCATCCGGATGCCAAAATAAACTAAATACAGCAAAAGATTTGAGTGCACAACGTTTGGTTTAGATTTGACAGCCATAATCAGCAATTGTGTACATTTGAGCTGAATGTGTCAAAATCTTAAAAATTAACAGGTGCCCAAGCAATTTCATGCTAGAATCATCATCCGGATGCCAAAATAAACTAAATACAGCAAAAGATTTGAGTCCACAACGTTTGGTTTAGGTTTGACAGCCATAATCACCTTTTTATTGCTTTAAATGCGTTCTTAGCGCATGATTGTACATTTGAGCTGAATGTGTCAAAATCTTAAAAACTAACAGGTGCCCAAGCAATTTCATGCTAGAATCATCATCCGGATGCCAAAATAAACTAAATACAGCAAAAGATTTGAGTCCACAACGTTTGGTTTAGGTTTGACAGCCATAATCACCTTTTAATTGCTTTAAATGCGTTCTTAGCGCATGATTGTACATTTGAGCTGAATGTGTCAAAATCTTAAAAATTAACAGGTGCCCAAGCAATTTCATGCTAGAATCATCATCCGGATGCCAAAATAAACTAAATACAGCAAAAGATTTGAGTGCACAACGTTTGGTTTAGATTTGACAGCCATAATCAGCAATTGTGTACATTTGAGCTGAATGTGTCAAAATCTTAAAAATTAACAGGTGCCCAAGCAATTTCATGCTAGAATCATCATCCGGATGCCAAAATAAACTAAATACAGCAAAAGATTTGAGTGCACAACGTTTGGTTCAGATTTGACAGCCATAATCAGCAATTGTGTACATTTGAACTGAATGTGTCAAAATCTTAAAAATTAACAGCTGCCCAAGCTATTTCATGCTAGAATCATCATCCGGATGCCAAAATAAACTAAATACAGCTAAAGATTTTAGTGAACAACGTTTGGTTTAGGTTTGACAGCCATAATCATCTTGTTATTGCTTTAAATGCGTTTTTAGCGCATGATTGTACATTTGAGCTGAATGTGTCAAAATCTTAAAAATTAACAGGTGCCCAAGCAATTTCATGCTAGAATCATCATCCGGGTGCCAAAATAAACTAAATACAGCTAAAGATTTGAGTGAACAACGTTTGGTTTAGGTTTGACAGCCATAATCATCTTGTTATTGCTTTAAATGCGTTTTTTTGCGCATGATTGTACAGTTGAGCTGAATGTGTCAACATCTTAAAAATTAACAGGTGCCCAAGCAATTTCATGCTAGAATCATCATCCGGATGCCAAAATAAACTAAATACAGCAAAAGATTTGAGTCCACAACGTTTGGTTTAGATTTGACAGCCATAATCAGCAATTGTGTACATTTGAGCTGAATGTGTCAAAATCTTAAAAATTAACAGGTGCCCAAGCAATTTCATGCTAGAATCATCATCCGGATGCCAAAATAAACTAAATACAGCAAAAGATTTGAGTGCACAACGTTTGGTTCAGATTTGACAGCCATAATCAGCAATTGTGTACATTTGAGCTGAATGTGTCAAAATCTTAAAAATTAACAGGTGCCCAAGCAATTTCATGCTAGAATCATCATCCGGATGCCAAAATAAACTAAATACAGCTAAAGATTTGAGTGCACAACGTTTGGTTTAGGTTTGACAGCCATAATCAGCAATTGTGTACATTTGAGCTGAATGTGTCAAAATCTTAAAAATTAACAGGTGCCCAAGCAATTTCATGCTAGAATCATCATCCGGGTGCCAAAATAAACTAAATACAGCAAAAGATTTGAGTCCATAACGTTTGGTTTAAGTTTTACTGCCATAATCACCCTTTTATTGCTTTAAATGCGTTCTTAGCGCATGATTGTACATTTGAGCTGAATGTGTCAAAATCTTAAAAATGAACAGTGCCCAAGCAATTTCATGCGAGAATCATCATCCGGATGCCAAAATAAACTAAATACAGCAAAATATTTGAGTGCACAACGTTTGGTTTAGGTTTGACAGCTATAATCAAATTTTTATTGCTTTAAATGCGTTTTTAGCGTATGATTGTACATTTGAGCTGAATGTTTCAAAATCTTAAAAATTAACAGGTGCCCAAGCAATTTCATGCTAGAATCATCATCCGGATGCCAAAATAAACTAAATACAGCAAAAGATTTGAGTGCACAACGTTTGGTTTTGGTTTGACAGCCATAATCATCTTGTTATTGCTTTAAATGCGTTTTTTTGCGCATGATTGTACAGTTGAGCTGAATGTGTCAAAATCTTAAAAATTAACAGGTGCCCAAGCAATCTCATGCTAGAATCATCATCCGGATGCCAAAATAAACTAAACACAGCAAAAGATTTGAGTGCTCAACGTTTGGTTTAGCTTTGACAGCCATAATCAGCAATTGTGTACATTTGAGCTGAATGTGTCAAAATCTTAAAAATTCACAGGTGCCCAAGCAATTTCATGCGAGAATCATCATCCGGATGCCAAAATAAACCAATTACAGCAAAATATTTGAGTGCACAACGTTTGGTTTAGATATGACAGCCATAATCAGCAATTGTGTACATTTGAGCTGAATATGTCAAAATCTTAAAAATTAACAGGTGCCCAAGCAATTTCATGCTAGAATCATCATCCGGATGCCAAAATAAACTAAATACAGCAAAAGATTTGAGTGCACAACGTTTGGTTTTGGTTTGACAGCCATAATAATCTTTTTATTGCTTTAAATGCGTTTTTAGCGCATGATTGTACATTTGAGCTGAATGTGTCAAAATCTTAAAAATTAACAGGTGCCCAAGCAATTTCATGCTAGAATCATCATCCGGGTGCCAAAATAAACTAAATACAGCAAAAGATTTGAGTCCACAACGTTTGGTTTAGGTTTGACAGCCATAATCACCTTTTTATTGCTTTAAATGCGTTCTTAGCGCATGATTGTACATTTGAGCTGAATGTGTCAAAATCTTAAAAATTAACAGGTGCCCAAGCAATTTCATGCTAGAATCATCATCCGGATGCCAAAATAAACTAAATACAGCAAAAGATTTGAGTGCACAACGTTTGGTTTAGATTTGACAGCCATAATCAGCAATTGTGTACATTTGAGCTGAATGTGTCAAAATCTTAAAAATTAACAGGTGCCCAAGCAATTTCATGCTAGAATCATCATCCGGATGCCAAAATAAACTAAATACAGCAAAAGATTTTTGTGCACAACGTTTGGTTTAGATTTGACAGCCATAATCAGCAATTGTGTACATTTGAGCTGAATGTGTCAAAATCTTAAAAATTAACAGGTGCCCAAGCAATTTCATGCTAGAATCATCATCCGGATGCCAAAATAAACTAAATACAGCAAAAGATTTGAGTGCACAACGTTTGGTTTAGGTTTGACAGCCATAATCATCTTTTAATTGCTCTAAATGCGTTTTTAGCGCATGATTGTACATTTGAGCTGAATGTGTCAAAATCTTAAAAATTAACAGGTGCCCAAGCAATTTCATGCTAGAATCATCATCCGGATGCCAAAATAAACTAAATACAGAAAAAGAGTTGAGTGCACAACGTTTGGTTTAGATTTGACAGCCATAATCAGCAATTATGTACATTTGAGCTGAATGTGTCAAAATCTTAAAAATTAACAGGTGCCCAAGCAGTTTCATGCTAGAATCATCATCCGGATGCCAAAATAAACTAAATACAGCAAAAGATTTGAGTGCACAACGTTTGGTTTAGGTTTGACAGCCATAATCATCTTGTTATTGCTTTAAATGCGTTTTTTGCGCATGATTGTACAGTTGAGCTGAATGTGTCAACATCTTAAAAATTAACAGGTGCCCAAGCAATTTCATGCTAAAATCATCATCCGGATGCCAAAATAAACTAAATACAGCAAAAGATTTGAGTGCACAACGTTTGGTTTAGATTTGACAGCCATAATCAGCAATTGTGTACATTTGAGCTGAATGTGTCAAAATCTTAAAAATTAACAGGTGCCCAAGCAATTTCATGCTAGAATCATCATCCGGATGCCAAAATAAACTAAATACAGCAAAAGATTTTTGTGCACAACGTTTGGTTTAGATTTGACAGCCATAATCAGCAATTGTGTACATTTGAGCTGAATGTGTCAAAATCTTAAAAATTAACAGGTGCCCAAGCAATTTCATGCTAGAATCATCATCCGGATGCCAAAATAAACTAAATACAGCAAAAGATTTGAGTGCACAACGTTTGGTTCAGATTTGACAGCCATAATCAGCAATTGTGTACATTTGAACTGAATGTGTCAAAATCTTAAAAATTAACAGCTGCCCAAGCTATTTCATGCTAGAATCATCATCCGGATGCCAAAATAAACTAAATACAGCAAAAGATTTGAGTGCACAACGTTTGGTTTTGGTTTGACAGCCATAATAATCTTGTTATTGCTTTAAATGCGTTTTTAGCGCATGATTGTACATTTGAGCTGAATGTGTCAAAATCTTAATAATTAACAGGTGCCCAAGCAATTTCATGCTAGAATCATCATCCGGGTGCCAAAATAAACTAAATACAGCTAAAGATTTGAGTGAACAACGTTTGGTTTAGGTTTGACAGCCATAATCATCTTGTTATTGCTTTAAATGCGTTTTTTTGCGCATGATTGTACAGTTGAGCTGAATGTGTCAACATCTTAAAAATTAACAGGTGCCCAAGCAATTTCATGCTAAAATCATCATCCGGATGCCAACATATACTAAATACAGCAAAAGATTTGAGTGCACAACGTTTGGTTTAGGTTTGACAGCCATAATCAGCAATTGTGTACATTTGAGCTGAATGTGTCAAAATCTTAAAAATTAACAGGTGCCCAAGCAATTTCATGCTAGAATCATCATCCGGGTGCCAAAATAAACTAAATACAGCAAAAGATTTGAGTCCATAACGTTTGGTTTAAGTTTTACTGCCATAATCACCCTTTTATTGCTTTAAATGCGTTCTTAGCGCATGATTGTACATTTGAGCTGAATGTGTCAAAATCTTAAAAATGAACAGTGCCCAAGCAATTTCATGCGAGAATCATCATCCGGATGCCAAAATAAACTAAATACAGCAAAATATTTGAGTGCACAACGTTTGGTTTAGGTTTGACAGCTATAATCAAATTTTTATTGCTTTAAATGCGTTTTTAGCGTATGATTGTACATTTGAGCTGAATGTTTCAAAATCTTAAAAATTAACAGGTGCCCAAGCAATTTCATGCTAGAATCATCATCCGGATGCCAAAATAAACTAAATACAGCAAAAGATTTGAGTGCACAACGTTTGGTTTTGGTTTGACAGCCATAATCATCTTGTTATTGCTTTAAATGCGTTTTTTTGCGCATGATTGTACAGTTGAGCTGAATGTGTCAAAATCTTAAAAATTAACAGGTGCCCAAGCAATCTCATGCTAGAATCATCATCCGGATGCCAAAATAAACTAAACACAGCAAAAGATTTGAGTGCTCAACGTTTGGTTTAGCTTTGACAGCCATAATCAGCAATTGTGTACATTTGAGCTGAATGTGTCAAAATCTTAAAAATTCACAGGTGCCCAAGCAATTTCATGCGAGAATCATCATCCGGATGCCAAAATAAACTAAATACAGCAAAAGATTTTTGTGCACAACGTTTGGTTTAGATTTGACAGCCATAATCAGCAATTGTGTACATTTGAGCTGAATGTGTCAAAATCTTAAAAATTAACAGGTGCCCAAGCAATTTCATGCTAGAATCATCATCCGGATGCCAAAATAAACTAAATACAGCAAAAGATTTGAGTGCACAACGTTTGGTTCAGATTTGACAGCCATAATCAGCAATTGTGTACATTTGAACTGAATGTGTCAAAATCTTAAAAATTAACAGCTGCCCAAGCTATTTCATGCTAGAATCATCATCCGGATGCCAAAATAAACTAAATACAGCTAAAGATTTGAGTGAACAACGTTTGGTTTAGGTTTGACAGCCATAATCATCTTGTTATTGCTTTAAATGCGTTTTTAGCGCATGATTGTACATTTGAGCTGAATGTGTCAAAATCTTAAAAATTAACAGGTGCCCAAGCAATTTCATGCTAAAATCATCATCCGGATGCCAAAATATACTAAATACAGCAAAAGATTTGAGTGCACAACGTTTGGTTTAGGTTTGACAGCCATAATAAGCAATTGTATACATTTGAGCTGAATGTGTCAAAATCTTAAAAATTAACAGGTGCCCAAGCAATTTCATGCTAGAATCATCATCCGGGTGCCAAAATAAACTAAATACAGCAAAAGATTTGAGTCCATAACGTTTGGTTTAGGTTTGACTGCCATAATCACCTTTTTATTGCTTTAAATGCGTTTTTAGCGCATGATTGTACATTTGAGCTGAATGTGTCAAAATCTTAAAAATTAACAGGTGCCCAAGCAATTTCATGCTAGAATCATCATCCGGATGCCAAAATAAACTAAATACAGCAAAAGATTTGAGTGCACAACGTTTGGTTTAGCTTTGATAGCCATAATCAGCAATTGTGTACATTTGAGCTGAATGTGTCAAAATCTTAAAAATTAACAGGTGCCCAAGCAATTTCATGCGAGAATCATCATCCGGATGCCAAAATAAACTAAATACAGCAAAAGATTTGAGTGCACAACGTTTGGTTTAGATTTGACAGCCATAATCAGCAATTGTGTACATTTGAGCTGAATGTGTCAAAATCTTAAAAATTAACAGGTGCCTAAGCAATTTCATGCTAGAATCATCATCCGGATGCCAAAATAAACTAAATACAGCAAAAGATTTGAGTGCACAACGTTTGGTTTAGCTTTGACAGCCATAATCAGCAATTGTGTACATTTGAGCTGAATGTGTCAAAATCTTAAAAATTAACAGGTGCCCAAGCAATTTCATGCTAGAATCATCATCCGGATGCCAAAATAAACTAAATACAGCAAAAGATTTGATTGCACAACGTTTGGTTTAGATTTGACAGCCATAATCAGCAATTGTGTACATATGAGCTGAATGTGTCAAAATCTTAAAAATTAACAGGTGCCCAAGCAATTTCATGCTAGAATCATCATCCGGATGCCAAAATAAACTAAATACAGCAAAGGATTTGAGTCCACAACGTTTGGTTTAGCTTTGACAGCCATAATCACCTTTTTATTGCTTTAAATGCGTTCTTAGCGCATGATTGTACATTTGAGCTGAATGTGTCAAAATCTTAAAAATTAACAGGTGCCCAAGCAATTTCATGCTAGAATCATCATCCGGATGCCAAAATAAACTAAATACAGCAAAAGATTTGAGTGCACAACGTTTGGTTTAGATTTGACAGCCATAATCAGCAATTGTGTACATTTGAGCTGAATGTGTCAAAATCTTAAAAATTAACAGGTGCCCAAGCAATTTCATGCTAGAATCATCATCCGGATGCCAAAATAAACTAAATACAGCAAAAGATTTGAGTCCACAACGTTTGGTTTAGGTTTGACAGCCATAATCACCTTTTTATTGCTTTAAATGCGTTCTTAGCGCATGATTGTACATTTGAGCTGAATGTGTCAAAATCTTAAAAACTAACAGGTGCCCAAGCAATTTCATGCTAGAATCATCATCCGGATGCCAAAATAAACTAAATACAGCAAAAGATTTGAGTCCACAACGTTTGGTTTAGGTTTGACAGCCATAATCACCTTTTAATTGCTTTAAATGCGTTCTTAGCGCATGATTGTACATTTGAGCTGAATGTGTCAAAATCTTAAAAATTAACAGGTGCCCAAGCAATTTCATGCTAGAATCATCATCCGGATGCCAAAATAAACTAAATACAGCAAAAGATTTGAGTGCACAACGTTTGGTTTAGATTTGACAGCCATAATCAGCAATTGTGTACATTTGAGCTGAATGTGTCAAAATCTTAAAAATTAACAGGTGCCCAAGCAATTTCATGCTAGAATCATCATCCGGATGCCAAAATAAACTAAATACAGCAAAAGATTTTTGTGCACAACGTTTGGTTTAGATTTGACAGCGATAATCAGCAATTGTGTACATTTGAGCTGAATGTGTCAAAATCTTAAAAATTAACAGGTGCCCAAGCAATTTCATGCTAGAATCATCATCCGGATGCCAAAATAAACTAAATACAGCAAAAGATTTGAGTGCACAACGTTTGGTTCAGATTTGACAGCCATAATCAGCAATTGTGTACATTTGAACTGAATGTGTCAAAATCTTAAAAATTAACAGCTGCCCAAGCTATTTCATGCTAGAATCATCATCCGGATGCCAAAATAAACTAAATACAGCTAAAGATTTTAGTGAACAACGTTTGGTTTAGGTTTGACAGCCATAATCATCTTGTTATTGCTTTAAATGCGTTTTTAGCGCATGATTGTACATTTGAGCTGAATGTGTCAAAATCTTAAAAATTAACAGGTGCCCAAGCAATTTCATGCTAGAATCATCATCCGGGTGCCAAAATAAACTAAATACAGCTAAAGATTTGAGTGAACAACGTTTGGTTTAGGTTTGACAGCCATAATCATCTTGTTATTGCTTTAAATGCGTTTTTTTGCGCATGATTGTACAGTTGAGCTGAATGTGTCAACATCTTAAAAATTAACAGGTGCCCAAGCAATTTCATGCTAGAATCATCATCCGGATGCCAAAATAAACTAAATACAGCAAAAGATTTGAGTCCACAACGTTTGGTTTAGGTTTGACAGCCATAATCACCTTTTAATTGCTTTAAATGCGTTCTTAGCGCATGATTGTACATTTGAGCTGAATGTGTCAAAATCTTAAAAATTAACAGGTGCCCAAGCAATTTCATGCTAGAATCATCATCCGGATGCCAAAATAAACTAAATACAGCAAAAGATTTGAGTGCACAACGTTTGGTTTAGATTTGACAGCCATAATCAGCAATTGTGTACATTTGAGCTGAATGTGTCAAAATCTTAAAAATTAACAGGTGCCCAAGCAATTTCATGCTAGAATCATCATCCGGATGCCAAAATAAACTAAATACAGCTAAAGATTTGAGTGCACAACGTTTGGTTTAGGTTTGACAGCCATAATCAGCAATTGTGTACATTTGAGCTGAATGTGTCAAAATCTTAAAAATTAACAGGTGCCCAAGCAATTTCATGCTAGAATCATCATCCGGGTGCCAAAATAAACTAAATACAGCAAAAGATTTGAGTCCATAACGTTTGGTTTAAGTTTTACTGCCATAATCACCCTTTTATTGCTTTAAATGCGTTCTTAGCGCATGATTGTACATTTGAGCTGAATGTGTCAAAATCTTAAAAATGAACAGTGCCCAAGCAATTTCATGCGAGAATCATCATCCGGATGCCAAAATAAACTAAATACAGCAAAATATTTGAGTGCACAACGTTTGGTTTAGGTTTGACAGCTATAATCAAATTTTTATTGCTTTAAATGCGTTTTTAGCGTATGATTGTACATTTGAGCTGAATGTTTCAAAATCTTAAAAATTAACAGGTGCCCAAGCAATTTCATGCTAGAATCATCATCCGGATGCCAAAATAAACTAAATACAGCAAAAGATTTGAGTGCACAACGTTTGGTTTTGGTTTGACAGCCATAATCATCTTGTTATTGCTTTAAATGCGTTTTTTTGCGCATGATTGTACAGTTGAGCTGAATGTGTCAAAATCTTAAAAATTAACAGGTGCCCAAGCAATCTCATGCTAGAATCATCATCCGGATGCCAAAATAAACTAAACACAGCAAAAGATTTGAGTGCTCAACGTTTGGTTTAGCTTTGACAGCCATAATCAGCAATTGTGTACATTTGAGCTGAATGTGTCAAAATCTTAAAAATTCACAGGTGCCCAAGCAATTTCATGCGAGAATCATCATCCGGATGCCAAAATAAACTAAATACAGCAAAAGATTTGAGTGCACAACGTTTGGTTTAGATTTGACAGCCATAATCAGCAATTGTGTACATTTGAGCTGAATGTGTCAAAATCTTAAAAATTAACAGGTGCCCAAGCAATTTCATGCTAGAATCATCATCCGGATGCCAAAATAAACTAAATACAGCAAAAGATTTGAGTCCACAACGTTTGGTTTAGGTTTGACAGCCATAATCACCTTTTTATTGCTTTAAATGCGTTCTTAGCGCATGATTGTACATTTGAGCTGAATGTGTCAAAATCTTAAAAACTAACAGGTGCCCAAGCAATTTCATGCTAGAATCATCATCCGGATGCCAAAATAAACTAAATACAGCAAAAGATTTGATTGCACAACGTTTGGTTTAGATTTGACAGCCATAATCAGCAATTGTGTACATTTGAGCTGAATGTGTCAAAATCTTAAAAATTAACAGGTGCCCAAGCAATTTCATGCTAGAATCATCATCCGGATGCCAAAATAAACTAAATACAGCAAAGGATTTGAGTCCACAACGTTTGGTTTAGCTTTGACAGCCATAATCACCTTTTTATTGCTTTAAATGCGTTCTTAGCGCATGATTGTACATTTGAGCTGAATGTGTCAAAATCTTAAAAATTAACAGGTGCCCAAGCAATTTCATGCTAGAATCATCATCCGGATGCCAAAATAAACTAAATACAGCAAAAGATTTGAGTGCACAACGTTTGGTTTAGATTTGACAGCCATAATCAGCAATTGTGTACATTTGAGCTGAATGTGTCAAAATCTTAAAAATTAACAGGTGCCCAAGCAATTTCATGCTAGAATCATCATCCGGATGCCAAAATAAACTAAATACAGCAAAAGATTTGAGTGCACAACGTTTGGTTCAGATTTGACAGCCATAATCAGCAATTGTGTACATTTGAACTGAATGTGTCAAAATCTTAAAAATTAACAGCTGCCCAAGCTATTTCATGCTAGAATCATCATCCGGATGCCAAAATAAACTAAATACAGCAAAAGATTTGAGTGCACAACGTTTGGTTTTGGTTTGACAGCCATAATAATCTTTTTATTGCTTTAAATGCGTTTTTAGCGCATGATTGTACAGTTGAGCTGAATGTGTCAAAATCTTAAAAATTAACAGGTGCCCAAGCAATCTCATGCTAGAATCATCATCCGGATGCCAAAATAAACTAAACACAGCAAAAGATTTGAGTGCTCAACGTTTGGTTTAGCTTTGACAGCCATAATCAGCAATTGTGTACATTTGAGCTGAATGTGTCAAAATCTTAAAAATTAACAGGTGCCCAAGCAATTTCATGCTAGAATCATCATCCGGATGCCAAAATAAACCAATTACAGCAAAAGATTTGAGTGCACAACGTTTGGTTTAGATATGACAGCCATAATCAGCAATTGTGTACATTTGAGCTGAATATGTCAAAATCTTAAAAATTAACAGGTGCCCAAGCAATTTCATGCTAGAATCATCATCCGGATGCAAAAATAAACTAAATACAGCAAAAGATTTGAGTGCACAACGTTTGGTTTTGGTTTGACAGCCATAATAATCTTTTTATTGCTTTAAATGCGTTTTTAGCGCATGATTGTACATTTGAGCTGAATGTGTCAAAATCTTAAAAATTAACAGGTGCCCAAGCAATTTCATGCTAGAATCATCATCCGGGTGCCAAAATAAACTAAATACAGCTAAAGATTTGAGTGAACAACGTTTGGTTTAGGTTTGACAGCCATAATCATCTTGTTATTGCTTTAAATGCGTTTTTTTGCGCATGATTGTACAGTTGAGCTGAATGTGTCAACATCTTAAAAATTAACAGGTGCCCAAGCAATTTCATGCTAAAATCATCATCCGGATGCCAACATATACTAAATACAGCAAAAGATTTGAGTGCACAACGTTTGGTTTAGGTTTGACAGCCATAATCAGCAATTGTGTACATTTGAGCTGAATGTGTCAAAATCTTAAAAATTAACAGGTGCCCAAGCAATTTCATGCTAGAATCATCATCCGGGTGCCAAAATAAACTAAATACAGCAAAAGATTTGAGTCCATAACGTTTGGTTTAAGTTTTACTGCCATAATCACCTTTTTATTGCTTTAAATGCGTTCTTAGCGCATGATTGTACATTTGAGCTGAATGTGTCAAAATCTTAAAAATGAACAGTGCCCAAGCAATTTCATGCGAGAATCATCATCCGGATGCCAAAATAAACTAAATACAGCAAAATATTTGAGTGCACAACGTTTGGTTTAGGTTTGACAGCTATAATCAAATTTTTATTGCTTTAAATGCGTTTTTAGCGTATGATTGTACATTTGAGCTGAATGTTTCAAAATCTTAAAAATTAACAGGTGCCCAAGCAATTTCATGCTAGAATCATCATCCGGATGCCAAAATAAACTAAATACAGCAAAAGATTTGAGTGCACAACGTTTGGTTTTGGTTTGACAGCCATAATCATCTTGTTATTGCTTTAAATGCGTTTTTTTGCGCATGATTGTACAGTTGAGCTGAATGTGTCAAAATCTTAAAAATTAACAGGTGCCCAAGCAATCTCATGCTAGAATCATCATCCGGATGCCAAAATAAACTAAACACAGCAAAAGATTTGAGTGCTCAACGTTTGGTTTAGCTTTGACAGCCATAATCAGCAATTGTGTACATTTGAGCTGAATGTGTCAAAATCTTAAAAATTCACAGGTGCCCAAGCAATTTCATGCGAGAATCATCATCCGGATGCCAAAATAAACTAAATACAGCAAAAGATTTGAGTGCACAACGTTTGGTTTAGATTTGACAGCCATAATCAGCAATTGTGTACATTTGAGCTGAATGTGTCAAAATCTTAAAAATTAACAGGTGCCCAAGCAATTTCATGCTAGAATCATCATCCGGATGCCAAAATAAACTAAATACAGCAAAAGATTTGAGTCCACAACGTTTGGTTTAGGTTTGACAGCCATAATCACCTTTTTATTGCTTTAAATGCGTTCTTAGCGCATGATTGTACATTTGAGCTGAATGTGTCAAAATCTTAAAAACTAACAGGTGCCCAAGCAATTTCATGCTAGAATCATCATCCGGATGCCAAAATAAACTAAATACAGCAAAAGATTTGAGTCCACAACGTTTGGTTTAGGTTTGACAGCCATAATCACCTTTTAATTGCTTTAAATGCGTTCTTAGCGCATGATTGTACATTTGAGCTGAATGTGTCAAAATCTTAAAAATTAACAGGTGCCCAAGCAATTTCATGCTAGAATCATCATCCGGATGCCAAAATAAACTAAATACAGCAAAAGATTTGAGTGCACAACGTTTGGTTTAGATTTGACAGCCATAATCAGCAATTGTGTACATTTGAGCTGAATGTGTCAAAATCTTAAAAATTAACAGGTGCCCAAGCAATTTCATGCTAGAATCATCATCCGGATGCCAAAATAAACTAAATACAGCAAAAGATTTTTGTGCACAACGTTTGGTTTAGATTTGACAGCCATAATCAGCAATTGTGTACATTTGAGCTGAATGTGTCAAAATCTTAAAAATTAACAGGTGCCCAAGCAATTTCATGCTAGAATCATCATCCGGATGCCAAAATAAACTAAATACAGCAAAAGATTTGAGTGCACAACGTTTGGTTTAGGTTTGACAGCCATAATCAGCAATTGTGTACATTTGAGCTGAATGTGTCAAAATCTTAAAAATTAACAGGTGCCCAAGCAATTTCATGCTAGAATCATCATCCGGATGCCAAAATAAACTAAATACAGCAAAAGATTTGAGTGCACAACGTTTGGTTTTGGTTTGACAGCCATAATAATCTTTTTATTGCTTTAAATGCGTTTTTAGCGCATGATTGTACATTTGAGCTGAATGTGTCAAAATCTTAAAAATGAACAGTGCCCAAGCAATTTCATGCGAGAATCATCATCCGGATGCCAAAATAAACTAAATACAGCAAAATATTTGAGTGCACAACGTTTGGTTTAGGTTTGACAGCTATAATCAAATTTTTATTGCTTTAAATGCGTTTTTAGCGTATGATTGTACATTTGAGCTGAATGTTTCAAAATCTTAAAAATTAACAGGTGCCCAAGCAATTTCATGCTAGAATCATCATCCGGATGCCAAAATAAACTAAATACAGCAAAAGATTTGAGTGCACAACGTTTGGTTTTGGTTTGACAGCCATAATCATCTTGTTATTGCTTTAAATGCGTTTTTTTGCGCATGATTGTACAGTTGAGCTGAATGTGTCAAAATCTTAAAAATTAACAGGTGCCCAAGCAATCTCATGCTAGAATCATCATCCGGATGCCAAAATAAACTAAACACAGCAAAAGATTTGAGTGCTCAACGTTTGGTTTAGCTTTGACAGCCATAATCAGCAATTGTGTACATTTGAGCTGAATGTGTCAAAATCTTAAAAATTCACAGGTGCCCAAGCAATTTCATGCGAGAATCATCATCCGGATGCCAAAATAAACTAAATACAGCAAAAGATTTGAGTGCACAACGTTTGGTTTAGATTTGACAGCCATAATCAGCAATTGTGTACATTTGAGCTGAATGTGTCAAAATCTTAAAAATTAACAGGTGCCCAAGCAATTTCATGCTAGAATCATCATCCGGATGCCAAAATAAACTAAATACAGCAAAAGATTTGAGTCCACAACGTTTGGTTTAGGTTTGACAGCCATAATCACCTTTTTATTGCTTTAAATGCGTTCTTAGCGCATGATTGTACATTTGAGCTGAATGTGTCAAAATCTTAAAAACTAACAGGTGCCCAAGCAATTTCATGCTAGAATCATCATCCGGATGCCAAAATAAACTAAATACAGCAAAAGATTTGAGTCCACAACGTTTGGTTTAGGTTTGACAGCCATAATCACCTTTTAATTGCTTTAGATGCGTTCTTAGCGCATGATTGTACATTTGAGCTGAATGTGTCAAAATCTTAAAAATTAACAGGTGCCCAAGCAATTTCATGCTAGAATCATCATCCGGATGCCAAAATAAACTAAATACAGCAAAAGATTTGAGTGCACAACGTTTGGTTTAGATTTGACAGCCATAATCAGCAATTGTGTACATTTGAGCTGAATGTGTCAAAATCTTAAAAATTAACAGGTGCCCAAGCAATTTCATGCTAGAATCATCATCCGGATGCCAAAATAAACTAAATACAGCAAAAGATTTTTGTGCACAACGTTTGGTTTAGATTTGACAGCCATAATCAGCAATTGTGTACATTTGAGCTGAATGTGTCAAAATCTTAAAAATTAACAGGTGCCCAAGCAATTTCATGCTAGAATCATCATCCGGATGCCAAAATAAACTAAATACAGCAAAAGATTTGAGTGCACAACGTTTGGTTTAGGTTTGACAGCCATAATCAGCAATTGTGTACATTTGAGCTGAATGTGTCAAAATCTTAAAAATTAACAGGTGCCCAAGCAATTTCATGCTAGAATCATCATCCGGATGCCAAAATAAACTAAATACAGCAAAAGATTTGAGTGCACAACGTTTGGTTTTGGTTTGACAGCCATAATAATCTTTTTATTGCTTTAAATGCGTTTTTAGCGCATGATTGTACATTTGAGCTGAATGTGTCAAAATCTTAAAAATGAACAGTGCCCAAGCAATTTCATGCGAGAATCATCATCCGGATGCCAAAATAAACTAAATACAGCAAAATATTTGAGTGCACAACGTTTGGTTTAGGTTTGACAGCTATAATCAAATTTTTATTGCTTTAAATGCGTTTTTAGCGTATGATTGTACATTTGAGCTGAATGTTTCAAAATCTTAAAAATTAACAGGTGCCCAAGCAATTTCATGCTAGAATCATCATCCGGATGCCAAAATAAACTAAATACAGCAAAAGATTTGAGTGCACAACGTTTGGTTTTGGTTTGACAGCCATAATCATCTTGTTATTGCTTTAAATGCGTTTTTTTGCGCATGATTGTACAGTTGAGCTGAATGTGTCAAAATCTTAAAAATTAACAGGTGCCCAAGCAATCTCATGCTAGAATCATCATCCGGATGCCAAAATAAACTAAACACAGCAAAAGATTTGAGTGCTCAACGTTTGGTTTAGCTTTGACAGCCATAATCAGCAATTGTGTACATTTGAGCTGAATGTGTCAAAATCTTAAAAATTCACAGGTGCCCAAGCAATTTCATGCGAGAATCATCATCCGGATGCCAAAATAAACTAAATACAGCAAAAGATTTGAGTGCACAACGTTTGGTTTAGATTTGACAGCCATAATCAGCAATTGTGTACATTTGAGCTGAATGTGTCAAAATCTTAAAAATTAACAGGTGCCCAAGCAATTTCATGCTAGAATCATCATCCGGATGCCAAAATAAACTAAATACAGCAAAAGATTTGAGTCCACAACGTTTGGTTTAGGTTTGACAGCCATAATCACCTTTTTATTGCTTTAAATGCGTTCTTAGCGCATGATTGTACATTTGAGCTGAATGTGTCAAAATCTTAAAAACTAACAGGTGCCCAAGCAATTTCATGCTAGAATCATCATCCGGATGTCAAAATAAACTAAATACAGCAAAAGATTTGAGTCCACAACGTTTGGTTTAGGTTTGACAGCCATAATCACCTTTTAATTGCTTTAAATGCGTTCTTAGCGCATGATTGTACATTTGAGCTGAATGTGTCAAAATCTTAAAAATTAACAGGTGCCCAAGCAATTTCATGCTAGAATCATCATCCGGATGCCAAAATAAACTAAATACAGCAAAAGATTTGAGTGCACAACGTTTGGTTTAGATTTGACAGCCATAATCAGCAATTGTGTACATTTGAGCTGAATGTGTCAAAATCTTAAAAATTAACAGGTGCCCAAGCAATTTCATGCTAGAATCATCATCCGGATGCCAAAATAAACTAAATACAGCAAAAGATTTTTGTGCACAACGTTTGGTTTAGATTTGACAGCCATAATCAGCAATTGTGTACATTTGAGCTGAATGTGTCAAAATCTTAAAAATTAACAGGTGCCCAAGCAATTTCATGCTAGAATCATCATCCGGATGCCAAAATAAACTAAATACAGCAAAAGATTTGAGTGCACAACGTTTGGTTCAGATTTGACAGCCATAATCAGCAATTGTGTACATTTGAACTGAATGTGTCAAAATCTTAAAAATTAACAGCTGCCCAAGCTATTTCATGCTAGAATCATCATCCGGATGCCAAAATAAACTAAATACAGCAAAAGATTTGAGTGCACAACGTTTGGTTTTGGTTTGACAGCCATAATAATCTTTTTATTGCTTTAAATGCGTTTTTAGCGCATGATTGTACATTTGAGCTGAATGTGTCAAAATCTTAAAAATTAACAGGTGCCCAAGCAATTTCATGCTAGAATCATCATCCGGGTGCCAAAATAAACTAAATACAGCTAAAGATTTGAGTGAACAACGTTTGGTTTAGGTTTGACAGCCATAATCATCTTGTTATTGCTTTAAATGCGTTTTTTTGCGCATGATTGTACAGTTGAGCTGAATGTGTCAACATCTTAAAAATTAACAGGTGCCCAAGCAATTTCATGCTAAAATCATCACCCGGATGCCAACATATACTAAATACAGCAAAAGATTTGAGTGCTCAACGTTTGGTTTAGCTTTGACAGCCATAATCAGCAATTGTGTACATTTGAGCTGAATGTGTCAAAATCTTAAAAATTCACAGGTGCCCAAGCAATTTCATGCGAGAATCATCATCCGGATGCCAAAATAAACTAAATACAGCAAAAGATTTGAGTGCACAACGTTTGGTTTAGATTTGACAGCCATAATCAGCAATTGTGTACATTTGAGCTGAATGTGTCAAAATCTTAAAAATTAACAGGTGCCCAAGCAATTTCATGCTAGAATCATCATCCGGATGCCAAAATAAACTAAATACAGCAAAAGATTTGAGTCCACAACGTTTGGTTTAGGTTTGACAGCCATAATCACCTTTTTATTGCTTTAAATGCGTTCTTAGCGCATGATTGTACATTTGAGCTGAATGTGTCAAAATCTTAAAAACTAACAGGTGCCCAAGCAATTTCATGCTAGAATCATCATCCGGATGCCAAAATAAACTAAATACAGCAAAAGATTTGAGTGCACAACGTTTGGTTTTGGTTTGACAGCCATAATAATCTTTTTATTGCTTTAAATGCGTTCTTAGCGCATGATTGTACATTTGAGCTGAATGTGTCAAAATCTTCAAAATTAACAGGTGCCCAAGCAATTTCATGCTAGAATCATCATCCGGATGCCAAAATAAACTAAATACAGCAAAAGATGTGAGTCCACAACGTTTGGTTTAGGTTTGACAGCCATAATCACCTTTTTATTGCTTTAAATGCGTTCTTAGCGCATGATTGTACATTTGAGCTGAATGTGTCAAAATCTTCAAAATTAACAGGTGCCCAAGCAATTTCATGCTAGAATCATCATCCGGATGCCAAAATAAACTAAATACAGCAAAAGATTTGAGTGCACAACGATTGGTTTAGATTTGACAGCCATAATCAGCAATTGTGTACATTTGAGCTGAATGTGTCAAAATCTTAAAAATTAACAGGTGCCCAAGCAATTTCATGCTAGAATCATCATCCGGATGCCAAAATAAACTAAATACAGCAAAAGATTTGAGTGCACAACGTTTGGTTTAGATTTGACAGCCATAATCAGCAATTGTGTACATTTGAGCTGAATGTGTCAAAATCTTAAAAATTAACAGGTGCCCAAGAAATTTCATGCTAGAATCATCATCCGGATGCCAAAATAAACTAAATACAGCAAAAGATTTGAGTCCACAACGTTTGGTTTAGGTTTGACAGCCATAATCACCTTTTTATTGCTTTAAATGCGTTCTTAGCGCATGATTGTACATTTGAGCTGAATGTGTCAAAATCTTCAAAATTAACAGGTGCCCAAGCAATTTCATGCTAGAATCATCATCCGGATGCCAAAATAAACTAAATACAGCAAAAGATGTGAGTCCACAACGTTTGGTTTAGGTTTGACAGCCATAATCACCTTTTTATTGCTTTAAATGCGTTCTTAGCGCATGATTGTACATTTGAGCTGAATGTGTCAAAATCTTCAAAATTAACAGGTGCCCAAGCAATTTCATGCTAGAATCATCATCCGGATGCCAAAATAAACTAAATACAGCAAAAGATTTGAGTGCACAACGATTGGTTTAGATTTGACAGCCATAATCAGCAATTGTGTACATTTGAGCTGAATGTGTCAAAATCTTAAAAATTAACAGGTGCCCAAGCAATTTCATGCTAGAATCATCATCCGGATGCCAAAATAAACTAAATACAGCAAAAGATTTGAGTGCACAACGTTTGGTTTAGATTTGACAGCCATAATCAGCAATTGTGTACATTTGAGCTGAATGTGTCAAAATCTTAAAAATTAACAGGTGCCCAAGCAATTTCATGCTAGAATCATCATCCGGATGCCAAAATAAACTAAATACAGCAAAAGATGTGAGTCCACAACGTTTGGTTTAGGTTTGACAGCCATAATCACCTTTTTATTGCTTTAAATGCGTTCTTAGCGCATGATTGTACATTTGAGCTGAATGTGTCAAAATCTTCAAAATTAACAGGTGCCCAAGCAATTTCATGCTAGAATCATCATCCGGATGCCAAAATAAACTAAATACAGCAAAAGATTTGAGTGCACAACGTTTGGTTTTGGTTTGACAGCCATAATAATCTTTTTATTGCTTTAAATGCGTTTTTAGCGCATGATTGTACATTTGAGCTGAATGTGTCAAAATCTTAAAAATGAACAGTGCCCAAGCAATTTCATGCGAGAATCATCATCCGGATGCCAAAATAAACTAAATACAGCAAAATATTTGAGTGCACAACGTTTGGTTTAGGTTTGACAGCTATAATCAAATTTTTATTGCTTTAAATGCGTTTTTAGCGTATGATTGTACATTTGAGCTGAATGTTTCAAAATCTTAAAAATTAACAGGTGCCCAAGCAATTTCATGCTAGAATCATCATCCGGATGCCAAAATAAACTAAATACAGCAAAAGATTTGAGTGCACAACGTTTGGTTTTGGTTTGACAGCCATAATCATCTTGTTATTGCTTTAAATGCGTTTTTTTGCGCATGATTGTACAGTTGAGCTGAATGTGTCAAAATCTTAAAAATTAACAGGTGCCCAAGCAATCTCATGCTAGAATCATCATCCGGATGCCAAAATAAACTAAACACAGCAAAAGATTTGAGTGCTCAACGTTTGGTTTAGCTTTGACAGCCATAATCAGCAATTGTGTACATTTGAGCTGAATGTGTCAAAATCTTAAAAATTCACAGGTGCCCAAGCAATTTCATGCGAGAATCATCATCCGGATGCCAAAATAAACTAAATACAGCAAAAGATTTGAGTGCACAACGTTTGGTTTAGATTTGACAGCCATAATCAGCAATTGTGTACATTTGAGCTGAATGTGTCAAAATCTTAAAAATTAACAGGTGCCCAAGCAATTTCATGCTAGAATCATCATCCGGATGCCAAAATAAACTAAATACAGCAAAAGATTTGAGTGCACAACGTTTGGTTTAGATTTGACAGCCATAATCAGCAATTGTGTACATTTGAGCTGAATGTGTCAAAATCTTAAAAATTAACAGGTGCCCAAGAAATTTCATGCTAGAATCATCATCCGGATGCCAAAATAAACTAAATACAGCAAAAGATTTGAGTCCACAACGTTTGGTTTAGGTTTGACAGCCATAATCACCTTTTTATTGCTTTAAATGCGTTCTTAGCGCATGATTGTACATTTGAGCTGAATGTGTCAAAATCTTAAAAATTAACAGGTGCCCAAGCAATTTCATGCTAGAATCATCATCCGGATGCCAAAATAAACTAAATACAGCAAAAGATTTGAGTGCACAACGTTTGGTTTAGATTTGACAGCCATAATCAGCAATTGTGTACATTTGAGCTGAATGTGTCAAAATCTTAAAAATTAACAGGTGCCCAAGCAATTTCATGCTAGAATCATCATCTGGATGCCAAAATAAACTAAATACAGCAAAAGATTTGAGTGCACAACGTTTGGTTTAGATTTGACAGCCATAATCAGCAATTGTGTACATTTGAGCTGAATGTGTCAAAATCTTAAAAATTAACAGGTGCCCAAGCAATTTCATGCTAGAATCATCATCCGGATGCCAAAATAAACTAAATACAGCAAAAGATTTGAGTGCACAACGTTTGGTTTAGATTTGACAGCCATAATCAGCAATTGTGTACATTTGAGCTGAATGTGTCAAAATCTTAAAAATTAACAGGTGCCCAAGAAATTTCATGCTAGAATCATCATCCGGATGCCAAAATAAACTAAATACAGCAAAAGATTTGAGTCCACAACGTTTGGTTTAGGTTTGACAGCCATATAATCACCTTTTTATTGCTTTAAATGCGTTCTTAGCGCATGATTGTACATTTGAGCTGAATGTGTCAAAATCTTAAAAATTAACAGGTGCCCAAGCAATTTCATGCTAGAATCATCATCCGGATGCCAAAATAAACTAAATACAGCAAAAGATTTGAGTGCACAACGTTTGGTTTAGATTTGACAGCCATAATCAGCAATTGTGTACATTTGAGCTGAATGTGTCAAAATCTTAAAAATTAACAGGTGCCCAAGCAATTTCATGCTAGAATCATCATCTGGATGCCAAAATAAACTAAATACAGCAAAAGATTTGAGTCCACAACGTTTGGTTTAGGTTTGACAGCCATAATCACCTTTTTATTGCTTTAAATGCGTTCTTAGCGCATGATTGTACATTTGAGCTGAATGTGTCAAAATCTTAAAAATTAACAGGTGCCCAAGCAATTTCATGCTAGAATCATCATCCGGATGCCAAAATAAACTAAATACAGCAAAAGATTTGAGTGCACAACGTTTGGTTTAGATTTGACAGCCATAATCAGCAATTGTGTACATTTGAGCTGAATGTGTCAAAATCTTAAAAATTAACAGGTGCCCAAGCAATTTCATGCTAGAATCATCATCCGGATGCCAAAATAAACTAAATACAGCAAAAGATGTGAGTCCACAACGTTTGGTTTAGGTTTGACAGCCATAATCACCTTTTTATTGCTTTAAATGCGTTCTTAGCGCATGATTGTACATTTGAGCTGAATGTGTCAAAATCTTCAAAATTAACAGGTGCCCAAGCAATTTCATGCTAGAATCATCATCCGGATGCCAAAATAAACTAAATACAGCAAAAGATTTGAGTCCACAACGTTTGGTTTAGGTTTGACAGCCATAATCACCTTTTTATTGCTTTAAATGCGTTCTTAGCGCATGATTGTACATTTGAGCTGAATGTGTCAAAATCTTAAAAATTAACAGGTGCCCAAGCAATTTCATGCTAGAATCATCATCCGGATGCCAAAATAAACTAAATACAGCAAAAGATTTGAGTGCACAACGTTTGGTTTAGATTTGACAGCCATAATCAGCAATTGTGTACATTTGAGCTGAATGTGTCAAAATCTTAAAAATTAACAGGTGCCCAAGCAATTTCATGCTAGAATCATCATCCGGATGCCAAAATAAACTAAATACAGCAAAAGATTTGAGTGCACAACGTTTGGTTTAGATTTGACAGCCATAATCAGCAATTGTGTACATTTGAGCTGAATGTGTCAAAATCTTAAAAATTAACAGGTGCCCAAGCAATTTCATGCTAGAATCATCATCTGGATGCCAAAATAAACTAAATACAGCAAAAGATTTTAGTCCACAACGTTTGGTTTAGGTTTGACAGCCATAATCACCTTTTTATTGCTTTAAATGCGTTCTTAGCGCATGATTGTACATTTGAGCTGAATGTGTCAAAATCTTAAAAATTAACAGGTGCCCAAGCAATTTCATGCTAGAATCATCATCCGGATGCCAAAATAAACTAAATACAGCAAAAGATTTGAGTGCACAACGTTTGGTTTAGATTTGACAGCCATAATCAGCAATTGTGTACATTTGAGCTGAATGTGTCAAAATCTTAAAAATTAACAGGTGCCCAAGCAATTTCATGCTAGAATCATCATCCGGATGCCAAAATAAACTAAATACAGCAAAAGATTTGAGTGCACAACGTTTGGTTTAGATTTGACAGCCATAATCAGCAATTGTGTACATTTGAGCTGAATGTGTCAAAATCTTAAAAATTAACAGGTGCCCAAGAAATTTCATGCTAGAATCATCATCCGGATGCCAAAATAAACTAAATACAGCAAAAGATTTGAGTCCACAACGTTTGGTTTAGGTTTGACAGCCATAATCACCTTTTTATTGCTTTAAATGCGTTCTTAGCGCATGATTGTACATTTGAGCTGAATGTGTCAAAATCTTAAAAATTAACAGGTGCCCAAGCAATTTCATGCTAGAATCATCATCCGGATGCCAAAATAAACTAAATACAGCAAAAGATTTGAGTGCACAACGTTTGGTTTAGATTTGACAGCCATAATCAGCAATTGTGTACATTTGAGCTGAATGTGTCAAAATCTTAAAAATTAACAGGTGCCCAAGCAATTTCATGCTAGAATCATCATCTGGATGCCAAAATAAACTAAATACAGCAAAAGATTTGAGTGCACAACGTTTGGTTTAGATTTGACAGCCATAATCAGCAATTGTGTACATTTGAGCTGAATGTGTCAAAATCTTAAAAATTAACAGGTGCCCAAGCAATTTCATGCTAGAATCATCATCCGGATGCCAAAATAAACTAAATACAGCAAAAGATTTGAGTGCACAACGTTTGGTTTAGATTTGACAGCCATAATCAGCAATTGTGTACATTTGAGCTGAATGTGTCAAAATCTTAAAAATTAACAGGTGCCCAAGAAATTTCATGCTAGAATCATCATCCGGATGCCAAAATAAACTAAATACAGCAAAAGATTTGAGTCCACAACGTTTGGTTTAGGTTTGACAGCCATATAATCACCTTTTTATTGCTTTAAATGCGTTCTTAGCGCATGATTGTACATTTGAGCTGAATGTGTCAAAATCTTAAAAATTAACAGGTGCCCAAGCAATTTCATGCTAGAATCATCATCCGGATGCCAAAATAAACTAAATACAGCAAAAGATTTGAGTGCACAACGTTTGGTTTAGATTTGACAGCCATAATCAGCAATTGTGTACATTTGAGCTGAATGTGTCAAAATCTTAAAAATTAACAGGTGCCCAAGCAATTTCATGCTAGAATCATCATCTGGATGCCAAAATAAACTAAATACAGCAAAAGATTTGAGTCCACAACGTTTGGTTTAGGTTTGACAGCCATAATCACCTTTTTATTGCTTTAAATGCGTTCTTAGCGCATGATTGTACATTTGAGCTGAATGTGTCAAAATCTTAAAAATTAACAGGTGCCCAAGCAATTTCATGCTAGAATCATCATCCGGATGCCAAAATAAACTAAATACAGCAAAAGATTTGAGTGCACAACGTTTGGTTTAGATTTGACAGCCATAATCAGCAATTGTGTACATTTGAGCTGAATGTGTCAAAATCTTAAAAATTAACAGGTGCCCAAGCAATTTCATGCTAGAATCATCATCCGGATGCCAAAATAAACTAAATACAGCAAAAGATGTGAGTCCACAACGTTTGGTTTAGGTTTGACAGCCATAATCACCTTTTTATTGCTTTAAATGCGTTCTTAGCGCATGATTGTACATTTGAGCTGAATGTGTCAAAATCTTCAAAATTAACAGGTGCCCAAGCAATTTCATGCTAGAATCATCATCCGGATGCCAAAATAAACTAAATACAGCAAAAGATTTGAGTCCACAACGTTTGGTTTAGGTTTGACAGCCATAATCACCTTTTTATTGCTTTAAATGCGTTCTTAGCGCATGATTGTACATTTGAGCTGAATGTGTCAAAATCTTAAAAACTAACAGGTGCCCAAGCAATTTCATGCTAGAATCATCATCCGGATGTCAAAATAAACTAAATACAGCAAAAGATTTGAGTCCACAACGTTTGGTTTAGGTTTGACAGCCATAATCACCTTTTAATTGCTTTAAATGCGTTCTTAGCGCATGATTGTACATTTGAGCTGAATGTGTCAAAATCTTAAAAATTAACAGGTGCCCAAGCAATTTCATGCTAGAATCATCATCCGGATGCCAAAATAAACTAAATACAGCAAAAGATTTGAGTGCACAACGTTTGGTTTAGATTTGACAGCCATAATCAGCAATTGTGTACATTTGAGCTGAATGTGTCAAAATCTTAAAAATTAACAGGTGCCCAAGCAATTTCATGCTAGAATCATCATCCGGATGCCAAAATAAACTAAATACAGCAAAAGATTTTTGTGCACAACGTTTGGTTTAGATTTGACAGCCATAATCAGCAATTGTGTACATTTGAGCTGAATGTGTCAAAATCTTAAAAATTCACAGGTGCCCAAGCAATTTCATGCGAGAATCATCATCCGGATGCCAAAATAAACTAAATACAGCAAAAGATTTGAGTGCACAACGTTTGGTTTAGATTTGACAGCCATAATCAGCAATTGTGTACATTTGAGCTGAATGTGTCAAAATCTTAAAAATTAACAGGTGCCCAAGCAATTTCATGCTAGAATCATCATCCGGATGCCAAAATAAACTAAATACAGCAAAAGATTTGAGTGCACAACGTTTGGTTTAGATTTGACAGCCATAATCAGCAATTGTGTACATTTGAGCTGAATGTGTCAAAATCTTAAAAATTAACAGGTGCCCAAGAAATTTCATGCTAGAATCATCATCCGGATGCCAAAATAAACTAAATACAGCAAAAGATTTGAGTCCACAACGTTTGGTTTAGGTTTGACAGCCATAATCACCTTTTTATTGCTTTAAATGCGTTCTTAGCGCATGATTGTACATTTGAGCTGAATGTGTCAAAATCTTAAAAATTAACAGGTGCCCAAGCAATTTCATGCTAGAATCATCATCCGGATGCCAAAATAAACTAAATACAGCAAAAGATTTGAGTGCACAACGTTTGGTTTAGATTTGACAGCCATAATCAGCAATTGTGTACATTTGAGCTGAATGTGTCAAAATCTTAAAAATTAACAGGTGCCCAAGCAATTTCATGCTAGAATCATCATCTGGATGCCAAAATAAACTAAATACAGCAAAAGATTTGAGTGCACAACGTTTGGTTTAGATTTGACAGCCATAATCAGCAATTGTGTACATTTGAGCTGAATGTGTCAAAATCTTAAAAATTAACAGGTGCCCAAGCAATTTCATGCTAGAATCATCATCCGGATGCCAAAATAAACTAAATACAGCAAAAGATTTGAGTGCACAACGTTTGGTTTAGATTTGACAGCCATAATCAGCAATTGTGTACATTTGAGCTGAATGTGTCAAAATCTTAAAAATTAACAGGTGCCCAAGAAATTTCATGCTAGAATCATCATCCGGATGCCAAAATAAACTAAATACAGCAAAAGATTTGAGTCCACAACGTTTGGTTTAGGTTTGACAGCCATATAATCACCTTTTTATTGCTTTAAATGCGTTCTTAGCGCATGATTGTACATTTGAGCTGAATGTGTCAAAATCTTAAAAATTAACAGGTGCCCAAGCAATTTCATGCTAGAATCATCATCCGGATGCCAAAATAAACTAAATACAGCAAAAGATTTGAGTGCACAACGTTTGGTTTAGATTTGACAGCCATAATCAGCAATTGTGTACATTTGAGCTGAATGTGTCAAAATCTTAAAAATTAACAGGTGCCCAAGCAATTTCATGCTAGAATCATCATCTGGATGCCAAAATAAACTAAATACAGCAAAAGATTTGAGTCCACAACGTTTGGTTTAGGTTTGACAGCCATAATCACCTTTTTATTGCTTTAAATGCGTTCTTAGCGCATGATTGTACATTTGAGCTGAATGTGTCAAAATCTTAAAAATTAACAGGTGCCCAAGCAATTTCATGCTAGAATCATCATCCGGATGCCAAAATAAACTAAATACAGCAAAAGATTTGAGTGCACAACGTTTGGTTTAGATTTGACAGCCATAATCAGCAATTGTGTACATTTGAGCTGAATGTGTCAAAATCTTAAAAATTAACAGGTGCCCAAGCAATTTCATGCTAGAATCATCATCCGGATGCCAAAATAAACTAAATACAGCAAAAGATGTGAGTCCACAACGTTTGGTTTAGGTTTGACAGCCATAATCACCTTTTTATTGCTTTAAATGCGTTCTTAGCGCATGATTGTACATTTGAGCTGAATGTGTCAAAATCTTCAAAATTAACAGGTGCCCAAGCAATTTCATGCTAGAATCATCATCCGGATGCCAAAATAAACTAAATACAGCAAAAGATTTGAGTCCACAACGTTTGGTTTAGGTTTGACAGCCATAATCACCTTTTTATTGCTTTAAATGCGTTCTTAGCGCATGATTGTACATTTGAGCTGAATGTGTCAAAATCTTAAAAATTAACAGGTGCCCAAGCAATTTCATGCTAGAATCATCATCCGGATGCCAAAATAAACTAAATACAGCAAAAGATTTGAGTGCACAACGTTTGGTTTAGATTTGACAGCCATAATCAGCAATTGTGTACATTTGAGCTGAATGTGTCAAAATCTTAAAAATTAACAGGTGCCCAAGCAATTTCATGCTAGAATCATCATCCGGATGCCAAAATAAACTAAATACAGCAAAAGATTTGAGTGCACAACGTTTGGTTTAGATTTGACAGCCATAATCAGCAATTGTGTACATTTGAGCTGAATGTGTCAAAATCTTAAAAATTAACAGGTGCCCAAGCAATTTCATGCTAGAATCATCATCTGGATGCCAAAATAAACTAAATACAGCAAAAGATTTTAGTCCACAACGTTTGGTTTAGGTTTGACAGCCATAATCACCTTTTTATTGCTTTAAATGCGTTCTTAGCGCATGATTGTACATTTGAGCTGAATGTGTCAAAATCTTAAAAATTAACAGGTGCCCAAGCAATTTCATGCTAGAATCATCATCCGGATGCCAAAATAAACTAAATACAGCAAAAGATTTGAGTGCACAACGTTTGGTTTAGATTTGACAGCCATAATCAGCAATTGTGTACATTTGAGCTGAATGTGTCAAAATCTTAAAAATTAACAGGTGCCCAAGCAATTTCATGCTAGAATCATCATCCGGATGCCAAAATAAACTAAATACAGCAAAAGATTTGAGTGCACAACGTTTGGTTTAGATTTGACAGCCATAATCAGCAATTGTGTACATTTGAGCTGAATGTGTCAAAATCTTAAAAATTAACAGGTGCCCAAGAAATTTCATGCTAGAATCATCATCCGGATGCCAAAATAAACTAAATACAGCAAAAGATTTGAGTCCACAACGTTTGGTTTAGGTTTGACAGCCATAATCACCTTTTTATTGCTTTAAATGCGTTCTTAGCGCATGATTGTACATTTGAGCTGAATGTGTCAAAATCTTAAAAATTAACAGGTGCCCAAGCAATTTCATGCTAGAATCATCATCCGGATGCCAAAATAAACTAAATACAGCAAAAGATTTGAGTGCACAACGTTTGGTTTAGATTTGACAGCCATAATCAGCAATTGTGTACATTTGAGCTGAATGTGTCAAAATCTTAAAAATTAACAGGTGCCCAAGCAATTTCATGCTAGAATCATCATCTGGATGCCAAAATAAACTAAATACAGCAAAAGATTTGAGTGCACAACGTTTGGTTTAGATTTGACAGCCATAATCAGCAATTGTGTACATTTGAGCTGAATGTGTCAAAATCTTAAAAATTAACAGGTGCCCAAGCAATTTCATGCTAGAATCATCATCCGGATGCCAAAATAAACTAAATACAGCAAAAGATTTGAGTGCACAACGTTTGGTTTAGATTTGACAGCCATAATCAGCAATTGTGTACATTTGAGCTGAATGTGTCAAAATCTTAAAAATTAACAGGTGCCCAAGCAATTTCATGCTAGAATCATCATCTGGATGCCAAAATAAACTAAATACAGCAAAAGATTTGAGTCCACAACGTTTGGTTTAGGTTTGACAGCCATAATCACCTTTTTAATTGCTTTAAATGCGTTCTTAGCGCATGATTGTACATTTGAGCTGAATGTGTCAAAATCTTAAAAATTAACAGGTGCCCAAGCAATTTCATGCTAGAATCATCATCCGGATGCCAAAATAAACTAAATACAGCAAAAGATTTGAGTGCACAACGTTTGGTTTAGATTTGACAGCCATAATCAGCAATTGTGTACATTTGAGCTGAATGTGTCAAAATCTTAAAAATTAACAGGTGCCCAAGCAATTTCATGCTAGAATCATCATCCGGATGCCAAAATAAACTAAATACAGCAAAAGATGTGAGTCCACAACGTTTGGTTTAGGTTTGACAGCCATAATCACCTTTTTATTGCTTTAAATGCGTTCTTAGCGCATGATTGTACATTTGAGCTGAATGTGTCAAAATCTTCAAAATTAACAGGTGCCCAAGCAATTTCATGCTAGAATCATCATCCGGATGCCAAAATAAACTAAATACAGCAAAAGATTTGAGTCCACAACGTTTGGTTTAGGTTTGACAGCCATAATCACCTTTTTATTGCTTTAAATGCGTTCTTAGCGCATGATTGTACATTTGAGCTGAATGTGTCAAAATCTTAAAAATTAACAGGTGCCCAAGCAATTTCATGCTAGAATCATCATCCGGATGCCAAAATAAACTAAATACAGCAAAAGATTTGAGTGCA
Organism: Festucalex cinctus; assembly: GCF_051991245.1. Lineage (NCBI taxonomy): Eukaryota > Metazoa > Chordata > Actinopteri > Syngnathiformes > Syngnathidae > Festucalex > Festucalex cinctus. Next base: position 31,160,342 of record NC_135417.1, read on the forward strand.
CAACGTTTGGTTTAGATTTGACAGCCATAATCAGCAATTGTGTACATTTGAGCTGAATGTGTCAAAATCTTAAAAATTAACAGGTGCCCAAGCAATTTCATGCTAGAATCATCATCCGGATGCCAAAATAAACTAAATACAGCAAAAGATTTGAGTGCACAACGTTTGGTTTAGATTTGACAGCCATAATCAGCAATTGTGTACATTTGAGCTGAATGTGTCAAAATCTTAAAAATTAACAGGTGCCCAAGCAATTTCATGCTAGAATCATCATCTGGATGCCAAAATAAACTAAATACAGCAAAAGATTTTAGTCCACAACGTTTGGTTTAGGTTTGACAGCCATAATCACCTTTTTATTGCTTTAAATGCGTTCTTAGCGCATGATTGTACATTTGAGCTGAATGTGTCAAAATCTTAAAAATTAACAGGTGCCCAAGCAATTTCATGCTAGAATCATCATCCGGATGCCAAAATAAACTAAATACAGCAAAAGATTTGAGTGCACAACGTTTGGTTTAGATTTGACAGCCATAATCAGCAATTGTGTACATTTGAGCTGAATGTGTCAAAATCTTAAAAATTAACAGGTGCCCAAGCAATTTCATGCTAGAATCATCATCCGGATGCCAAAATAAACTAAATACAGCAAAAGATTTGAGTGCACAACGTTTGGTTTAGATTTGACAGCCATAATCAGCAATTGTGTACATTTGAGCTGAATGTGTCAAAATCTTAAAAATTAACAGGTGCCCAAGAAATTTCATGCTAGAATCATCATCCGGATGCCAAAATAAACTAAATACAGCAAAAGATTTGAGTCCACAACGTTTGGTTTAGGTTTGACAGCCATATAATCACCTTTTTATTGCTTTAAATGCGTTCTTAGCGCATGATTGTACATTTGAGCTGAATGTGTCAAAATCTTAAAAATTAACAGGTGCCCAAGCAATTTCATGCTAGAATCATCATCCGGATGCCAAAATAAACTAAATACAGCAAAAGATTTGAGTGCACAACGTTTGGTTTAGATTTGACAGCCATAATCAGCAATTGTGTACATTTGAGCTGAATGTGTCAAAATCTTAAAAATTAACAGGTGCCCAAGCAATTTCATGCTAGAATCATCATCTGGATGCCAAAATAAACTAAATACAGCAAAAGATTTGAGTCCACAACGTTTGGTTTAGGTTTGACAGCCATAATCACCTTTTTATTGCTTTAAATGCGTTCTTAGCGCATGATTGTACATTTGAGCTGAATGTGTCAAAATCTTAAAAATTAACAGGTGCCCAAGCAATTTCATGCTAGAATCATCATCCGGATGCCAAAATAAACTAAATACAGCAAAAGATTTGAGTGCACAACGTTTGGTTTAGATTTGACAGCCATAATCAGCAATTGTGTACATTTGAGCTGAATGTGTCAAAATCTTAAAAATTAACAGGTGCCCAAGCAATTTCATGCTAGAATCATCATCCGGATGCCAAAATAAACTAAATACAGCAAAAGATGTGAGTCCACAACGTTTGGTTTAGGTTTGACAGCCATAATCACCTTTTTATTGCTTTAAATGCGTTCTTAGCGCATGATTGTACATTTGAGCTGAATGTGTCAAAATCTTCAAAATTAACAGGTGCCCAAGCAATTTCATGCTAGAATCATCATCCGGATGCCAAAATAAACTAAATACAGCAAAAGATTTGAGTCCACAACGTTTGGTTTAGGTTTGACAGCCATAATCACCTTTTTATTGCTTTAAATGCGTTCTTAGCGCATGATTGTACATTTGAGCTGAATGTGTCAAAATCTTAAAAATTAACAGGTGCCCAAGCAATTTCATGCTAGAATCATCATCCGGATGCCAAAATAAACTAAATACAGCAAAAGATTTGAGTGCACAACGTTTGGTTTAGATTTGACAGCCATAATCAGCAATTGTGTACATTTGAGCTGAATGTGTCAAAATCTTAAAAATTAACAGGTGCCCAAGCAATTTCATGCTAGAATCATCATCCGGATGCCAAAATAAACTAAATACAGCAAAAGATTTGAGTGCACAACGTTTGGTTTAGATTTGACAGCCATAATCAGCAATTGTGTACATTTGAGCTGAATGTGTCAAAATCTTAAAAATTAACAGGTGCCCAAGCAATTTCATGCTAGAATCATCATCTGGATGCCAAAATAAACTAAATACAGCAAAAGATTTTAGTCCACAACGTTTGGTTTAGGTTTGACAGCCATAATCACCTTTTTATTGCTTTAAATGCGTTCTTAGCGCATGATTGTACATTTGAGCTGAATGTGTCAAAATCTTAAAAATTAACAGGTGCCCAAGCAATTTCATGCTAGAATCATCATCCGGATGCCAAAATAAACTAAATACAGCAAAAGATTTGAGTGCACAACGTTTGGTTTAGATTTGACAGCCATAATCAGCAATTGTGTACATTTGAGCTGAATGTGTCAAAATCTTAAAAATTAACAGGTGCCCAAGCAATTTCATGCTAGAATCATCATCCGGATGCCAAAATAAACTAAATACAGCAAAAGATTTGAGTGCACAACGTTTGGTTTAGATTTGACAGCCATAATCAGCAATTGTGTACATTTGAGCTGAATGTGTCAAAATCTTAAAAATTAACAGGTGCCCAAGAAATTTCATGCTAGAATCATCATCCGGATGCCAAAATAAACTAAATACAGCAAAAGATTTGAGTCCACAACGTTTGGTTTAGGTTTGACAGCCATAATCACCTTTTTATTGCTTTAAATGCGTTCTTAGCGCATGATTGTACATTTGAGCTGAATGTGTCAAAATCTTAAAAATTAACAGGTGCCCAAGCAATTTCATGCTAGAATCATCATCCGGATGCCAAAATAAACTAAATACAGCAAAAGATTTGAGTGCACAACGTTTGGTTTAGATTTGACAGCCATAATCAGCAATTGTGTACATTTGAGCTGAATGTGTCAAAATCTTAAAAATTAACAGGTGCCCAAGCAATTTCATGCTAGAATCATCATCCGGATGCCAAAATAAACTAAATACAGCAAAAGATTTGAGTGCACAACGTTTGGTTTAGATTTGACAGCCATAATCAGCAATTGTGTACATTTGAGCTGAATGTGTCAAAATCTTAAAAATTAACAGGTGCCCAAGAAATTTCATGCTAGAATCATCATCCGGATGCCAAAATAAACTAAATACAGCAAAAGATTTGAGTCCACAACGTTTGGTTTAGGTTTGACAGCCATATAATCACCTTTTTATTGCTTTAAATGCGTTCTTAGCGCATGATTGTACATTTGAGCTGAATGTGTCAAAATCTTAAAAATTAACAGGTGCCCAAGCAATTTCATGCTAGAATCATCATCCGGATGCCAAAATAAACTAAATACAGCAAAAGATTTGAGTGCACAACGTTTGGTTTAGATTTGACAGCCATAATCAGCAATTGTGTACATTTGAGCTGAATGTGTCAAAATCTTAAAAATTAACAGGTGCCCAAGCAATTTCATGCTAGAATCATCATCTGGATGCCAAAATAAACTAAATACAGCAAAAGATTTGAGTCCACAACGTTTGGTTTAGGTTTGACAGCCATAATCACCTTTTTATTGCTTTAAATGCGTTCTTAGCGCATGATTGTACATTTGAGCTGAATGTGTCAAAATCTTAAAAATTAACAGGTGCCCAAGCAATTTCATGCTAGAATCATCATCCGGATGCCAAAATAAACTAAATACAGCAAAAGATTTGAGTGCACAACGTTTGGTTTAGATTTGACAGCCATAATCAGCAATTGTGTACATTTGAGCTGAATGTGTCAAAATCTTAAAAATTAACAGGTGCCCAAGCAATTTCATGCTAGAATCATCATCCGGATGCCAAAATAAACTAAATACAGCAAAAGATGTGAGTCCACAACGTTTGGTTTAGGTTTGACAGCCATAATCACCTTTTTATTGCTTTAAATGCGTTCTTAGCGCATGATTGTACATTTGAGCTGAATGTGTCAAAATCTTCAAAATTAACAGGTGCCCAAGCAATTTCATGCTAGAATCATCATCCGGATGCCAAAATAAACTAAATACAGCAAAAGATTTGAGTCCACAACGTTTGGTTTAGGTTTGACAGCCATAATCACCTTTTTATTGCTTTAAATGCGTTCTTAGCGCATGATTGTACATTTGAGCTGAATGTGTCAAAATCTTAAAAATTAACAGGTGCCCAAGCAATTTCATGCTAGAATCATCATCCGGATGCCAAAATAAACTAAATACAGCAAAAGATTTGAGTGCACAACGTTTGGTTTAGATTTGACAGCCATAATCAGCAATTGTGTACATTTGAGCTGAATGTGTCAAAATCTTAAAAATTAACAGGTGCCCAAGCAATTTCATGCTAGAATCATCATCCGGATGCCAAAATAAACTAAATACAGCAAAAGATGTGAGTCCACAACGTTTGGTTTAGGTTTGACAGCCATAATCACCTTTTTATTGCTTTAAATGCGTTCTTAGCGCATGATTGTACATTTGAGCTGAATGTGTCAAAATCTTCAAAATTAACAGGTGCCCAAGCAATTTCATGCTAGAATCATCATCCGGATGCCAAAATAAACTAAATACAGCAAAAGATTTGAGTCCACAACGTTTGGTTTAGGTTTGACAGCCATAATCACCTTTTTATTGCTTTAAATGCGTTCTTAGCGCATGATTGTACATTTGAGCTGAATGTGTCAAAATCTTAAAAATTAACAGGTGCCCAAGCAATTTCATGCTAGAATCATCATCCGGATGCCAAAATAAACTAAATACAGCAAAAGATTTGAGTGCACAACGTTTGGTTTAGATTTGACAGCCATAATCAGCAATTGTGTACATTTGAGCTGAATGTGTCAAAATCTTAAAAATTAACAGGTGCCCAAGCAATTTCATGCTAGAATCATCATCCGGATGCCAAAATAAACTAAATACAGCAAAAGATTTGAGTGCACAACGTTTGGTTTAGATTTGACAGCCATAATCAGCAATTGTGTACATTTGAGCTGAATGTGTCAAAATCTTAAAAATTAACAGGTGCCCAAGCAATTTCATGCTAGAATCATCATCTGGATGCCAAAATAAACTAAATACAGCAAAAGATTTTAGTCCACAACGTTTGGTTTAGGTTTGACAGCCATAATCACCTTTTTATTGCTTTAAATGCGTTCTTAGCGCATGATTGTACATTTGAGCTGAATGTGTCAAAATCTTAAAAATTAACAGGTGCCCAAGCAATTTCATGCTAGAATCATCATCCGGATGCCAAAATAAACTAAATACAGCAAAAGATTTGAGTGCACAACGTTTGGTTTAGATTTGACAGCCATAATCAGCAATTGTGTACATTTGAGCTGAATGTGTCAAAATCTTAAAAATTAACAGGTGCCCAAGCAATTTCATGCTAGAATCATCATCCGGATGCCAAAATAAACTAAATACAGCAAAAGATTTGAGTGCACAACGTTTGGTTTAGATTTGACAGCCATAATCAGCAATTGTGTACATTTGAGCTGAATGTGTCAAAATCTTAAAAATTAACAGGTGCCCAAGAAATTTCATGCTAGAATCATCATCCGGATGCCAAAATAAACTAAATACAGCAAAAGATTTGAGTCCACAACGTTTGGTTTAGGTTTGACAGCCATAATCACCTTTTTATTGCTTTAAATGCGTTCTTAGCGCATGATTGTACATTTGAGCTGAATGTGTCAAAATCTTAAAAATTAACAGGTGCCCAAGCAATTTCATGCTAGAATCATCATCCGGATGCCAAAATAAACTAAATACAGCAAAAGATTTGAGTGCACAACGTTTGGTTTAGATTTGACAGCCATAATCAGCAATTGTGTACATTTGAGCTGAATGTGTCAAAATCTTAAAAATTAACAGGTGCCCAAGCAATTTCATGCTAGAATCATCATCCGGATGCCAAAATAAACTAAATACAGCAAAAGATTTGAGTGCACAACGTTTGGTTTAGATTTGACAGCCATAATCAGCAATTGTGTACATTTGAGCTGAATGTGTCAAAATCTTAAAAATTAACAGGTGCCCAAGAAATTTCATGCTAGAATCATCATCCGGATGCCAAAATAAACTAAATACAGCAAAAGATTTGAGTCCACAACGTTTGGTTTAGGTTTGACAGCCATATAATCACCTTTTTATTGCTTTAAATGCGTTCTTAGCGCATGATTGTACATTTGAGCTGAATGTGTCAAAATCTTAAAAATTAACAGGTGCCCAAGCAATTTCATGCTAGAATCATCATCCGGATGCCAAAATAAACTAAATACAGCAAAAGATTTGAGTGCACAACGTTTGGTTTAGATTTGACAGCCATAATCAGCAATTGTGTACATTTGAGCTGAATGTGTCAAAATCTTAAAAATTAACAGGTGCCCAAGCAATTTCATGCTAGAATCATCATCTGGATGCCAAAATAAACTAAATACAGCAAAAGATTTGAGTCCACAACGTTTGGTTTAGGTTTGACAGCCATAATCACCTTTTTATTGCTTTAAATGCGTTCTTAGCGCATGATTGTACATTTGAGCTGAATGTGTCAAAATCTTAAAAATTAACAGGTGCCCAAGCAATTTCATGCTAGAATCATCATCCGGATGCCAAAATAAACTAAATACAGCAAAAGATTTGAGTGCACAACGTTTGGTTTAGATTTGACAGCCATAATCAGCAATTGTGTACATTTGAGCTGAATGTGTCAAAATCTTAAAAATTAACAGGTGCCCAAGCAATTTCATGCTAGAATCATCATCCGGATGCCAAAATAAACTAAATACAGCAAAAGATGTGAGTCCACAACGTTTGGTTTAGGTTTGACAGCCATAATCACCTTTTTATTGCTTTAAATGCGTTCTTAGCGCATGATTGTACATTTGAGCTGAATGTGTCAAAATCTTCAAAATTAACAGGTGCCCAAGCAATTTCATGCTAGAATCATCATCCGGATGCCAAAATAAACTAAATACAGCAAAAGATTTGAGTCCACAACGTTTGGTTTAGGTTTGACAGCCATAATCACCTTTTTATTGCTTTAAATGCGTTCTTAGCGCATGATTGTACATTTGAGCTGAATGTGTCAAAATCTTAAAAATTAACAGGTGCCCAAGCAATTTCATGCTAGAATCATCATCCGGATGCCAAAATAAACTAAATACAGCAAAAGATTTGAGTGCACAACGTTTGGTTTAGATTTGACAGCCATAATCAGCAATTGTGTACATTTGAGCTGAATGTGTCAAAATCTTAAAAATTAACAGGTGCCCAAGCAATTTCATGCTAGAATCATCATCCGGATGCCAAAATAAACTAAATACAGCAAAAGATTTGAGTGCACAACGTTTGGTTTAGATTTGACAGCCATAATCAGCAATTGTGTACATTTGAGCTGAATGTGTCAAAATCTTAAAAATTAACAGGTGCCCAAGCAATTTCATGCTAGAATCATCATCTGGATGCCAAAATAAACTAAATACAGCAAAAGATTTTAGTCCACAACGTTTGGTTTAGGTTTGACAGCCATAATCACCTTTTTATTGCTTTAAATGCGTTCTTAGCGCATGATTGTACATTTGAGCTGAATGTGTCAAAATCTTAAAAATTAACAGGTGCCCAAGCAATTTCATGCTAGAATCATCATCCGGATGCCAAAATAAACTAAATACAGCAAAAGATTTGAGTGCACAACGTTTGGTTTAGATTTGACAGCCATAATCAGCAATTGTGTACATTTGAGCTGAATGTGTCAAAATCTTAAAAATTAACAGGTGCCCAAGCAATTTCATGCTAGAATCATCATCCGGATGCCAAAATAAACTAAATACAGCAAAAGATTTGAGTGCACAACGTTTGGTTTAGATTTGACAGCCATAATCAGCAATTGTGTACATTTGAGCTGAATGTGTCAAAATCTTAAAAATTAACAGGTGCCCAAGAAATTTCATGCTAGAATCATCATCCGGATGCCAAAATAAACTAAATACAGCAAAAGATTTGAGTCCACAACGTTTGGTTTAGGTTTGACAGCCATAATCACCTTTTTATTGCTTTAAATGCGTTCTTAGCGCATGATTGTACATTTGAGCTGAATGTGTCAAAATCTTAAAAATTAACAGGTGCCCAAGCAATTTCATGCTAGAATCATCATCCGGATGCCAAAATAAACTAAATACAGCAAAAGATTTGAGTGCACAACGTTTGGTTTAGATTTGACAGCCATAATCAGCAATTGTGTACATTTGAGCTGAATGTGTCAAAATCTTAAAAATTAACAGGTGCCCAAGCAATTTCATGCTAGAATCATCATCTGGATGCCAAAATAAACTAAATACAGCAAAAGATTTGAGTGCACAACGTTTGGTTTAGATTTGACAGCCATAATCAGCAATTGTGTACATTTGAGCTGAATGTGTCAAAATCTTAAAAATTAACAGGTGCCCAAGCAATTTCATGCTAGAATCATCATCCGGATGCCAAAATAAACTAAATACAGCAAAAGATTTGAGTGCACAACGTTTGGTTTAGATTTGACAGCCATAATCAGCAATTGTGTACATTTGAGCTGAATGTGTCAAAATCTTAAAAATTAACAGGTGCCCAAGAAATTTCATGCTAGAATCATCATCCGGATGCCAAAATAAACTAAATACAGCAAAAGATTTGAGTCCACAACGTTTGGTTTAGGTTTGACAGCCATATAATCACCTTTTTATTGCTTTAAATGCGTTCTTAGCGCATGATTGTACATTTGAGCTGAATGTGTCAAAATCTTAAAAATTAACAGGTGCCCAAGCAATTTCATGCTAGAATCATCATCCGGATGCCAAAATAAACTAAATACAGCAAAAGATTTGAGTGCACAACGTTTGGTTTAGATTTGACAGCCATAATCAGCAATTGTGTACATTTGAGCTGAATGTGTCAAAATCTTAAAAATTAACAGGTGCCCAAGCAATTTCATGCTAGAATCATCATCTGGATGCCAAAATAAACTAAATACAGCAAAAGATTTGAGTCCACAACGTTTGGTTTAGGTTTGACAGCCATAATCACCTTTTTATTGCTTTAAATGCGTTCTTAGCGCATGATTGTACATTTGAGCTGAATGTGTCAAAATCTTAAAAATTAACAGGTGCCCAAGCAATTTCATGCTAGAATCATCATCCGGATGCCAAAATAAACTAAATACAGCAAAAGATTTGAGTGCACAACGTTTGGTTTAGATTTGACAGCCATAATCAGCAATTGTGTACATTTGAGCTGAATGTGTCAAAATCTTAAAAATTAACAGGTGCCCAAGCAATTTCATGCTAGAATCATCATCCGGATGCCAAAATAAACTAAATACAGCAAAAGATGTGAGTCCACAACGTTTGGTTTAGGTTTGACAGCCATAATCACCTTTTTATTGCTTTAAATGCGTTCTTAGCGCATGATTGTACATTTGAGCTGAATGTGTCAAAATCTTCAAAATTAACAGGTGCCCAAGCAATTTCATGCTAGAATCATCATCCGGATGCCAAAATAAACTAAATACAGCAAAAGATTTGAGTCCACAACGTTTGGTTTAGGTTTGACAGCCATAATCACCTTTTTATTGCTTTAAATGCGTTCTTAGCGCATGATTGTACATTTGAGCTGAATGTGTCAAAATCTTAAAAATTAACAGGTGCCCAAGCAATTTCATGCTAGAATCATCATCCGGATGCCAAAATAAACTAAATACAGCAAAAGATTTGAGTGCACAACGTTTGGTTTAGATTTGACAGCCATAATCAGCAATTGTGTACATTTGAGCTGAATGTGTCAAAATCTTAAAAATTAACAGGTGCCCAAGCAATTTCATGCTAGAATCATCATCCGGATGCCAAAATAAACTAAATACAGCAAAAGATTTGAGTGCACAACGTTTGGTTTAGATTTGACAGCCATAATCAGCAATTGTGTACATTTGAGCTGAATGTGTCAAAATCTTAAAAATTAACAGGTGCCCAAGCAATTTCATGCTAGAATCATCATCTGGATGCCAAAATAAACTAAATACAGCAAAAGATTTTAGTCCACAACGTTTGGTTTAGGTTTGACAGCCATAATCACCTTTTTATTGCTTTAAATGCGTTCTTAGCGCATGATTGTACATTTGAGCTGAATGTGTCAAAATCTTAAAAATTAACAGGTGCCCAAGCAATTTCATGCTAGAATCATCATCCGGATGCCAAAATAAACTAAATACAGCAAAAGATTTGAGTGCACAACGTTTGGTTTAGATTTGACAGCCATAATCAGCAATTGTGTACATTTGAGCTGAATGTGTCAAAATCTTAAAAATTAACAGGTGCCCAAGCAATTTCATGCTAGAATCATCATCCGGATGCCAAAATAAACTAAATACAGCAAAAGATTTGAGTGCACAACGTTTGGTTTAGATTTGACAGCCATAATCAGCAATTGTGTACATTTGAGCTGAATGTGTCAAAATCTTAAAAATTAACAGGTGCCCAAGAAATTTCATGCTAGAATCATCATCCGGATGCCAAAATAAACTAAATACAGCAAAAGATTTGAGTCCACAACGTTTGGTTTAGGTTTGACAGCCATAATCACCTTTTTATTGCTTTAAATGCGTTCTTAGCGCATGATTGTACATTTGAGCTGAATGTGTCAAAATCTTAAAAATTAACAGGTGCCCAAGCAATTTCATGCTAGAATCATCATCCGGATGCCAAAATAAACTAAATACAGCAAAAGATTTGAGTGCACAACGTTTGGTTTAGATTTGACAGCCATAATCAGCAATTGTGTACATTTGAGCTGAATGTGTCAAAATCTTAAAAATTAACAGGTGCCCAAGCAATTTCATGCTAGAATCATCATCTGGATGCCAAAATAAACTAAATACAGCAAAAGATTTGAGTGCACAACGTTTGGTTTAGATTTGACAGCCATAATCAGCAATTGTGTACATTTGAGCTGAATGTGTCAAAATCTTAAAAATTAACAGGTGCCCAAGCAATTTCATGCTAGAATCATCATCCGGATGCCAAAATAAACTAAATACAGCAAAAGATTTGAGTGCACAACGTTTGGTTTAGATTTGACAGCCATAATCAGCAATTGTGTACATTTGAGCTGAATGTGTCAAAATCTTAAAAATTAACAGGTGCCCAAGCAATTTCATGCTAGAATCATCATCCGGATGCCAAAATAAACTAAATACAGCAAAAGATGTGAGTCCACAACGTTTGGTTTAGGTTTGACAGCCATAATCACCTTTTTATTGCTTTAAATGCGTTCTTAGCGCATGATTGTACATTTGAGCTGAATGTGTCAAAATCTTCAAAATTAACAGGTGCCCAAGCAATTTCATGCTAGAATCATCATCCGGATGCCAAAATAAACTAAATACAGCAAAAGATTTGAGTCCACAACGTTTGGTTTAGGTTTGACAGCCATAATCACCTTTTTATTGCTTTAAATGCGTTCTTAGCGCATGATTGTACATTTGAGCTGAATGTGTCAAAATCTTAAAAATTAACAGGTGCCCAAGCAATTTCATGCTAGAATCATCATCCGGATGCCAAAATAAACTAAATACAGCAAAAGATTTGAGTGCACAACGTTTGGTTTAGATTTGACAGCCATAATCAGCAATTGTGTACATTTGAGCTGAATGTGTCAAAATCTTAAAAATTAACAGGTGCCCAAGCAATTTCATGCTAGAATCATCATCCGGATGCCAAAATAAACTAAATACAGCAAAAGATTTGAGTCCACAACGTTTGGTTTAGGTTTGACAGCCATAATCACCTTTTTATTGCTTTAAATGCGTTCTTAGCGCATGATTGTAAATTTGAGCTGAATGTGTCAAAATCTTAAAAATTAACAGGTGCCCAAGCAATTTCATGCTAGAATCATCATCTGGATGCCAAAATAAACTAAATACAGCAAAAGATTTTAGTCCACAACGTTTGGTTTAGGTTTGACAGCCATAATCACCTTTTTATTGCTTTAAATGCGTTCTTAGCGCATGATTGTACATTTGAGCTGAATGTGTCAAAATCTTAAAAATTAACAGGTGCCCAAGCAATTTCATGCTAGAATCATCATCCGGATGCCAAAATAAACTAAATACAGCAAAAGATTTGAGTGCACAACGTTTGGTTTAGATTTGACAGCCATAATCAGCAATTGTGTACATTTGAGCTGAATGTGTCAAAATCTTAAAAATTAACAGGTGCCCAAGCAATTTCATGCTAGAATCATCATCCGGATGCCAAAATAAACTAAATACAGCAAAAGATTTGAGTGCACAACGTTTGGTTTAGATTTGACAGCCATAATCAGCAATTGTGTACATTTGAGCTGAATGTGTCAAAATCTTAAAAATTAACAGGTGCCCAAGAAATTTCATGCTAGAATCATCATCCGGATGCCAAAATAAACTAAATACAGCAAAAGATTTGAGTCCACAACGTTTGGTTTAGGTTTGACAGCCATAATCACCTTTTTATTGCTTTAAATGCGTTCTTAGCGCATGATTGTACATTTGAGCTGAATGTGTCAAAATCTTAAAAATTAACAGGTGCCCAAGCAATTTCATGCTAGAATCATCATCCGGATGCCAAAATAAACTAAATACAGCAAAAGATTTGAGTGCACAACGTTTGGTTTAGATTTGACAGCCATAATCAGCAATTGTGTACATTTGAGCTGAATGTGTCAAAATCTTAAAAATTAACAGGTGCCCAAGCAATTTCATGCTAGAATCATCATCTGGATGCCAAAATAAACTAAATACAGCAAAAGATTTGAGTGCACAACGTTTGGTTTAGATTTGACAGCCATAATCAGCAATTGTGTACATTTGAGCTGAATGTGTCAAAATCTTAAAAATTAACAGGTGCCCAAGCAATTTCATGCTAGAATCATCATCCGGATGCCAAAATAAACTAAATACAGCAAAAGATTTGAGTGCACAACGTTTGGTTTAGATTTGACAGCCATAATCAGCAATTGTGTACATTTGAGCTGAATGTGTCAAAATCTTAAAAATTAACAGGTGCCCAAGAAATTTCATGCTAGAATCATCATCCGGATGCCAAAATAAACTAAATACAGCAAAAGATTTGAGTCCACAACGTTTGGTTTAGGTTTGACAGCCATATAATCACCTTTTTATTGCTTTAAATGCGTTCTTAGCGCATGATTGTACATTTGAGCTGAATGTGTCAAAATCTTAAAAATTAACAGGTGCCCAAGCAATTTCATGCTAGAATCATCATCCGGATGCCAAAATAAACTAAATACAGCAAAAGATTTGAGTGCACAACGTTTGGTTTAGATTTGACAGCCATAATCAGCAATTGTGTACATTTGAGCTGAATGTGTCAAAATCTTAAAAATTAACAGGTGCCCAAGCAATTTCATGCTAGAATCATCATCTGGATGCCAAAATAAACTAAATACAGCAAAAGATTTGAGTCCACAACGTTTGGTTTAGGTTTGACAGCCATAATCACCTTTTTATTGCTTTAAATGCGTTCTTAGCGCATGATTGTACATTTGAGCTGAATGTGTCAAAATCTTAAAAATTAACAGGTGCCCAAGCAATTTCATGCTAGAATCATCATCCGGATGCCAAAATAAACTAAATACAGCAAAAGATTTGAGTGCACAACGTTTGGTTTAGATTTGACAGCCATAATCAGCAATTGTGTACATTTGAGCTGAATGTGTCAAAATCTTAAAAATTAACAGGTGCCCAAGCAATTTCATGCTAGAATCATCATCCGGATGCCAAAATAAACTAAATACAGCAAAAGATGTGAGTCCACAACGTTTGGTTTAGGTTTGACAGCCATAATCACCTTTTTATTGCTTTAAATGCGTTCTTAGCGCATGATTGTACATTTGAGCTGAATGTGTCAAAATCTTCAAAATTAACAGGTGCCCAAGCAATTTCATGCTAGAATCATCATCCGGATGCCAAAATAAACTAAATACAGCAAAAGATTTGAGTCCACAACGTTTGGTTTAGGTTTGACAGCCATAATCACCTTTTTATTGCTTTAAATGCGTTCTTAGCGCATGATTGTACATTTGAGCTGAATGTGTCAAAATCTTAAAAATTAACAGGTGCCCAAGCAATTTCATGCTAGAATCATCATCCGGATGCCAAAATAAACTAAATACAGCAAAAGATTTGAGTGCACAACGTTTGGTTTAGATTTGACAGCCATAATCAGCAATTGTGTACATTTGAGCTGAATGTGTCAAAATCTTAAAAATTAACAGGTGCCCAAGCAATTTCATGCTAGAATCATCATCCGGATGCCAAAATAAACTAAATACAGCAAAAGATTTGAGTGCACAACGTTTGGTTTAGATTTGACAGCCATAATCAGCAATTGTGTACATTTGAGCTGAATGTGTCAAAATCTTAAAAATTAACAGGTGCCCAAGCAATTTCATGCTAGAATCATCATCTGGATGCCAAAATAAACTAAATACAGCAAAAGATTTTAGTCCACAACGTTTGGTTTAGGTTTGACAGCCATAATCACCTTTTTATTGCTTTAAATGCGTTCTTAGCGCATGATTGTACATTTGAGCTGAATGTGTCAAAATCTTAAAAATTAACAGGTGCCCAAGCAATTTCATGCTAGAATCATCATCCGGATGCCAAAATAAACTAAATACAGCAAAAGATTTGAGTGCACAACGTTTGGTTTAGATTTGACAGCCATAATCAGCAATTGTGTACATTTGAGCTGAATGTGTCAAAATCTTAAAAATTAACAGGTGCCCAAGCAATTTCATGCTAGAATCATCATCCGGATGCCAAAATAAACTAAATACAGCAAAAGATTTGAGTGCACAACGTTTGGTTTAGATTTGACAGCCATAATCAGCAATTGTGTACATTTGAGCTGAATGTGTCAAAATCTTAAAAATTAACAGGTGCCCAAGAAATTTCATGCTAGAATCATCATCCGGATGCCAAAATAAACTAAATACAGCAAAAGATTTGAGTCCACAACGTTTGGTTTAGGTTTGACAGCCATAATCACCTTTTTATTGCTTTAAATGCGTTCTTAGCGCATGATTGTACATTTGAGCTGAATGTGTCAAAATCTTAAAAATTAACAGGTGCCCAAGCAATTTCATGCTAGAATCATCATCCGGATGCCAAAATAAACTAAATACAGCAAAAGATTTGAGTGCACAACGTTTGGTTTAGATTTGACAGCCATAATCAGCAATTGTGTACATTTGAGCTGAATGTGTCAAAATCTTAAAAATTAACAGGTGCCCAAGCAATTTCATGCTAGAATCATCATCTGGATGCCAAAATAAACTAAATACAGCAAAAGATTTGAGTGCACAACGTTTGGTTTAGATTTGACAGCCATAATCAGCAATTGTGTACATTTGAGCTGAATGTGTCAAAATCTTAAAAATTAACAGGTGCCCAAGCAATTTCATGCTAGAATCATCATCCGGATGCCAAAATAAACTAAATACAGCAAAAGATTTGAGTGCACAACGTTTGGTTTAGATTTGACAGCCATAATCAGCAATTGTGTACATTTGAGCTGAATGTGTCAAAATCTTAAAAATTAACAGGTGCCCAAGAAATTTCATGCTAGAATCATCATCCGGATGCCAAAATAAACTAAATACAGCAAAAGATTTGAGTCCACAACGTTTGGTTTAGGTTTGACAGCCATATAATCACCTTTTTATTGCTTTAAATGCGTTCTTAGCGCATGATTGTACATTTGAGCTGAATGTGTCAAAATCTTAAAAATTAACAGGTGCCCAAGCAATTTCATGCTAGAATCATCATCCGGATGCCAAAATAAACTAAATACAGCAAAAGATTTGAGTGCACAACGTTTGGTTTAGATTTGACAGCCATAATCAGCAATTGTGTACATTTGAGCTGAATGTGTCAAAATCTTAAAAATTAACAGGTGCCCAAGCAATTTCATGCTAGAATCATCATCTGGATGCCAAAATAAACTAAATACAGCAAAAGATTTGAGTCCACAACGTTTGGTTTAGATTTGACAGCCATAATCAGCAATTGTGTACATTTGAGCTGAATGTGTCAAAATCTTAAAAATTAACAGGTGCCCAAGCAATTTCATGCTAGAATCATCATCCGGATGCCAAAATAAACTAAATACAGCAAAAGATGTGAGTCCACAACGTTTGGTTTAGGTTTGACAGCCATAATCACCTTTTTATTGCTTTAAATGCGTTCTTAGCGCATGATTGTACATTTGAGCTGAATGTGTCAAAATCTTCAAAATTAACAGGTGCCCAAGCAATTTCATGCTAGAATCATCATCCGGATGCCAAAATAAACTAAATACAGCAAAAGATTTGAGTCCACAACGTTTGGTTTAGGTTTGACAGCCATAATCACCTTTTTATTGCTTTAAATGCGTTCTTAGCGCATGATTGTACATTTGAGCTGAATGTGTCAAAATCTTAAAAATTAACAGGTGCCCAAGCAATTTCATGCTAGAATCATCATCCGGATGCCAAAATAAACTAAATACAGCAAAAGATTTGAGTGCACAACGTTTGGTTTAGATTTGACAGCCATAATCAGCAATTGTGTACATTTGAGCTGAATGTGTCAAAATCTTAAAAATTAACAGGTGCCCAAGCAATTTCATGCTAGAATCATCATCCGGATGCCAAAATAAACTAAATACAGCAAAAGATTTGAGTCCACAACGTTTGGTTTAGGTTTGACAGCCATAATCACCTTTTTATTGCTTTAAATGCGTTCTTAGCGCATGATTGTAAATTTGAGCTGAATGTGTCAAAATCTTAAAAATTAACAGGTGCCCAAGCAATTTCATGCTAGAATCATCATCCGGATGCCAAAATAAACTAAATACAGCAAAAGATTTGAGTGCACAACGTTTGGTTTAGATTTGACAGCCATAATCAGCAATTGTGTACATTTGAGCTGAATGTGTCAAAATCTTAAAAATTAACAGGTGCCCAAGCAATTTCATGCTAGAATCATCATCTGGATGCCAAAATAAACTAAATACAGCAAAAGATTTGAGTCCACAACGTTTGGTTTAGGTTTGACAGCCATAATCACCTTTTTATTGCTTTAAATGCGTTCTTAGCGCATGATTGTACATTTGAGCTGAATGTGTCAAAATCTTAAAAATTAACAGGTGCCCAAGCAATTTCATGCTAGAATCATCATCCGGATGCCAAAATAAACTAAATACAGCAAAAGATTTGAGTGCACAACGTTTGGTTTAGATTTGACAGCCATAATCAGCAATTGTGTACATTTGAGCTGAATGTGTCAAAATCTTAAAAATTAACAGGTGCCCAAGCAATTTCATGCTAGAATCATCATCCGGATGCCAAAATAAACTAAATACAGCAAAAGATTTGAGTCCACAACGTTTGGTTTAGGTTTGACAGCCATAATCACCTTTTTATTGCTTTAAATGCGTTCTTAGCGCATGATTGTACATTTGAGCTGAATGTGTCAAAATCTTAAAAATTAACAGGTGCCCAAGCAATTTCATGCTAGAATCATCATCCGGATGCCAAAATAAACTAAATACAGCAAAAGATTTGAGTGCACAACGTTTGGTTTAGGTTTGACAGCCATAATCAGCAATTGTGTACATTTGAGCTGAATGTGTCAAAATCTTAAAAATTAACAGGTGCCCAAGCAATTTCATGCTAGAATCATCATCCGGATGCCAAAATAAACTAAATACAGCAAAAGATTTGAGTCCACAACGTTTGGTTTAGGTTTGACAGCCATAATCACCTTTTTATTGCTTTAAATGCGTTCTTAGCGCATGATTGTACATTTGAGCTGAATGTGTCAAAATCTTAAAAATTAACAGGTGCCCAAGCAATTTCATGCTAGAATCATCATCCGGATGCCAAAATAAACTAAATACAGCAAAAGATTTGAGTGCACAACGTTTGGTTTAGATTTGACAGCCATAATCAGCAATTGTGTACATTTGAGCTGAATGTGTCAAAATCTTAAAAATTAACAGGTGCCCAAGCAATTTCATGCTAGAATCATCATCCGGATGCCAAAATAAACTAAATACAGTAAAAGATTTGAGTCCACAACGTTTGGTTTAGGTTTGACAGCCATAATCACCTTTTTATTGCTTTAAATGCGTTCTTAGCGCATGATTGTACATTTGAGCTGAATGTGTCAAAATCTTAAAAATTAACAGGTGCCCAAGCAATTTCATGCTAGAATCATCATCCAGATGCCAAAATAAACTAAATACAGCAAAAGATTTGAGTGCACAACGTTTGGTTTAGATTTGACAGCCATAATCAGCAATTGTGTACATTTGAGCTGAATGTGTCAAAATCTTAAAAATTAACAGGTGCCCAAGCAATTTCATGCTAGAATCATCTTCCGGATGCCAAAATAAACTAAATACAGCAAAAGATTTGAGTCCACAACGTTTGGTTTAGGTTTGACAGCCATAATCACCTTTTTATTGCTTTAAATGCGTTCTTAGCGCATGATTGTACATTTGAGCTGAATGTGTCAAAATCTTAAAAATTAACAGGTGCCCAAGCAATTTCATGCTAGAATCATCATCCGGATGCCAAAATAAACAAAATACAGCAAAAGATTTGAGTGCACAACGTTTGGTTTAGGTTTGACAGCCATAATCAGCAATTGTGTACATTTGAGCTGAATGTGTCAAAATCTTAAAAATTAACAGGTGCCCAAGCAATTTCATGCTAGAATCATCATCCGGATGCCAAAATAAACTAAATACAGCAAACGATTTGAGTCCACAACGTTTGGTTTAGGTTTGACAGCCATAATCACCTTTTTATAGCTTTAAATCCGTTCTTAGCGCATGATTGTACATTTGAGCTGAATGTGTCAAAATCTTAAAAATTAACAGGTGCCCAAGCAATTTCATCCTAGAATCATCATCCGGATGCCAAAATAAACTAAATACAGCAAAAGATTTGAGTGCACAACGTTTGGTTTAGATTTGACAGCCATAATCAGCAATTGTGTACATTTGAGCTGAATGTGTCAAAATCTTAAACATTAACAGGTGCCCAAGCAATTTCATGCTAGAATCATCATCCGGATGCCAAAATAAACTAAATACAGCAAAAGATTTGAGTGCACAACGTTTGGTTTAGGTTTGACAGCCATAATCACCTTTTTATTGCTTTAAATGCGTTTTTAGCGCATGATTGTACATTTGAGCTGAATGTGTCAAAATCTTAAAAATTAACAGGTGCCCAAGCAATTTCATGCTAGAATCATCATCCGGATGCCAAAATAAACTAAATACAGCAAAAGATTTGAGTGCACAACGTTTGGTTTAGATTTGACAGCCATAATCAGCAATCGTGTACATTTGAGCTGAATGTGTCAAAATCTTAAAAATTAACAGGTGCCCAAGCAATTTCATGCTAGAATCATCATCCGGATGCCAAAATAAACTAAATACAGCAAAAGATTTGAGTGCACAACGTTTGGTTTAGGTTTGACAGCCATAATCACCTTTTTATTGCTTTAAATGCGTTTTTAGCGCATTATTGTACATTTGAGCTGAATGTGTCAAAATCTTAAAAATTAACAGGTGCCCAAGCAATTTCATGCTAGAATCATCATCCGGATGCCAAAATAAACTAAATACAGCAAAAGATTTGAGTGCACAACGTTTGGTTTAGATTTGACAGCCATAATCAGCAATCGTGTACATTTGAGCTGAATGTGTCAAAATCTTAAAAATTAACAGGTGCCCAAGCAATTTCATGCTAGAATCATCTTCCGGATGCCAAAATAAACTAAATACAGCAAAAGATTTGAGTCCACAACGTTTGGTTTAGGTTTGACAGCCATAATCACCTTTTTATTGCTTTAAATGCGTTCTTAGCGCATGATTGTACATTTGAGCTGAATGTGTCAAAATCTTAAAAATTAACAGGTGCCCAAGCAATTTCATGCTAGAATCATCATCCGGATGCCAAAATAAACAAAATACAGCAAAAGATTTGAGTGCACAACGTTTGGTTTAGGTTTGACAGCCATAATCAGCAATTGTGTACATTTGAGCTGAATGTGTCAAAATCTTAAAAATTAACAGGTGCCCAAGCAATTTCATGCTAGAATCATCATCCGGATGCCAAAATTAACTAAATACAGCAAACGATTTGAGTCCACAACGTTTGGTTTAGGTTTGACAGCCATAATCACCTTTTTATAGCTTTAAATCCGTTCTTAGCGCATGATTGTACATTTGAGCTGAATGTGTCAAAATCTTAAAAATTAACAGGTGCCCAAGCAATTTCATGCTAGAATCATCATCCGGATGCCAAAATAAACTAAATACAGCAAAAGATTTGAGTGCACAACGTTTGGTTTAGATTTGACAGCCATAATCAGCAATTGTGTACATTTGAGCTGAATGTGTCAAAATCTTAAACATTAACAGGTGCCCAAGCAATTTCATGCTAGAATCATCATCCGGATGCCAAAATAAACTAAATACAGCAAAAGATTTGAGTGCACAACGTTTGGTTTAGGTTTGACAGCCATAATCACCTTTTTATTGCTTTAAATGCGTTTTTAGCGCATGATTGTACATTTGAGCTGAATGTGTCAAAATCTTAAAAATTAACAGGTGCCCAAGCAATTTCATGCTAGAATCATCATCCGGATGCCAAAATAAACTAAATACAGCAAAAGATTTGAGTGCACAACGTTTGGTTTAGATTTGACAGCCATAATCAGCAATCGTGTACATTTGAGCTGAATGTGTCAAAATCTTAAAAATTAACAGGTGCCCAAGCAATTTCATGCTAGAATCATCATCCGGATGCCAAAATAAACTAAATACAGCAAAAGATTTGAGTGCACAACGTTTGGTTTAGGTTTGACAGCCATAATCACCTTTTTATTGCTTTAAATGCGTTTTTAGCGCATGATTGTACATTTGAGCTGAATGTGTCAAAATCTTAAAAATTAACAGGTGCCCAAGCAATTTCATGCTAGAATCATCATCCGGATGCCAAAATAAACTAAATACAGCAAAAGATTTGAGTGCACAACGTTTGGTTTAGATTTGACAGCCATAATCAGCAATCGTGTACATTTGAGCTGAATGTGTCAAAATCTTAAAAATTAACAGGTGCCCAAGCAATTTCATGCTAGAATCATCATCCGGATGCCAAAATAAACTAAATACAGCAAAAGATTTGAGTCCACAACGTTTGGTTTAGGTTTGACAGCCATAATCACCTTTTTATTGCTTTAAATGCGTTCTTAGCGCATGATTGTACATTTGAGCTGAATGTGTCAAAATCTTAAAAATTAACAGGTGCCCAAGCAATTTCATGCTAGAATCATCATCCGGATGCCAAAATAAACTAAATACAGCAAAAGATTTGAGTGCACAACGTTTGGTTTAGATTTGACAGCCATAATCAGCAATTGTGTACATTTGAGCTTAATGTGTCAAAATCTTAAAAATTAACAGGTGCCCAAGCAATTTCATGCTAGAATCATCATCCGGATGCCAAAATAAACTAAATACAGTAAAAGATTTGAGTCCACAACGTTTGGTTTAGGTTTGACAGCCATAATCACCTTTTTATTGCTTTAAATGCGTTCTTAGCGCATGATTGTACATTTGAGCTGAATGTGTCAAAATCTTAAAAATTAACAGGTGCCCAAGCAATTTCATGCTAGAATCATCATCCGGATGCCAAAATAAACTAAATACAGCAAAAGATTTGAGTGCACAACGTTTGGTTTAGGTTTGACAGCCATAATCAGCAATTGTGTACATTTGAGCTGAATGTGTCAAAATCTTAAAAATTAACAGGTGCCCAAGCGATTTCATGCTAGAATCATCATCCGGATGCCAAAATAAACTAAATACAGCAAAAGATTTGAGTGCACAACGTTTGGTTTAGATTTGACAGCCATAATCAGCAATTGTGTACATTTGAGTTGAATGTGTCAAAATCTTAAAAATTAACAGGTGCCCAAGCAATTTCATGCTAGAATCATCATCCGGATGCCAAAATAAACTAAATACAGCAAAAGATTTGAGTCCACAACGTTTGGTTTAGGTATGACAGCCATAATCACCTTTTTATTGCTTTATATGCGTTCTTAGCGCATGATTGTACATTTGAGCTGAAAGTGTCAAAATCTTAAAAATTAACAGGTGCCCAAGCAATTTCATGCTAGAATCATCATCTGGATGCCAAAATAAACTAAATACAGCAAAAGATTTGAGTGCACAACGTTTGGTTTAGATTTGACAGCCATAATCAGCAATTGTGTACATTTGAGCTGAATGTGTCAAAATCTTAAAAATTAACAGGTGCCCAAGCAATTTCATGCTAGAATCATCATCCGGATGCCAAAATAAACTAAATACAGCAAAAGATTTGAGTGCACAACGTTTGGTTTAGATTTGACAGCCATAATCAGCAATTGTGTACATTTGAGCTGAATGTGTCAAAATCTTAAAAATTAACAGGTGCCCAAGCAATTTCATGCTAGAATCATCATCCGGATGCCAAAATAAACTAAATACAGCAAAAGATTTGAGTGCAAAACGTTTGGTTTAGCTTTGACAGCCATAATCAGCAATTGTGTACATTTGAGCTGAATGTGTCAAAATCTTAAAAATTAACAGGTGCCCAAGCAATTTCATGCGAGAATCATCATCCGGATGCCAAAATAAACTAAATACAGCAAAAGATTTGAGTCCACAATGTTTGGTTTAGGTTTGACAGCCATAATCACCTTTTTATTGCTTTAAATGCGTTCTTAGCGCATGATTGTACATTTGAGCTGAATGTGTCAAAATCTTAAAAATTAACAGGTGCCCAAGCAATTTCATGCTAGAATCATCATCCAGATGCCAAAATAAACTAAATACAGCAAAAGATTTGAGTGCACAACGTTTGGTTTAGATTTGACAGCCATAATCAGCAATTGTGTACATTTGAGCTGAATGTGTCAAAATCTTAAAAATTAACAGGTGCCCAAGCAATTTCATGCTAGAATCATCTTCCGGATGCCAAAATAAACTAAATACAGCAAAAGATTTGAGTCCACAACGTTTGGTTTAGGTTTGACAGCCATAATCACCTTTTTATTGCTTTAAATGCGTTCTTAGCGCATGATTGTACATTTGAGCTGAATGTGTCAAAATCTTAAAAATTAACAGGTGCCCAAGCAATTTCATGCTAGAATCATCATCCGGATGCCAAAATAAACAAAATACAGCAAAAGATTTGAGTGCACAACGTTTGGTTTAGGTTTGACAGCCATAATCAGCAATTGTGTACATTTGAGCTGAATGTGTCAAAATCTTAAAAATTAACAGGTGCCCAAGCAATTTCATGCTAGAATCATCATCCGGATGCCAAAATAAACTAAATACAGCAAACGATTTGAGTCCACAACGTTTGGTTTAGGTTTGACAGCCATAATCACCTTTTTATAGCTTTAAATCCGTTCTTAGCGCATGATTGTACATTTGAGCTGAATGTGTCAAAATCTTAAAAATTAACAGGTGCCCAAGCAATTTCATGCTAGAATCATCATCCGGATGCCAAAATAAACTAAATACAGCAAAAGATTTGAGTGCACAACGTTTGGTTTAGATTTGACAGCCATAATCAGCAATTGTGTACATTTGAGCTGAATGTGTCAAAATCTTAAACATTAACAGGTGCCCAAGCAATTTCATGCTAGAATCATCATCCGGATGCCAAAATAAACTAAATACAGCAAAAGATTTGAGTGCACAACGTTTGGTTTAGATTTGACAGCCATAATCAGCAATTGTGTACATTTGAGCTGAATGTGTCAAAATCTTAAAAATTAACAGGTGCCCAAGCAATTTCATGCTAGAATCATCATCCGGATGCCAAAATAAACTAAATACAGCAAAAGATTTGAGTGCACAACGTTTGGTTTAGATTTGACAGCCATAATCAGCAATTGTGTACATTTGAGCTGAATGTGTCAAAATCTTAAAAATTAACAGGTGCCCAAGCAATTTCATGCTAGAATCATCATCCGGATGCCAAAATAAACTAAATACAGCAAAAGATTTGAGTCCACAACGTTTGGTTTAGGTTTGACAGCCATAATCACCTTTTTATTGCTTTAAATGCGTTCTTAGCGCATGATTGTACATTTGAGCTGAATGTGTCAAAATCTTAAAAATTAACAGGTGCCCAAGCAATTTCATGCTAGAATCATCATCCGGATGCCAAAATAAACTAAATACAGCAAAAGATTTGAGTGCACAACGTTTGGTTTAGGTTTGACAGCCATAATCAGCAATTGTGTACATTTGAGCTGAATGTGTCAAAATCTTAAAAATTAACAGGTGCCCAAGCAATTTCATGCTAGAATCATCATCCGGATGCCAAAATAAACTAAATACAGCAAAATATTTGAGTCCACAACGTTTGGTTTAGGTTTGACAGCCATAATCACCTTTTTATTGCTTTAAATGCGTTCTTAGCGCATGATTGTACATTTGAGCTGAATGTGTCAAAATCTTAAAAATTAACAGGTGCCCAAGCAATTTCATGCTAGAATCATCATCCGGATGCCAAAATAAACTAAATACAGCAAAAGATTTGAGTGCACAACGTTTGGTTTAGATTTGACAGCCATAATCAGCAATTGTGTACATTTGAGCTGAATGTGTCAAAATCTTAAAAATTAACAGGTGCCCAAGCAATTTCATGCTAGAATCATCATCCGGATGCCAAAATAAACTAAATACAGTAAAAGATTTGAGTCCACAACGTTTGGTTTAGGTTTGACAGCCATAATCACCTTTTTATTGCTTTAAATGCGTTCTTAGCGCATGATTGTACATTTGAGCTGAATGTGTCAAAATCTTAAAAATTAACAGGTGCCCAAGCAATTTCATGCTAGAATCATCATCCGGATGCCAAAATAAACTAAATACAGCAAAAGATTTGAGTGCACAACGTTTGGTTTAGGTTTGACAGCCATAATCACCTTTTTATTGCTTTAAATGCGTTCTTAGCGCATGATTGTACATTTGAGCTGAATGTGTCAAAATCTTAAAAATTAACAGGTGCCCAAGCAATTTCATGCTAGAATCATCATCCGGATGCCAAAATAAACTAAATACAGCAAAAGATTTGAGTGCACAACGTTTGGTTTAGATTTGACAGCCATAATCAGCAATTGTGTACATTTGAGCTGAATGTGTCAAAATCTTAAAAATTAACAGGTGCCCAAGCAATTTCATGCTAGAATCATCATCCGGATGCCAAAATAAACTAAATACAGCAAAAGATTTGAGTGCACAACGTTTGGTTTAGATTTGACAGCCATAATCAGCAATTGTGTACATTTGAGCTGAATGTGTCAAAATCTTAAAAATTAACAGGTGCCCAAGCAATTTCATGCTAGAATCATCATCCGGATGCCAAAATAAACTAAATACAGCAAAAGATTTGAGTCCACAACGTTTGGTTTAGGTTTGACAGCCATAATCACCTTTTTATTGCTTTAAATGCGTTCTTAGCGCATGATTGTACATTTGAGCTGAATGTGTCAAAATCTTAAAAATTAACAGGTGCCCAAGCAATTTCATGCTAGAATCATCATCCGGATGCCAAAATAAACTAAATACAGCAAAAGATTTGAGTGCACAACGTTTGGTTTAGGTTTGACAGCCATAATCAGCAATTGTGTACATTTGAGCTGAATGTGTCAAAATCTTAAAAATTAACAGGTGCCCAAGCAATTTCATGCTAGAATCATCATCCGGATGCCAAAATAAACTAAATACAGCAAAAGATTTGAGTCCACAACGTTTGGTTTAGGTTTGACAGCCATAATCACCTTTTTATTGCTTTAAATGCGTTCTTAGCGCATGATTGTACATTTGAGCTGAATGTGTCAAAATCTTAAAAATTAACAGGTGCCCAAGCAATTTCATGCTAGAATCATCATCCGGATGCCAAAATAAACTAAATACAGCAAAAGATTTGAGTGCACAACGTTTGGTTTAGATTTGACAGCCATAATCAGCAATTGTGTACATTTGAGCTTAATGTGTCAAAATCTTAAAAATTAACAGGTGCCCAAGCAATTTCATGCTAGAATCATCATCCGGATGCCAAAATAAACTAAATACAGTAAAAGATTTGAGTCCACAACGTTTGGTTTAGGTTTGACAGCCATAATCACCTTTTTATTGCTTTAAATGCGTTCTTAGCGCATGATTGTACATTTGAGCTGAATGTGTCAAAATCTTAAAAATTAACAGGTGCCCAAGCAATTTCATGCTAGAATCATCATCCGGATGCCAAAATAAACTAAATACAGCAAAAGATTTGAGTGCACAACGTTTGGTTTAGGTTTGACAGCCATAATCAGCAATTGTGTACATTTGAGCTGAATGTGTCAAAATCTTAAAAATTAACAGGTGCCCAAGCGATTTCATGCTAGAATCATCATCCGGATGCCAAAATAAACTAAATACAGCAAAAGATTTGAGTGCACAACGTTTGGTTTAGATTTGACAGCCATAATCAGCAATTGTGTACATTTGAGTTGAATGTGTCAAAATCTTAAAAATTAACACGTGCCCAAGCAATTTCATGCTAGAATCATCATCCGGATGCCAAAATAAACTAAATACAGCAAAAGATTTGAGTCCACAACGTTTGGTTTAGGTATGACAGCCATAATCACCTTTTTATTGCTTTATATGCGTTCTTAGCGCATGATTGTACATTTGAGCTGAAAGTGTCAAAATCTTAAAAATTAACAGGTGCCCAAGCAATTTCATGCTAGAATCATCATCTGGATGCCAAAATAAACTAAATACAGCAAAAGATTTGAGTGCACAACGTTTGGTTTAGATTTGACAGCCATAATCAGCAATTGTGTACATTTGAGCTGAATGTGTCAAAATCTTAAAAATTAACAGGTGCCCAAGCAATTTCATGCTAGAATCATCATCCGGATGCCAAAATAAACTAAATACAGCAAAAGATTTGAGTGCACAACGTTTGGTTTAGATTTGACAGCCATAATCAGCAATTGTGTACATTTGAGCTGAATGTGTCAAAATCTTAAAAATTAACAGGTGCCCAAGCAATTTCATGCTAGAATCATCATCCGGATGCCAAAATAAACTAAATACAGCAAAAGATTTGAGTGCAAAACGTTTGGTTTAGCTTTGACAGCCATAATCAGCAATTGTGTACATTTGAGCTGAATGTGTCAAAATCTTAAAAATTAACAGGTGCCCAAGCAATTTCATGCGAGAATCATCATCCGGATGCCAAAATAAACTAAATACAGCAAAAGATTTGAGTCCACAATGTTTGGTTTAGGTTTGACAGCCATAATCACCTTTTTATTGCTTTAAATGCGTTCTTAGCGCATGATTGTACATTTGAGCTGAATGTGTCAAAATCTTAAAAATTAACAGGTGCCCAAGCAATTTCATGCTAGAATCATCATCCAGATGCCAAAATAAACTAAATACAGCAAAAGATTTGAGTGCACAACGTTTGGTTTAGATTTGACAGCCATAATCAGCAATTGTGTACATTTGAGCTGAATGTGTCAAAATCTTAAAAATTAACAGGTGCCCAAGCAATTTCATGCTAGAATCATCTTCCGGATGCCAAAATAAACTAAATACAGCAAAAGATTTGAGTCCACAACGTTTGGTTTAGGTTTGACAGCCATAATCACCTTTTTATTGCTTTAAATGCGTTCTTAGCGCATGATTGTACATTTGAGCTGAATGTGTCAAAATCTTAAAAATTAACAGGTGCCCAAGCAATTTCATGCTAGAATCATCATCCGGATGCCAAAATAAACTAAATACAGCAAAAGATTTGAGTGCACAACGTTTGGTTTAGATTTGACAGCCATAATCAGCAATTGTGTACATTTGAGCTGAATGTGTCAAAATCTTAAAAATTAACAGGTGCCCAAGCAATTTCATGCTAGAATCATCATCCGGATGCCAAAATAAACTAAATACAGCAAAAGATTTGAGTCCACAACGTTTGGTTTAGGTTTGACAGCCATAATCACCTTTTTATTGCTTTAAATGCGTTCTTAGCGCATGATTGTACATTTGAGCTGAATGTGTCAAAATCTTAAAAATTAACAGGTGCCCAAGCAATTTCATGCTAGAATCATCATCCGGATGCCAAAATAAACAAAATACAGCAAAAGATTTGAGTGCACAACGTTTGGTTTAGGTTTGACAGCCATAATCAGCAATTGTGTACATTTGAGCTGAATGTGTCAAAATCTTAAAAATTAACAGGTGCCCAAGCAATTTCATGCTAGAATCATCATCCGGATGCCAAAATAAACTAAATACAGCAAAAGATTTGAGTGCACAACGTTTGGTTTAGGTTTGACAGCCATAATCACCTTTTTATTGCTTTAAATGCGTTTTTAGCGCATGATTGTACATTTGAGCTGAATGTGTCAAAATCTTAAAAATTAACAGGTGCCCAAGCAATTTCATGCTAGAATCATCATCCGGATGCCAAAATAAACTAAATACAGCAAAAGATTTGAGTGCACAACGTTTGGTTTAGGTTTGACAGCCATAATCAGCAATTGTGTACATTTGAGCTGAATGTGTCAAAATCTTAAAAATTAACAGGTGCCCAAGCGATTTCATGCTAGAATCATCATCCGGATGCCAAAATAAACTAAATACAGCAAAAGATTTGAGTGCACAACGTTTGGTTTAGATTTGACAGCCATAATCAGCAATTGTGTACATTTGAGTTGAATGTGTCAAAATCTTAAAAATTAACACGTGCCCAAGCAATTTCATGCTAGAATCATCATCCGGATGCCAAAATAAACTAAATACAGCAAAAGATTTGAGTCCACAACGTTTGGTTTAGGTATGACAGCCATAATCACCTTTTTATTGCTTTATATGCGTTCTTAGCGCATGATTGTACATTTGAGCTGAAAGTGTCAAAATCTTAAAAATTAACAGGTGCCCAAGCAATTTCATGCTAGAATCATCATCTGGATGCCAAAATAAACTAAATACAGCAAAAGATTTGAGTGCACAACGTTTGGTTTAGATTTGACAGCCATAATCAGCAATTGTGTACATTTGAGCTGAATGTGTCAAAATCTTAAAAATTAACAGGTGCCCAAGCAATTTCATGCTAGAATCATCATCCGGATGCCAAAATAAACTAAATACAGCAAAAGATTTGAGTGCACAACGTTTGGTTTAGATTTGACAGCCATAATCAGCAATTGTGTACATTTGAGCTGAATGTGTCAAAATCTTAAAAATTAACAGGTGCCCAAGCAATTTCATGCTAGAATCATCATCCGGATGCCAAAATAAACTAAATACAGCAAAAGATTTGAGTGCAAAACGTTTGGTTTAGCTTTGACAGCCATAATCAGCAATTGTGTACATTTGAGCTGAATGTGTCAAAATCTTAAAAATTAACAGGTGCCCAAGCAATTTCATGCGAGAATCATCATCCGGATGCCAAAATAAACTAAATACAGCAAAAGATTTGAGTCCACAATGTTTGGTTTAGGTTTGACAGCCATAATCACCTTTTTATTGCTTTAAATGCGTTCTTAGCGCATGATTGTACATTTGAGCTGAATGTGTCAAAATCTTAAAAATTAACAGGTGCCCAAGCAATTTCATGCTAGAATCATCATCCAGATGCCAAAATAAACTAAATACAGCAAAAGATTTGAGTGCACAACGTTTGGTTTAGATTTGACAGCCATAATCAGCAATTGTGTACATTTGAGCTGAATGTGTCAAAATCTTAAAAATTAACAGGTGCCCAAGCAATTTCATGCTAGAATCATCTTCCGGATGCCAAAATAAACTAAATACAGCAAAAGATTTGAGTCCACAACGTTTGGTTTAGGTTTGACAGCCATAATCACCTTTTTATTGCTTTAAATGCGTTCTTAGCGCATGATTGTACATTTGAGCTGAATGTGTCAAAATCTTAAAAATTAACAGGTGCCCAAGCAATTTCATGCTAGAATCATCATCCGGATGCCAAAATAAACTAAATACAGCAAAAGATTTGAGTGCACAACGTTTGGTTTAGATTTGACAGCCATAATCAGCAATTGTGTACATTTGAGCTGAATGTGTCAAAATCTTAAAAATTAACAGGTGCCCAAGCAATTTCATGCTAGAATCATCATCCGGATGCCAAAATAAACTAAATACAGCAAAAGATTTGAGTCCACAACGTTTGGTTTAGGTTTGACAGCCATAATCACCTTTTTATTGCTTTAAATGCGTTCTTAGCGCATGATTGTACATTTGAGCTGAATGTGTCAAAATCTTAAAAATTAACAGGTGCCCAAGCAATTTCATGCTAGAATCATCATCCGGATGCCAAAATAAACAAAATACAGCAAAAGATTTGAGTGCACAACGTTTGGTTTAGGTTTGACAGCCATAATCAGCAATTGTGTACATTTGAGCTGAATGTGTCAAAATCTTAAAAATTAACAGGTGCCCAAGCAATTTCATGCTAGAATCATCATCCGGATGCCAAAATAAACTAAATACAGCAAACGATTTGAGTCCACAACGTTTGGTTTAGGTTTGACAGCCATAATCACCTTTTTATAGCTTTAAATCCGTTCTTAGCGCATGATTGTACATTTGAGCTGAATGTGTCAAAATCTTAAAAATTAACAGGTGCCCAAGCAATTTCATGCTAGAATCATCATCCGGATGCCAAAATAAACTAAATACAGCAAAAGATTTGAGTGCACAACGTTTGGTTTAGATTTGACAGCCATAATCAGCAATTGTGTACATTTGAGCTGAATGTGTCAAAATCTTAAAAATTAACAGGTGCCCAAGCAATTTCATGCTAGAATCATCATCCGGATGCCAAAATAAACTAAATACAGCAAAAGATTTGAGTCCACAACGTTTGGTTTAGGTTTGACAGCCATAATCACCTTTTTATTGCTTTAAATGCGTTCTTAGCGCATGATTGTACATTTGAGCTGAATGTGTCAAAATCTTAAAAATTAACAGGTGCCCAAGCAATTTCATGCTAGAATCATCATCCGGATGCCAAAATAAACTAAATACAGCAAAAGATTTGAGTGCACAACGTTTGGTTTAGGTTTGACAGCCATAATCAGCAATTGTGTACATTTGAGCTGAATGTGTCAAAATCTTAAAAATTAACAGGTGCCCAAGCGATTTCATGCTAGAATCATCATCCGGATGCCAAAATAAACTAAATACAGCAAAAGATTTGAGTGCACAACGTTTGGTTTAGGTTTGACAGCCATAATCACCTTTTTATTGCTTTAAATGCGTTTTTAGCGCATGATTGTACATTTGAGCTGAATGTGTCAAAATCTTAAAAATTAACAGGTGCCCAAGCAATTTCATGCGAGAATCATCATCCGGATGCCAAAATAAACTAAATACAGCAAAAGATTTGAGTGCACAACGTTTGGTTTAGGTTTGACAGCCATAATCACCTTTCTATTGCTTTAAATGCGTTTTTAGCGCATGATTGTACATTTGAGCTGAATGTGTCAAAATCTTAAAAATTAACAGGTGCCCAAGCAATTTCATGCTAGAATCATCATCCGGATGCCAAAATAAACTAAATACAGCAAAAGATTTGAGTGCACAACGTTTGGTTTAGATTTGACAGCCATAATCAGCAATTGTGTACATTTGAGCTGAATGTGTCAAAATCTTAAAAATTAACAGGTGCCCAAGCAATTTCATGCTAGAATCATCATCCGGATGCCAAAATAAACTAAATACAGCAAAAGATTTGAGTGCACAACGTTTGGTTTAGGTTTGACAGCCATAATCACCTTTTTATTGCTTTAAATGCGTTTTTAGCGCATGATTGTACATTTGAGCTGAATGTGTCAAAATCTTAAAAATTAACAGGTGCCCAAGCAATTTCATGCTAGAATCATCATCCGGATGCCAAAATAAACTAAATACAGCAAAAGATTTGAGTGCACAACGTTTGGTTTAGATTTGACAGCCATAATCAGCAATTGTGTACATTTGAGCTGAATGTGTCAAAATCTTAAACATTAACAGGTGCCCAAGCAATTTCATGCTAGAATCATCATCCGGATGCCAAAATAAACTAAATACAGCAAAAGATTTGAGTGCACAACGTTTGGTTTAGGTTTGACAGCCATAATCACCTTTTTATTGCTTTAAATGCGTTTTTAGCGCATGATTGTACATTTGAGCTGAATGTGTCAAAATCTTAAAAATTAACAGGTGCCCAAGCAATTTCATGCTAGAATCATCATCCGGATGCCAAAATAAACGAAATACAGCAAAAGATTTGAGTGCACAACGTTTGGTTTAGATTTGACAGCCATAATCAGCAATTGTGTACATTTGAGCTGAATGTGTCAAAATCTTAAAAATTAACAGGTGCCCAAGCAATTTCATGCTAGAATCATCATCCGGATGCCAAAATAAACTAAATACAGCAAAAGATTTGAGTGCACAACGTTTGGTTTAGGTTTGACAGCCATAATCACCTTTTTATTGCTTTAAATGCGTTTTTAGCGCATGATTGTACATTTGAGCTGAATGTGTCAAAATCTTAAAAATTAACAGGTGCCCAAGCAATTTCATGCTAGAATCATCATCCGGATGCCAAAATAAACTAAATACAGCAAAAGATTTGAGTGCACAACGTTTGGTTTAGATTTGACAGCCATAATCAGCAATTGTGTACATTTGAGCTGAATGTGTCAAAATCTTAAAAATTAACAGGTGCCCAAGCAATTTCATGCGAGAATCATCATCCGGATGCCAAAATAAACTAAATACAGCAAAAGATTTGAGTGCACAATGTTTGGTTTAGGTTTGACAGCCATAATCACCTTTCTATTGCTTTAAATGCGTTTTTAGCGCATGATTGTACATTTGAGCTGAATGTGTCAAAATCTTAAAAATTAACAGGTGCCCAAGCAATTTCATGCTAGAATCATCATCCGGATGCCAAAATAAACTAAATACAGCAAAAGATTTGAGTGCACAACGTTTGGTTTAGATTTGACAGCCATAATCAGCAATTGTGTACATTTGAGCTGAATGTGTCAAAATCTTAAAAATTAACAGGTGCCCAAGCAATTTCATGCTAGAATCATCATCCGGATGCCAAAATAAACTAAATACAGCAAAAGATTTGAGTCCACAACGTTTGGTTTAGGTTTGACAGCC
The DNA here is from genome assembly GCF_051991245.1 of Festucalex cinctus. Taxonomy (NCBI): domain Eukaryota; kingdom Metazoa; phylum Chordata; class Actinopteri; order Syngnathiformes; family Syngnathidae; genus Festucalex; species Festucalex cinctus. The sequence continues at coordinate 31,193,746 of NC_135417.1, forward strand.
ATAATCACCTTTTTATAGCTTTAAATCCGTTCTTAGCGCATGATTGTACATTTGAGCTGAATGTGTCAAAATCTTAAAAATTAACAGGTGCCCAAGCAATTTCATGCTAGAATCATCATCCGGATGCCAAAATAAACTAAATACAGCAAAAGATTTGAGTGCACAACGTTTGGTTTAGATTTGACAGCCATAATCAGCAATTGTGTACATTTGAGCTGAATGTGTCAAAATCTTAAAAATTAACAGGTGCCCAAGCAATTTCATGCTAGAATCATCATCCGGATGCCAAAATAAACTAAATACAGCAAAAGATTTGAGTCCACAACGTTTGGTTTAGGTTTGACAGCCATAATCACCTTTTTATTGCTTTAAATGCGTTCTTAGCGCATGATTGTACATTTGAGCTGAATGTGTCAAAATCTTAAAAATTAACAGGTGCCCAAGCAATTTCATGCTAGAATCATCATCCGGATGCCAAAATAAACTAAATACAGCAAAAGATTTGAGTGCACAACGTTTGGTTTAGGTTTGACAGCCATAATCAGCAATTGTGTACATTTGAGCTGAATGTGTCAAAATCTTAAAAATTAACAGGTGCCCAAGCGATTTCATGCTAGAATCATCATCCGGATGCCAAAATAAACTAAATACAGCAAAAGATTTGAGTGCACAACGTTTGGTTTAGGTTTGACAGCCATAATCACCTTTTTATTGCTTTAAATGCGTTTTTAGCGCATGATTGTACATTTGAGCTGAATGTGTCAAAATCTTAAAAATTAACAGGTGCCCAAGCAATTTCATGCGAGAATCATCATCCGGATGCCAAAATAAACTAAATACAGCAAAAGATTTGAGTGCACAACGTTTGGTTTAGGTTTGACAGCCATAATCACCTTTCTATTGCTTTAAATGCGTTTTTAGCGCATGATTGTACATTTGAGCTGAATGTGTCAAAATCTTAAAAATTAACAGGTGCCCAAGCAATTTCATGCTAGAATCATCATCCGGATGCCAAAATAAACTAAATACAGCAAAAGATTTGAGTGCACAACGTTTGGTTTAGATTTGACAGCCATAATCAGCAATTGTGTACATTTGAGCTGAATGTGTCAAAATCTTAAAAATTAACAGGTGCCCAAGCAATTTCATGCTAGAATCATCATCCGGATGCCAAAATAAACTAAATACAGCAAAAGATTTGAGTGCACAACGTTTGGTTTAGGTTTGACAGCCATAATCACCTTTTTATTGCTTTAAATGCGTTTTTAGCGCATGATTGTACATTTGAGCTGAATGTGTCAAAATCTTAAAAATTAACAGGTGCCCAAGCAATTTCATGCTAGAATCATCATCCGGATGCCAAAATAAACTAAATACAGCAAAAGATTTGAGTGCACAACGTTTGGTTTAGATTTGACAGCCATAATCAGCAATTGTGTACATTTGAGCTGAATGTGTCAAAATCTTAAACATTAACAGGTGCCCAAGCAATTTCATGCTAGAATCATCATCCGGATGCCAAAATAAACTAAATACAGCAAAAGATTTGAGTGCACAACGTTTGGTTTAGGTTTGACAGCCATAATCACCTTTTTATTGCTTTAAATGCGTTTTTAGCGCATGATTGTACATTTGAGCTGAATGTGTCAAAATCTTAAAAATTAACAGGTGCCCAAGCAATTTCATGCTAGAATCATCATCCGGATGCCAAAATAAACGAAATACAGCAAAAGATTTGAGTGCACAACGTTTGGTTTAGATTTGACAGCCATAATCAGCAATTGTGTACATTTGAGCTGAATGTGTCAAAATCTTAAAAATTAACAGGTGCCCAAGCAATTTCATGCTAGAATCATCATCCGGATGCCAAAATAAACTAAATACAGCAAAAGATTTGAGTGCACAACGTTTGGTTTAGGTTTGACAGCCATAATCACCTTTTTATTGCTTTAAATGCGTTTTTAGCGCATGATTGTACATTTGAGCTGAATGTGTCAAAATCTTAAAAATTAACAGGTGCCCAAGCAATTTCATGCTAGAATCATCATCCGGATGCCAAAATAAACTAAATACAGCAAAAGATTTGAGTGCACAACGTTTGGTTTAGATTTGACAGCCATAATCAGCAATTGTGTACATTTGAGCTGAATGTGTCAAAATCTTAAAAATTAACAGGTGCCCAAGCAATTTCATGCGAGAATCATCATCCGGATGCCAAAATAAACTAAATACAGCAAAAGATTTGAGTGCACAATGTTTGGTTTAGGTTTGACAGCCATAATCACCTTTCTATTGCTTTAAATGCGTTTTTAGCGCATGATTGTACATTTGAGCTGAATGTGTCAAAATCTTAAAAATTAACAGGTGCCCAAGCAATTTCATGCTAGAATAATCATCCGGATGCCAAAATAAACTAAATACAGCAAAAGATTTGAGTGCACAACGTTTGGTTTAGATTTGACAGCCATAATCAGCAATTGTGTACATTTGAGCTGAATGTGTCAAAATCTTAAAAATTAACAGGTGCCCAAGCAATTTCATGCTAGAATCATCATCCGGATGCCAAAATAAACTAAATACAGCAAAAGATTTGAGTGCACAACGTTTGGTTTAGGTTTGACAGCCATAATCACCTTTTTATTGCTTTAAATGCGTTTTTAGCGCATGATTGTACATTTGAGCTGAATGTGTCAAAATCTTAAAAATTAACAGGTGCCCAAGCAATTTCATGCTAGAATCATCATCCGGATGCCAAAATAAACTAAATACAGCAAAAGATTTGAGTGCACAACGTTTGGTTTAGATTTGACAGCCATAATCAGCAATTGTGTACATTTGAGCTGAATGTGTCAAAATCTTAAACATTAACAGGTGCCCAAGCAATTTCATGCTAGAATCATCATCCGGATGCCAAAATAAACTAAATACAGCAAAAGATTTGAGTGCACAACGTTTGGTTTAGGTTTGACAGCCATAATCACCTTTTTATTGCTTTAAATGCGTTTTTAGCGCATGATTGTACATTTGAGCTGAATGTGTCAAAATCTTAAAAATTAACAGGTGCCCAAGCAATTTCATGCTAGAATCATCATCCGGATGCCAAAATAAACTAAATACAGCAAAAGATTTGAGTGCACAACGTTTGGTTTAGATTTGACAGCCATAATCAGCAATCGTGTACATTTGAGCTGAATGTGTCAAAATCTTAAAAATTAACAGGTGCCCAAGCAATTTCATGCTAGAATCATCATCCGGATGCCAAAATAAACTAAATACAGCAAAAGATTTGAGTGCACAACGTTTGGTTTAGGTTTGACAGCCATAATCACCTTTTTATTGCTTTAAATGCGTTTTTAGCGCATGATTGTACATTTGAGCTGAATGTGTCAAAATCTTAAAAATTAACAGGTGCCCAAGCAATTTCATGCTAGAATCATCATCCGGATGCCAAAATAAACTAAATACAGCAAAAGATTTGAGTGCACAACGTTTGGTTTAGATTTGACAGCCATAATCAGCAATTGTGTACATTTGAGCTGAATGTGTCAAAATCTTAAAAATTAACAGGTGCCCAAGCAATTTCATGCTAGAATCATCATCCGGATGCCAAAATAAACTAAATACAGCAAAAGATTTGAGTGCACAACGTTTGGTTTAGGTTTGACAGCCATAATCACCTTTCTATTGCTTTAAATGCGTTTTTAGCGCATGATTGTACATTTGAGCTGAATGTGTCAAAATCTTAAAAATTAACAGGTGCCCAAGCAATTTCATGCTAGAATCATCATCCGGATGCCAAAATAAACTAAATACAGCAAAAGATTTGAGTGCACAACGTTTGGTTTAGATTTGACAGCCATAATCAGCAATCGTGTACATTTGAGCTGAATGTGTCAAAATCTTAAAAATTAACAGGTGCCCAAGCAATTTCATGCTAGAATCATCATCCGGATGCCAAAATAAACTAAATACAGCAAAAGATTTGAGTGCACAACGTTTGGTTTAGGTTTGACAGCCATAATCACCTTTTTATTGCTTTAAATGCGTTTTTAGCGCATGATTGTACATTTGAGCTGAATGTGTCAAAATCTTAAAAATTAACAGGTGCCCAAGCAATTTCATGCTAGAATCATCATCCGGATGCCAAAATAAACTAAATACAGCAAAAGATTTGAGTGCACAACGTTTGGTTTAGATTTGACAGCCATAATCAGCAATTGTGTACATTTGAGCTGAATGTGTCAAAATCTTAAAAATTAACAGGTGCCCAAGCAATTTCATGCTAGAATCATCATCCGGATGCCAAAATAAACTAAATACAGCAAAAGATTTGAGTGCACAACGTTTGGTTTAGGTTTGACAGCCATAATCACCTTTCTATTGCTTTAAATGCGTTTTTAGCGCATGATTGTACATTTGAGCTGAATGTGTCAAAATCTTAAAAATTAACAGGTGCCCAAGCAATTTCATGCTAGAATCATCATCCGGATGCCAAAATAAACTAAATACAGCAAAAGATTTGAGTGCACAACGTTTGGTTTAGGTTTGACAGCCATAATCACCTTTCTATTGCTTTAAATGCGTTTTTAGCGCATGATTGTACATTTGAGCTGAATGTGTCAAAATCTTAAAAATTAACAGGTGCCCAAGCAATTTCATGCTAGAATCATCATCCGGATGCCAAAATAAACTAAATACAGCAAAAGATTTGAGTGCACAACGTTTGGTTTAGATTTGACAGCCATAATCAGCAATTGTGTACATTTGAGCTGAATGTGTCAAAATCTTAAACATTAACAGGTGCCCAAGCAATTTCATGCTAGAATCATCATCCGGATGCCAAAATAAACTAAATACAGCAAAAGATTTGAGTGCACAACGTTTGGTTTAGGTTTGACAGCCATAATCACCTTTTTATTGCTTTAAATGCGTTTTTAGCGCATGATTGTACATTTGAGCTGAATGTGTCAAAATCTTAAAAATTAACAGGTGCCCAAGCAATTTCATGCTAGAATCATCATCCGGATGCCAAAATAAACTAAATACAGCAAAAGATTTGAGTGCACAACGTTTGGTTTAGATTTGACAGCCATAATCAGCAATTGTGTACATTTGAGCTGAATGTGTCAAAATCTTAAAAATTAACAGGTGCCCAAGCAATTTCATGCTAGAATCATCATCCGGATGCCAAAATAAACTAAATACAGCAAAAGATTTGAGTGCACAACGTTTGGTTTAGGTTTGACAGCCATAATCACCTTTTTATTGCTTTAAATGCGTTTTTAGCGCATGATTGTACATTTGAGCTGAATGTGTCAAAATCTTAAAAATTAACAGGTGCCCAAGCAATGTCATGCTAGAATCATCATCCGGATGCCAAAATAAACTAAATACAGCAAAAGATTTGAGTGCACAACGTTTGGTTTAGATTTGACAGCCATAATCAGCAATCGTGTACATTTGAGCTGAATGTGTCAAAATCTTAAAAATTAACAGGTGCCCAAGCAATTTCATGCTAGAATCATCATCCGGATGCCAAAATAAACTAAATACAGCAAAAGATTTGAGTGCACAACGTTTGGTTTAGGTTTGACAACCATAATCACCTTTTTATTGCTTTAAATGCGTTTTTAGCGCATGATTGTACATTTGAGCTGAATGTGTCAAAATCTTAAAAATTAACAGGTGCCCAAGCAATTTCATGCTAGAATCATCATCCGGATGCCAAAATAAACTAAATACAGCAAAAGATTTGAGTGCACAACGTTTGGTTTAGATTTGACAGCCATAATCAGCAATTGTGTACATTTGAGCTGAATGTGTCAAAATCTTAAAAATTAACAGGTGCCCAAGCAATTTCATGCGAGAATCATCATCCGGATGCCAAAATAAACTAAATACAGCAAAAGATTTGAGTGCACAACGTTTGGTTTAGGTTTGACAGCCATAATCACCTTTCTATTGCTTTAAATGCGTTTTTAGCGCATGATTGTACATTTGAGCTGAATGTGTCAAAATCTTAAAAATTAACAGGTGCCCAAGCAATTTCATGCTAGAATCATCATCCGGATGCCAAAATAAACTAAATACAGCAAAAGATTTGAGTGCACAACGTTTGGTTTAGATTTGACAGCCATAATCAGCAATTGTGTACATTTGAGCTGAATGTGTCAAAATCTTAAAAATTAACAGGTGCCCAAGCAATTTCATGCTAGAATCATCATCCGGATGCCAAAATAAACTAAATACAGCAAAAGATTTGAGTGCACAACGTTTGGTTTAGGTTTGACAGCCATAATCACCTTTTTATTGCTTTAAATGCGTTTTTAGCGCATGATTGTACATTTGAGCTGAATGTGTCAAAATCTTAAAAATTAACAGGTGCCCAAGCAATTTCATGCTAGAATCATCATCCGGATGCCAAAATAAACTAAATACAGCAAAAGATTTGAGTGCACAACGTTTGGTTTAGATTTGACAGCCATAATCAGCAATTGTGTACATTTGAGCTGAATGTGTCAAAATCTTAAACATTAACAGGTGCCCAAGCAATTTCATGCTAGAATCATCATCCGGATGCCAAAATAAACTAAATACAGCAAAAGATTTGAGTGCACAACGTTTGGTTTAGGTTTGACAGCCATAATCACCTTTTTATTGCTTTAAATGCGTTTTTAGCGCATGATTGTACATTTGAGCTGAATGTGTCAAAATCTTAAAAATTAACAGGTGCCCAAGCAATTTCATGCTAGAATCATCATCCGGATGCCAAAATAAACTAAATACAGCAAAAGATTTGAGTGCACAACGTTTGGTTTAGATTTGACAGCCATAATCAGCAATCGTGTACATTTGAGCTGAATGTGTCAAAATCTTAAAAATTAACAGGTGCCCAAGCAATTTCATGCTAGAATCATCATCCGGATGCCAAAATAAACTAAATACAGCAAAAGATTTGAGTGCACAACGTTTGGTTTAGGTTTGACAGCCATAATCACCTTTTTATTGCTTTAAATGCGTTTTTAGCGCATGATTGTACATTTGAGCTGAATGTGTCAAAATCTTAAAAATTAACAGGTGCCCAAGCAATTTCATGCTAGAATCATCATCCGGATGCCAAAATAAACTAAATACAGCAAAAGATTTGAGTGCACAACGTTTGGTTTAGATTTGACAGCCATAATCAGCAATTGTGTACATTTGAGCTGAATGTGTCAAAATCTTAAAAATTAACAGGTGCCCAAGCAATTTCATGCTAGAATCATCATCCGGATGCCAAAATAAACTAAATACAGCAAAAGATTTGAGTGCACAACGTTTGGTTTAGGTTTGACAGCCATAATCACCTTTCTATTGCTTTAAATGCGTTTTTAGCGCATGATTGTACATTTGAGCTGAATGTGTCAAAATCTTAAAAATTAACAGGTGCCCAAGCAATTTCATGCTAGAATCATCATCCGGATGCCAAAATAAACTAAATACAGCAAAAGATTTGAGTGCACAACGTTTGGTTTAGATTTGACAGCCATAATCAGCAATTGTGTACATTTGAGCTGAATGTGTCAAAATCTTAAAAATTAACAGGTGCCCAAGCAATTTCATGCTAGAATCATCATCCGGATGCCAAAATAAACTAAATACAGCAAAAGATTTGAGTGCACAACGTTTGGTTTAGGTTTGACAGCCATAATCACCTTTCTATTGCTTTAAATGCGTTTTTAGCGCATGATTGTACATTTGAGCTGAATGTGTCAAAATCTTAAAAATTAACAGGTGCCCAAGCAATTTCATGCTAGAATCATCATCCGGATGCCAAAATAAACTAAATACAGCAAAAGATTTGAGTGCACAACGTTTGGTTTAGATTTGACAGCCATAATCAGCAATTGTGTACATTTGAGCTGAATGTGTCAAAATCTTAAAAATTAACAGGTGCCCAAGCAATTTCATGCTAGAATCATCATCCGGATGCCAAAATAAACTAAATACAGCAAAAGATTTGAGTGCACAACGTTTGGTTTAGGTTTGACAGCCATAATCACCTTTTTATTGCTTTAAATGCGTTTTTAGCGCATGATTGTACATTTGAGCTGAATGTGTCAAAATCTTAAAAATTAACAGGTGCCCAAGCAATTTCATGCTAGAATCATCATCCGGATGCCAAAATAAACTAAATACAGCAAAAGATTTGAGTGCACAACGTTTGGTTTAGATTTGACAGCCATAATCAGCAATTGTGTACATTTGAGCTGAATGTGTCAAAATCTTAAACATTAACAGGTGCCCAAGCAATTTCATGCTAGAATCATCATCCGGATGCCAAAATAAACTAAATACAGCAAAAAGATTTGAGTGCACAACGTTTGGTTTAGGTTTGACAGCCATAATCACCTTTTTATTGCTTTAAATGCGTTTTTAGCGCATGATTGTACATTTGAGCTGAATGTGTCAAAATCTTAAAAATTAACAGGTGCCCAAGCAATTTCATGCTAGAATCATCATCCGGATGCCAAAATAAACTAAATACAGCAAAAGATTTGAGTGCACAACGTTTGGTTTAGATTTGACAGCCATAATCAGCAATTGTGTACATTTGAGCTGAATGTGTCAAAATCTTAAAAATTAACAGGTGCCCAAGCAATTTCATGCTAGAATCATCATCCGGATGCCAAAATAAACTAAATACAGCAAAAGATTTGAGTGCACAACGTTTGGTTTAGGTTTGACAGCCATAATCACCTTTTTATTGCTTTAAATGCGTTTTTAGCGCATGATTGTACATTTGAGCTGAATGTGTCAAAATCTTAAAAATTAACAGGTGCCCAAGCAATTTCATGCTAGAATCATCATCCGGATGCCAAAATAAACTAAATACAGCAAAAGATTTGAGTGCACAACGTTTGGTTTAGATTTGACAGCCATAATCAGCAATCGTGTACATTTGAGCTGAATGTGTCAAAATCTTAAAAATTAACAGGTGCCCAAGCAATTTCATGCTAGAATCATCATCCGGATGCCAAAATAAACTAAATACAGCAAAAGATTTGAGTGCACAACGTTTGGTTTAGGTTTGACAGCCATAATCACCTTTTTATTGCTTTAAATGCGTTTTTAGCGCATGATTGTACATTTGAGCTGAATGTGTCAAAATCTTAAAAATTAACAGGTGCCCAAGCAATTTCATGCTAGAATCATCATCCGGATGCCAAAATAAACTAAATACAGCAAAAGATTTGAGTGCACAACGTTTGGTTTAGATTTGACAGCCATAATCAGCAATTGTGTACATTTGAGCTGAATGTGTCAAAATCTTAAAAATTAACAGGTGCCCAAGCAATTTCATGCGAGAATCATCATCCGGATGCCAAAATAAACTAAATACAGCAAAAGATTTGAGTGCACAACGTTTGGTTTAGGTTTGACAGCCATAATCACCTTTCTATTGCTTTAAATGCGTTTTTAGCGCATGATTGTACATTTGAGCTGAATGTGTCAAAATCTTAAAAATTAACAGGTGCCCAAGCAATTTCATGCTAGAATCATCATCCGGATGCCAAAATAAACTAAATACAGCAAAAGATTTGAGTGCACAACGTTTGGTTTAGATTTGACAGCCATAATCAGCAATTGTGTACATTTGAGCTGAATGTGTCAAAATCTTAAAAATTAACAGGTGCCCAAGCAATTTCATGCTAGAATCATCATCCGGATGCCAAAATAAACTAAATACAGCAAAAGATTTGAGTGCACAACGTTTGGTTTAGGTTTGACAGCCATAATCACCTTTTTATTGCTTTAAATGCGTTTTTAGCGCATGATTGTACATTTGAGCTGAATGTGTCAAAATCTTAAAAATTAACAGGTGCCCAAGCAATTTCATGCTAGAATCATCATCCGGATGCCAAAATAAACTAAATACAGCAAAAGATTTGAGTGCACAACGTTTGGTTTAGATTTGACAGCCATAATCAGCAATTGTGTACATTTGAGCTGAATGTGTCAAAATCTTAAACATTAACAGGTGCCCAAGCAATTTCATGCTAGAATCATCATCCGGATGCCAAAATAAACTAAATACAGCAAAAGATTTGAGTGCACAACGTTTGGTTTAGGTTTGACAGCCATAATCACCTTTTTATTGCTTTAAATGCGTTTTTAGCGCATGATTGTACATTTGAGCTGAATGTGTCAAAATCTTAAAAATTAACAGGTGCCCAAGCAATTTCATGCTAGAATCATCATCCGGATGCCAAAATAAACTAAATACAGCAAAAGATTTGAGTGCACAACGTTTGGTTTAGATTTGACAGCCATAATCAGCAATCGTGTACATTTGAGCTGAATGTGTCAAAATCTTAAAAATTAACAGGTGCCCAAGCAATTTCATGCTAGAATCATCATCCGGATGCCAAAATAAACTAAATACAGCAAAAGATTTGAGTGCACAACGTTTGGTTTAGGTTTGACAGCCATAATCACCTTTTTATTGCTTTAAATGCGTTTTTAGCGCATGATTGTACATTTGAGCTGAATGTGTCAAAATCTTAAAAATTAACAGGTGCCCAAGCAATTTCATGCTAGAATCATCATCCGGATGCCAAAATAAACTAAATACAGCAAAAGATTTGAGTGCACAACGTTTGGTTTAGATTTGACAGCCATAATCAGCAATTGTGTACATTTGAGCTGAATGTGTCAAAATCTTAAAAATTAACAGGTGCCCAAGCAATTTCATGCTAGAATCATCATCCGGATGCCAAAATAAACTAAATACAGCAAAAGATTTGAGTGCACAACGTTTGGTTTAGGTTTGACAGCCATAATCACCTTTCTATTGCTTTAAATGCGTTTTTAGCGCATGATTGTACATTTGAGCTGAATGTGTCAAAATCTTAAAAATTAACAGGTGCCCAAGCAATTTCATGCTAGAATCATCATCCGGATGCCAAAATAAACTAAATACAGCAAAAGATTTGAGTGCACAACGTTTGGTTTAGATTTGACAGCCATAATCAGCAATTGTGTACATTTGAGCTGAATGTGTCAAAATCTTAAAAATTAACAGGTGCCCAAGCAATTTCATGCTAGAATCATCATCCGGATGCCAAAATAAACTAAATACAGCAAAAGATTTGAGTGCACAACGTTTGGTTTAGGTTTGACAGCCATAATCACCTTTCTATTGCTTTAAATGCGTTTTTAGCGCATGATTGTACATTTGAGCTGAATGTGTCAAAATCTTAAAAATTAACAGGTGCCCAAGCAATTTCATGCTAGAATCATCATCCGGATGCCAAAATAAACTAAATACAGCAAAAGATTTGAGTGCACAACGTTTGGTTTAGATTTGACAGCCATAATCAGCAATTGTGTACATTTGAGCTGAATGTGTCAAAATCTTAAAAATTAACAGGTGCCCAAGCAATTTCATGCTAGAATCATCATCCGGATGCCAAAATAAACTAAATACAGCAAAAGATTTGAGTGCACAACGTTTGGTTTAGGTTTGACAGCCATAATCACCTTTTTATTGCTTTAAATGCGTTTTTAGCGCATGATTGTACATTTGAGCTGAATGTGTCAAAATCTTAAAAATTAACAGGTGCCCAAGCAATTTCATGCTAGAATCATCATCCGGATGCCAAAATAAACTAAATACAGCAAAAGATTTGAGTGCACAACGTTTGGTTTAGATTTGACAGCCATAATCAGCAATTGTGTACATTTGAGCTGAATGTGTCAAAATCTTAAACATTAACAGGTGCCCAAGCAATTTCATGCTAGAATCATCATCCGGATGCCAAAATAAACTAAATACAGCAAAAGATTTGAGTGCACAACGTTTGGTTTAGGTTTGACAGCCATAATCACCTTTTATTGCTTTAAATGCGTTTTTAGCGCATGATTGTACATTTGAGCTGAATGTGTCAAAATCTTAAAAATTAACAGGTGCCCAAGCAATTTCATGCTAGAATCATCATCCGGATGCCAAAATAAACTAAATACAGCAAAAGATTTGAGTGCACAACGTTTGGTTTAGATTTGACAGCCATAATCAGCAATCGTGTACATTTGAGCTGAATGTGTCAAAATCTTAAAAATTAACAGGTGCCCAAGCAATTTCATGCTAGAATCATCATCCGGATGCCAAAATAAACTAAATACAGCAAAAGATTTGAGTGCACAACGTTTGGTTTAGGTTTGACAGCCATAATCACCTTTTTATTGCTTTAAATGCGTTTTTAGCGCATGATTGTACATTTGAGCTGAATGTGTCAAAATCTTAAAAATTAACAGGTGCCCAAGCAATTTCATGCTAGAATCATCATCCGGATGCCAAAATAAACTAAATACAGCAAAAGATTTGAGTGCACAACGTTTGGTTTAGATTTGACAGCCATAATCAGCAATTGTGTACATTTGAGCTGAATGTGTCAAAATCTTAAAAATTAACAGGTGCCCAAGCAATTTCATGCGAGAATCATCATCCGGATGCCAAAATAAACTAAATACAGCAAAAGATTTGAGTGCACAACGTTTGGTTTAGGTTTGACAGCCATAATCACCTTTCTATTGCTTTAAATGCGTTTTTAGCGCATGATTGTACATTTGAGCTGAATGTGTCAAAATCTTAAAAATTAACAGGTGCCCAAGCAATTTCATGCTAGAATCATCATCCGGATGCCAAAATAAACTAAATACAGCAAAAGATTTGAGTGCACAACGTTTGGTTTAGATTTGACAGCCATAATCAGCAATTGTGTACATTTGAGCTGAATGTGTCAAAATCTTAAAAATTAACAGGTGCCCAAGCAATTTCATGCTAGAATCATCATCCGGATGCCAAAATAAACTAAATACAGCAAAAGATTTGAGTGCACAACGTTTGGTTTAGGTTTGACAGCCATAATCACCTTTTTATTGCTTTAAATGCGTTTTTAGCGCATGATTGTACATTTGAGCTGAATGTGTCAAAATCTTAAAAATTAACAGGTGCCCAAGCAATTTCATGCTAGAATCATCATCCGGATGCCAAAATAAACTAAATACAGCAAAAGATTTGAGTGCACAACGTTTGGTTTAGATTTGACAGCCATAATCAGCAATTGTGTACATTTGAGCTGAATGTGTCAAAATCTTAAACATTAACAGGTGCCCAAGCAATTTCATGCTAGAATCATCATCCGGATGCCAAAATAAACTAAATACAGCAAAAGATTTGAGTGCACAACGTTTGGTTTAGGTTTGACAGCCATAATCACCTTTTTATTGCTTTAAATGCGTTTTTAGCGCATGATTGTACATTTGAGCTGAATGTGTCAAAATCTTAAAAATTAACAGGTGCCCAAGCAATTTCATGCTAGAATCATCATCCGGATGCCAAAATAAACTAAATACAGCAAAAGATTTGAGTGCACAACGTTTGGTTTAGATTTGACAGCCATAATCAGCAATCGTGTACATTTGAGCTGAATGTGTCAAAATCTTAAAAATTAACAGGTGCCCAAGCAATTTCATGCTAGAATCATCATCCGGATGCCAAAATAAACTAAATACAGCAAAAGATTTGAGTGCACAACGTTTGGTTTAGGTTTGACAGCCATAATCACCTTTCTATTGCTTTAAATGCGTTTTTAGCGCATGATTGTACATTTGAGCTGAATGTGTCAAAATCTTAAAAATTAACAGGTGCCCAAGCAATTTCATGCTAGAATCATCATCCGGATGCCAAAATAAACTAAATACAGCAAAAGATTTGAGTGCACAACGTTTGGTTTAGATTTGACAGCCATAATCAGCAATTGTGTACATTTGAGCTGAATGTGTCAAAATCTTAAAAATTAACAGGTGCCCAAGCAATTTCATGCTAGAATCATCATCCGGATGCCAAAATAAACTAAATACAGCAAAAGATTTGAGTGCACAACGTTTGGTTTAGGTTTGACAGCCATAATCACCTTTCTATTGCTTTAAATGCGTTTTTAGCGCATGATTGTACATTTGAGCTGAATGTGTCAAAATCTTAAAAATTAACAGGTGCCCAAGCAATTTCATGCTAGAATCATCATCCGGATGCCAAAATAAACTAAATACAGCAAAAGATTTGAGTGCACAACGTTTGGTTTAGATTTGACAGCCATAATCAGCAATTGTGTACATTTGAGCTGAATGTGTCAAAATCTTAAAAATTAACAGGTGCCCAAGCAATTTCATGCTAGAATCATCATCCGGATGCCAAAATAAACTAAATACAGCAAAAGATTTGAGTGCACAACGTTTGGTTTAGGTTTGACAGCCATAATCACCTTTTTATTGCTTTAAATGCGTTTTTAGCGCATGATTGTACATTTGAGCTGAATGTGTCAAAATCTTAAAAATTAACAGGTGCCCAAGCAATTTCATGCTAGAATCATCATCCGGATGCCAAAATAAACTAAATACAGCAAAAGATTTGAGTGCACAACGTTTGGTTTAGATTTGACAGCCATAATCAGCAATTGTGTACATTTGAGCTGAATGTGTCAAAATCTTAAACATTAACAGGTGCCCAAGCAATTTCATGCTAGAATCATCATCCGGATGCCAAAATAAACTAAATACAGCAAAAGATTTGAGTGCACAACGTTTGGTTTAGGTTTGACAGCCATAATCACCTTTTTATTGCTTTAAATGCGTTTTTAGCGCATGATTGTACATTTGAGCTGAATGTGTCAAAATCTTAAAAATTAACAGGTGCCCAAGCAATTTCATGCTAGAATCATCATCCGGATGCCAAAATAAACTAAATACAGCAAAAGATTTGAGTGCACAACGTTTGGTTTAGATTTGACAGCCATAATCAGCAATCGTGTACATTTGAGCTGAATGTGTCAAAATCTTAAAAATTAACAGGTGCCCAAGCAATTTCATGCTAGAATCATCATCCGGATGCCAAAATAAACTAAATACAGCAAAAGATTTGAGTGCACAACGTTTGGTTTAGGTTTGACAGCCATAATCACCTTTTTATTGCTTTAAATGCGTTTTTAGCGCATGATTGTACATTTGAGCTGAATGTGTCAAAATCTTAAAAATTAACAGGTGCCCAAGCAATTTCATGCTAGAATCATCATCCGGATGCCAAAATAAACTAAATACAGCAAAAGATTTGAGTGCACAACGTTTGGTTTAGATTTGACAGCCATAATCAGCAATCGTGTACATTTGAGCTGAATGTGTCAAAATCTTAAAAATTAACAGGTGCCCAAGCAATTTCATGCTAGAATCATCATCCGGATGCCAAAATAAACTAAATACAGCAAAAGATTTGAGTGCACAACGTTTGGTTTAGGTTTGACAGCCATAATCACCTTTTTATTGCTTTAAATGCGTTTTTAGCGCATGATTGTACATTTGAGCTGAATGTGTCAAAATCTTAAAAATTAACAGGTGCCCAAGCAATTTCATGCTAGAATCATCATCCGGATGCCAAAATAAACTAAATACAGCAAAAGATTTGAGTGCACAACGTTTGGTTTAGATTTGACAGCCATAATCAGCAATTGTGTACATTTGAGCTGAATGTGTCAAAATCTTAAACATTAACAGGTGCCCAAGCAATTTCATGCTAGAATCATCATCCGGATGCCAAAATAAACTAAATACAGCAAAAGATTTGAGTGCACAACGTTTGGTTTTGGTTTGACAGCCATAATCACCTTTTTATTGCTTTAAATGCGTTTTTAGCGCATGATTGTACATTTGAGCTGAATGTGTCAAAATCTTAAAAATTAACAGGTGCCCAAGCAATTTCATGCTAGAATCATCATCCGGATGCCAAAATAAACTAAATACAGCAAAAGATTTGAGTGCACAACGTTTGGTTTAGATTTGACAGCCATAATCAGCAATCGTGTACATTTGAGCTGAATGTGTCAAAATCTTAAACATTAACAGGTGCCCAAGCAATTTCATGCTAGAATCATCATCCGGATGCCAAAATAAACTAAATACAGCAAAAGATTTGAGTGCACAACGTTTGGTTTAGGTTTGACAGCCATAATCAGCAATTGTGTACATTTGAACTGAATGTGTCAAAATCTTAAAAATTAACAGCTGCCCAAGCAATTTCATGCTAGAATCATCATCCGGATGCCAAAATAAACTAAATACAGCAAAAGATTCGAGTGCACAACGTTTGGTTTAGGTTTGACAGCCATAATCACCTTTTTATTGCTTTAAATGCGTTTTTAGCGCATGATTGTACATTTGAGCTGAATGTGTCAAAATCTTAAAAATTAACAGGTGCCCAAGCAATTTCATGCTAGAATCATCATCCGGATGCCAAAATAAACTAAATACAGCAAAAGATTTGAGTGCACAACGTTTGGTTTAGATTTGACAGCCATAATCAGCAATCGTGTACATTTGAGCTGAATGTGTCAAAATCTTAAAAATTAACAGGTGCCCAAGCAATTTCATGCTAGAATCATCATCCGGATGCCAAAATAAACTAAATACAGCAAAAGATTTGAGTGCACAACGTTTGGTTTAGGTTTGACAGCCATAATCACCTTTTTATTGCTTTAAATGCGTTTTTAGCGCATGATTGTACATTTGAGCTGAATGTGTCAAAATCTTAAAAATTAACAGGTGCCCAAGCAATTTCATGCTAGAATCATCATCCGGATGCCAAAATAAACTAAATACAGCAAAAGATTTGAGTGCACAACGTTTGGTTTAGATTTGACAGCCATAATCAGCAATCGTGTACATTTGAGCTGAATGTGTCAAAATCTTAAACATTAACAGGTGCCCAAGCAATTTCATGCTAGAATCATCATCCGGATGCCAAAATAAACTAAATACAGCAAAAGATTTGAGTGCACAACGTTTGGTTTAGGTTTGACAGCCATAATCACCTTTTTATTGCTTTAAATGCGTTTTTAGCGCATGATTGTACATTTGAGCTGAATGTGTCAAAATCTTAAAAATTA
The DNA here is from genome assembly GCF_051991245.1 of Festucalex cinctus. Classification (NCBI taxonomy): domain Eukaryota; kingdom Metazoa; phylum Chordata; class Actinopteri; order Syngnathiformes; family Syngnathidae; genus Festucalex; species Festucalex cinctus. The sequence continues at coordinate 31,210,722 of NC_135417.1, forward strand.
ACAGGTGCCCAAGCAATTTCATGCTAGAATCATCATCCGGATGCCAAAATAAACTAAATACAGCAAAAGATTTGAGTGCACAACGTTTGGTTTAGATTTGACAGCCATAATCAGCAATCGTGTACATTTGAGCTGAATGTGTCAAAATCTTAAAAATTAACAGGTGCCCAAGCAATTTCATGCTAGAATCATCATCCGGATGCCAAAATAAACTAAATACAGCAAAAGATTTGAGTGCACAACGTTTGGTTTAGGTTTGACAGCCATAATCACCTTTTTATTGCTTTAAATGCGTTTTTAGCGCATGATTGTACATTTGAGCTGAATGTGTCAAAATCTTAAAAATTAACAGGTGCCCAAGCAATTTCATGCTAGAATCATCATCCGGATGCCAAAATAAACTAAATACAGCAAAAGATTTGAGTGCACAACGTTTGGTTTAGATTTGACAGCCATAATCAGCAATCGTGTACATTTGAGCTGAATGTGTCAAAATCTTAAAAATTAACAGGTGCCCAAGCAATTTCATGCTAGAATCATCATCCGGATGCCAAAATAAACTAAATACAGCAAAAGATTTGAGTGCACAACGTTTGGTTTAGGTTTGACAGCCATAATCACCTTTCTATTGCTTTAAATGCGTTTTTAGCGCATGATTGTACATTTGAGCTGAATGTGTCAAAATCTTAAAAATTAACAGGTGCCCAAGCAATTTCATGCTAGAATCATCATCCGGATGCCAAAATAAACTAAATACAGCAAAAGATTTGAGTGCACAACGTTTGGTTTAGATTTGACAGCCATAATCAGCAATTGTGTACATTTGAGCTGAATGTGTCAAAATCTTAAAAATTAACAGGTGCCCAAGCAATTTCATGCTAGAATCATCATCCGGATGCCAAAATAAACTAAATACAGCAAAAGATTTGAGTGCACAACGTTTGGTTTAGGTTTGACAGCCATAATCACCTTTCTATTGCTTTAAATGCGTTTTTAGCGCATGATTGTACATTTGAGCTGAATGTGTCAAAATCTTAAAAATTAACAGGTGCCCAAGCAATTTCATGCTAGAATCATCATCCGGATGCCAAAATAAACTAAATACAGCAAAAGATTTGAGTGCACAACGTTTGGTTTAGATTTGACAGCCATAATCAGCAATTGTGTACATTTGAGCTGAATGTGTCAAAATCTTAAAAATTAACAGGTGCCCAAGCAATTTCATGCTAGAATCATCATCCGGATGCCAAAATAAACTAAATACAGCAAAAGATTTGAGTGCACAACGTTTGGTTTAGGTTTGACAGCCATAATCACCTTTCTATTGCTTTAAATGCGTTTTTAGCGCATGATTGTACATTTGAGCTGAATGTGTCAAAATCTTAAAAATTAACAGGTGCCCAAGCAATTTCATGCTAGAATCATCATCCGGATGCCAAAATAAACTAAATACAGCAAAAGATTTGAGTGCACAACGTTTGGTTTAGATTTGACAGCCATAATCAGCAATTGTGTACATTTGAGCTGAATGTGTCAAAATCTTAAAAATTAACAGGTGCCCAAGCAATTTCATGCTAGAATCATCATCCGGATGCCAAAATAAACTAAATACAGCAAAAGATTTGAGTGCACAACGTTTGGTTTAGGTTTGACAGCCATAATCACCTTTTTATTGCTTTAAATGCGTTTTTAGCGCATGATTGTACATTTGAGCTGAATGTGTCAAAATCTTAAAAATTAACAGGTGCCCAAGCAATTTCATGCTAGAATCATCATCCGGATGCCAAAATAAACTAAATACAGCAAAAGATTTGAGTGCACAACGTTTGGTTTAGATTTGACAGCCATAATCAGCAATTGTGTACATTTGAGCTGAATGTGTCAAAATCTTAAACATTAACAGGTGCCCAAGCAATTTCATGCTAGAATCATCATCCGGATGCCAAAATAAACTAAATACAGCAAAAGATTTGAGTGCACAACGTTTGGTTTAGGTTTGACAGCCATAATCACCTTTTTATTGCTTTAAATGCGTTTTTAGCGCATGATTGTACATTTGAGCTGAATGTGTCAAAATCTTAAAAATTAACAGGTGCCCAAGCAATTTCATGCTAGAATCATCATCCGGATGCCAAAATAAACTAAATACAGCAAAAGATTTGAGTGCACAACGTTTGGTTTAGATTTGACAGCCATAATCAGCAATCGTGTACATTTGAGCTGAATGTGTCAAAATCTTAAAAATTAACAGGTGCCCAAGCAATTTCATGCTAGAATCATCATCCGGATGCCAAAATAAACTAAATACAGCAAAAGATTTGAGTGCACAACGTTTGGTTTAGGTTTGACAGCCATAATCACCTTTTTATTGCTTTAAATGCGTTTTTAGCGCATGATTGTACATTTGAGCTGAATGTGTCAAAATCTTAAAAATTAACAGGTGCCCAAGCAATTTCATGCTAGAATCATCATCCGGATGCCAAAATAAACTAAATACAGCAAAAGATTTGAGTGCACAACGTTTGGTTTAGATTTGACAGCCATAATCAGCAATTGTGTACATTTGAGCTGAATGTGTCAAAATCTTAAAAATTAACAGGTGCCCAAGCAATTTCATGCTAGAATCATCATCCGGATGCCAAAATAAACTAAATACAGCAAAAGATTTGAGTGCACAACGTTTGGTTTAGGTTTGACAGCCATAATCACCTTTTTATTGCTTTAAATGCGTTTTTAGCGCATGATTGTACATTTGAGCTGAATGTGTCAAAATCTTAAAAATTAACAGGTGCCCAAGCAATTTCATGCTAGAATCATCATCCGGATGCCAAAATAAACTAAATACAGCAAAAGATTTGAGTGCACAACGTTTGGTTTAGATTTGACAGCCATAATCAGCAATTGTGTACATTTGAGCTGAATGTGTCAAAATCTTAAACATTAACAGGTGCCCAAGCAATTTCATGCTAGAATCATCATCCGGATGCCAAAATAAACTAAATACAGCAAAAGATTTGAGTGCACAACGTTTGGTTTAGGTTTGACAGCCATAATCACCTTTTTATTGCTTTAAATGCGTTTTTAGCGCATGATTGTACATTTGAGCTGAATGTGTCAAAATCTTAAAAATTAACAGGTGCCCAAGCAATTTCATGCTAGAATCATCATCCGGATGCCAAAATAAACTAAATACAGCAAAAGATTTGAGTGCACAACGTTTGGTTTAGATTTGACAGCCATAATCAGCAATCGTGTACATTTGAGCTGAATGTGTCAAAATCTTAAAAATTAACAGGTGCCCAAGCAATTTCATGCTAGAATCATCATCCGGATGCCAAAATAAACTAAATACAGCAAAAGATTTGAGTGCACAACGTTTGGTTTAGGTTTGACAGCCATAATCACCTTTTTATTGCTTTAAATGCGTTTTTAGCGCATGATTGTACATTTGAGCTGAATGTGTCAAAATCTTAAAAATTAACAGGTGCCCAAGCAATTTCATGCTAGAATCATCATCCGGATGCCAAAATAAACTAAATACAGCAAAAGATTTGAGTGCACAACGTTTGGTTTAGATTTGACAGCCATAATCAGCAATTGTGTACATTTGAGCTGAATGTGTCAAAATCTTAAAAATTAACAGGTGCCCAAGCAATTTCATGCGAGAATCATCATCCGGATGCCAAAATAAACTAAATACAGCAAAAGATTTGAGTGCACAACGTTTGGTTTAGGTTTGACAGCCATAATCACCTTTCTATTGCTTTAAATGCGTTTTTAGCGCATGATTGTACATTTGAGCTGAATGTGTCAAAATCTTAAAAATTAACAGGTGCCCAAGCAATTTCATGCTAGAATCATCATCCGGATGCCAAAATAAACTAAATACAGCAAAAGATTTGAGTGCACAACGTTTGGTTTAGATTTGACAGCCATAATCAGCAATTGTGTACATTTGAGCTGAATGTGTCAAAATCTTAAACATTAACAGGTGCCCAAGCAATTTCATGCTAGAATCATCATCCGGATGCCAAAATAAACTAAATACAGCAAAAGATTTGAGTGCACAACGTTTGGTTTAGGTTTGACAGCCATAATCACCTTTTTATTGCTTTAAATGCGTTTTTAGCGCATGATTGTACATTTGAGCTGAATGTGTCAAAATCTTAAAAATTAACAGGTGCCCAAGCAATTTCATGCTAGAATCATCATCCGGATGCCAAAATAAACTAAATACAGCAAAAGATTTGAGTGCACAACGTTTGGTTTAGATTTGACAGCCATAATCAGCAATCGTGTACATTTGAGCTGAATGTGTCAAAATCTTAAAAATTAACAGGTGCCCAAGCAATTTCATGCTAGAATCATCATCCGGATGCCAAAATAAACTAAATACAGCAAAAGATTTGAGTGCACAACGTTTGGTTTAGGTTTGACAGCCATAATCACCTTTTTATTGCTTTAAATGCGTTTTTAGCGCATGATTGTACATTTGAGCTGAATGTGTCAAAATCTTAAAAATTAACAGGTGCCCAAGCAATTTCATGCTAGAATCATCATCCGGATGCCAAAATAAACTAAATACAGCAAAAGATTTGAGTGCACAACGTTTGGTTTAGATTTGACAGCCATAATCAGCAATCGTGTACATTTGAGCTGAATGTGTCAAAATCTTAAAAATTAACAGGTGCCCAAGCAATTTCATGCGAGAATCATCATCCGGATGCCAAAATAAACTAAATACAGCAAAAGATTTGAGTGCACAACGTTTGGTTTAGGTTTGACAGCCATAATCACCTTTTTATTGCTTAAAATGCGTTTTTAGCGCATGATTGTACATTTGAGCTGAATGTGTCAAAATCTTAAAAATTAACAGGTGCCCAAGCAATTTCATGCTAGAATCATCATCCGGATGCCAAAATAAACTAAATACAGCAAAAGATTTGAGTGCACAACGTTTGGTTTAGATTTGACAGCCATAATCAGCAATTGTGTACATTTGAGCTGAATGTGTCAAAATCTTAAAAATTAACAGGTGCCCAAGCAATTTCATGCGAGAATCATCATCCGGATGCCAAAATAAACTAAATACAGCAAAAGATTTGAGTGCACAACGTTTGGTTTAGGTTTGACAGCCATAATCACCTTTTTATTGCTTTAAATGCGTTTTTAGCGCATGATTGTACATTTGAGCTGAATGTGTCAAAATCTTAAAAATTAACAGGTGCCCAAGCAATTTCATGCTAGAATCATCATCCGGATGCCAAAATAAACTAAATACAGCAAAAGATTTGAGTGCACAACGTTTGGTTTAGATTTGACAGCCATAATCAGCAATTGTGTACATTTGAGCTGAATGTGTCAAAATCTTAAAAATTAACAGGTGCCCAAGCAATTTCATGCGAGAATCATCATCCGGATGCCAAAATAAACTAAATACAGCAAAAGATTTGAGTGCACAACGTTTGGTTTAGGTTTGACAGCCATAATCACCTTTTTATTGCTTTAAATGCGTTTTTAGCGCATGATTGTACATTTGAGCTGAATGTGTCAAAATCTTAAAAATTAACAGGTGCCCAAGCAATTTCATGCTAGAATCATCATCCGGATGCCAAAATAAACTAAATACAGCAAAAGATTTGAGTGCACAACGTTTGGTTTAGATTTGACAGCCATAATCAGCAATTGTGTACATTTGAGCTGAATGTGTCAAAATCTTAAACATTAACAGGTGCCCAAGCAATTTCATGCTAGAATCATCATCCGGATGCCAAAATAAACTAAATACAGCAAAAGATTTGAGTGCACAACGTTTGGTTTAGGTTTGACAGCCATAATCACCTTTTTATTGCTTTAAATGCGTTTTTAGCGCATGATTGTACATTTGAGCTGAATGTGTCAAAATCTTAAAAATTAACAGGTGCCCAAGCAATTTCATGCTAGAATCATCATCCGGATGCCAAAATAAACTAAATATAGCAAAAGATTTGAGTGCACAACGTTTGGTTTAGATTTGACAGCCATAATCAGCAATCGTGTACATTTGAGCTGAATGTGTCAAAATCTTAAAAATTAACAGGTGCCCAAGCAATTTCATGCTAGAATCATCATCCGGATGCCAAAATAAACTAAATACAGCAAAAGATTTGAGTGCACAACGTTTGGTTTAGGTTTGACAGCCATAATCACCTTTTTATTGCTTTAAATGCGTTTTTAGCGCATGATTGTACATTTGAGCTGAATGTGTCAAAATCTTAAAAATTAACAGGTGCCCAAGCAATTTCATGCTAGAATCATCATCCGGATGCCAAAATAAACTAAATACAGCAAAAGATTTGAGTGCACAACGTTTGGTTTAGATTTGACAGCCATAATCAGCAATTGTGTACATTTGAGCTGAATGTGTCAAAATCTTAAAAATTAACAGGTGCCCAAGCAATTTCATGCGAGAATCATCATCCGGATGCCAAAATAAACTAAATACAGCAAAAGATTTGAGTGCACAACGTTTGGTTTAGGTTTGACAGCCATAATCACCTTTTTATTGCTTTAAATGCGTTTTTAGCGCATGATTGTACATTTGAGCTGAATGTGTCAAAATCTTAAAAATTAACAGGTGCCCAAGCAATTTCATGCTAGAATCATCATCCGGATGCCAAAATAAACTAAATACAGCAAAAGATTTGAGTGCACAACGTTTGGTTTAGATTTGACAGCCATAATCAGCAATTGTGTACATTTGAGCTGAATGTGTCAAAATCTTAAAAATTAACAGGTGCCCAAGCAATTTCATGCTAGAATCATCATCCGGATGCCAAAATAAACTAAATACAGCAAAAGATTTGAGTGCACAACGTTTGGTTTAGGTTTGACAGCCATAATCACCTTTTTATTGCTTTAAATGCGTTTTTAGCGCATGATTGTACATTTGAGCTGAATGTGTCAAAATCTTAAAAATTAACAGGTGCCCAAGCAATTTCATGCTAGAATCATCATCCGGATGCCAAAATAAACTAAATACAGCAAAAGATTTGAGTGCACAACGTTTGGTTTAGATTTGACAGCCATAATCAGCAATTGTGTACATTTGAGCTGAATGTGTCAAAATCTTAAAAATTAACAGGTGCCCAAGCAATTTCATGCTAGAATCATCATCCGGATGCCAAAATAAACTAAATACAGCAAAAGATTTGAGTGCACAACGTTTGGTTTAGGTTTGACAGCCATAATCACCTTTTTATTGCTTTAAATGCGTTTTTAGCGCATGATTGTACATTTGAGCTGAATGTGTCAAAATCTTAAAAATTAACAGGTGCCCAAGCAATTTCATGCTAGAATCATCATCCGGATGCCAAAATAAACTAAATACAGCAAAAGATTTGAGTGCACAACGTTTGGTTTAGATTTGACAGCCATAATCAGCAATTGTGTACATTTGAGCTGAATGTGTCAAAATCTTAAAAATTAACAGGTGCCCAAGCAATTTCATGCTAGAATCATCATCCGGATGCCAAAATAAACTAAATACAGCAAAAGATTTGAGTGCACAACGTTTGGTTTAGGTTTGACAGCCATAATCACCTTTTTATTGCTTTAAATGCGTTTTTAGCGCATGATTGTACATTTGAGCTGAATGTGTCAAAATCTTAAAAATTAACAGGTGCCCAAGCAATTTCATGCTAGAATCATCATCCGGATGCCAAAATAAACTAAATACAGCAAAAGATTTGAGTGCACAACGTTTGGTTTAGATTTGACAGCCATAATCAGCAATTGTGTACATTTGAGCTGAATGTGTCAAAATCTTAAAAATTAACAGGTGCCCAAGCAATTTCATGCTAGAATCATCATCCGGATGCCAAAATAAACTAAATACAGCAAAAGATTTGAGTGCACAACGTTTGGTTTAGGTTTGACAGCCATAATCACCTTTTTATTGCTTTAAATGCGTTTTTAGCGCATGATTGTACATTTGAGCTGAATGTGTCAAAATCTTAAAAATTAACAGGTGCCCAAGCAATTTCATGCTAGAATCATCATCCGGATGCCAAAATAAACTAAATACAGCAAAAGATTTGAGTGCACAACGTTTGGTTTAGATTTGACAGCCATAATCAGCAATTGTGTACATTTGAGCTGAATGTGTCCAAATCTTAAAAATTAACAGGTGCCCAAGCAATTTCATGCGAGAATCATCATCCGGATGCCAAAATAAACTAAATACAGCAAAAGATTTGGGTGCACAACGTTTGGTTTAGGTTTGACAGCCATAATCACCTTTTTATTGCTTTAAATGCGTTTTTAGCGCATGATTGTACATTTGAGCTGAATGTGTCAAAATCTTAAAAATTAACAGGTGCCCAAGCAATTTCATGCTAGAATCATCATCCGGATGCCAAAATAAACTAAATACAGCAAAAGATTTGAGTGCACAACGTTTGGTTTAGATTTGACAGCCATAATCAGCAATTGTGTACATTTGAGCTGAATGTGTCAAAATCTTACAAATTAACAGGTGCCCAAGCAATTTCATGCTAGAATCATCATCCGGATGCCAAAATAAACTAAATACAGCAAAAGATTTGAGTGCACAACGTTTGGTTTAGGTTTGACAGCCATAATCACCTTTTTATTGCTTTAAATGCGTTTTTAGCGCATGATTGTACATTTGAGCTGAATGTGTCAAAATCTTAAAAATTAACAGGTGCCCAAGCAATTTCATGCTAGAATCATCATCCGGATGCCAAAATAAACTAAATACAGCAAAAGATTTGAGTGCACAACGTTTGGTTTAGATTTGACAGCCATAATCAGCAATTGTGTACATTTGAGCTGAATGTGTCAAAATCTTAAAAATTAACAGGTGCCCAAGCAATTTCATGCTAGAATCATCATCCGGATGCCAAAATAAACTAAATACAGCAAAAGATTTGAGTGCACAACGTTTGGTTTAGGTTTGACAGCCATAATCACCTTTTTATTGCTTTAAATGCGTTTTTAGCGCATGATTGTACATTTGAGCTGAATGTGTCAAAATCTTAAAAATTAACAGGTGCCCAAGCAATTTCATGCTAGAATCATCATCCGGATGCCAAAATAAACTAAATACAGCAAAAGATTTGAGTGCACAACGTTTGGTTTAGATTTGACAGCCATAATCAGCAATTGTGTACATTTGAGCTGAATGTGTCAAAATCTTAAAAATTAACAGGTGCCCAAGCAATTTCATGCTAGAATCATCATCCGGATGCCAAAATAAACTAAATACAGCAAAAGATTTGAGTGCACAACGTTTGGTTTAGGTTTGACAGCCATAATCACCTTTTTATTGCTTTAAATGCGTTTTTAGCGCATGATTGTACATTTGAGCTGAATGTGTCAAAATCTTAAAAATTAACAGGTGCCCAAGCAATTTCATGCTAGAATCATCATCCGGATGCCAAAATAAACTAAATACAGCAAAAGATTTGAGTGCACAACGTTTGGTTTAGATTTGACAGCCATAATCAGCAATTGTGTACATTTGAGCTGAATGTGTCAAAATCTTAAAAATTAACAGGTGCCCAAGCAATTTCATGCTAGAATCATCATCCGGATGCCAAAATAAACTAAATACAGCAAAAGATTTGAGTGCACAACGTTTGGTTTAGGTTTGACAGCCATAATCACCTTTTTATTGCTTTAAATGCGTTTTTAGCGCATGATTGTACATTTGAGCTGAATGTGTCAAAATCTTAAAAATTAACAGGTGCCCAAGCAATTTCATGCTAGAATCATCATCCGGATGCCAAAATAAACTAAATACAGCAAAAGATTTGAGTGCACAACGTTTGGTTTAGATTTGACAGCCATAATCAGCAATCGTGTACATTTGAGCTGAATGTGTCAAAATCTTAAAAATTAACAGGTGCCCAAGCAATTTCATGCTAGAATCATCATCCGGATGCCAAAATAAACTAAATACAGCAAAAGATTTGAGTGCACAACGTTTGGTTTAGATTTGACAGCCATAATCAGCAATTGTGTACATTTGAGCTGAATGTGTCAAAATCTTAAAAATTAACAGGTGCCCAAGCAATTTCATGCTAGAATCATCATCCGGATGCCAAAATAAACTAAATACAGCAAAAGATTTGAGTGCACAACGTTTGGTTTAGGTTTGACAGCCATAATCACCTTTTTATTGCTTTAAATGCGTTTTTAGCGCATGATTGTACATTTGAGCTGAATGTGTCAAAATCTTAAAAATTAACAGGTGCCCAAGCAATTTCATGCTAGAATCATCATCCGGATGCCAAAATAAACTAAATACAGCAAAAGATTTGAGTGCACAACGTTTGGTTTAGATTTGACAGCCATAATCAGCAATTGTGTACATTTGAGCTGAATGTGTCAAAATCTTAAAAATTAACAGGTGCCCAAGCAATTTCATGCTAGAATCATCATCCGGATGCCAAAATAAACTAAATACAGCAAAAGATTTGAGTGCACAACGTTTGGTTTAGGTTTGACAGCCATAATCACCTTTTTATTGCTTTAAATGCGTTTTTAGCGCATGATTGTACATTTGAGCTGAATGTGTCAAAATCTTAAAAATTAACAGGTGCCCAAGCAATTTCATGCTAGAATCATCATCCGGATGCCAAAATAAACTAAATACAGCAAAAGATTTGAGTGCACAACGTTTGGTTTAGATTTGACAGCCATAATCAGCAATTGTGTACATTTGAGCTGAATGTGTCAAAATCTTAAAAATTAACAGGTGCCCAAGCAATTTCATGCTAGAATCATCATCCGGATGCCAAAATAAACTAAATACAGCAAAAGATTTGAGTGCACAACGTTTGGTTTAGGTTTGACAGCCATAATCACCTTTTTATTGCTTTAAATGCGTTTTTAGCGCATGATTGTACATTTGAGCTGAATGTGTCAAAATCTTAAAAATTAACAGGTGCCCAAGCAATTTCATGCTAGAATCATCATCCGGATGCCAAAATAAACTAAATACAGCAAAAGATTTGAGTGCACAACGTTTGGTTTAGATTTGACAGCCATAATCAGCAATTGTGTACATTTGAGCTGAATGTGTCAAAATCTTAAAAATTAACAGGTGCCCAAGCAATTTCATGCTAGAATCATCATCCGGATGCCAAAATAAACTAAATACAGCAAAAGATTTGAGTGCACAACGTTTGGTTTAGGTTTGACAGCCATAATCACCTTTTTATTGCTTTAATGCGTTTTTAGCGCATGATTGTACATTTGAGCTGAATGTGTCAAAATCTTAAAATTAACAGGTGCCCAAGCAATTTCATGCTAGAATCATCATCCGGATGCCAAAATAAACTAAATACAGCAAAAGATTTGAGTGCACAACGTTTGGTTTAGGTTTGACAGCCATAATCACCTTTATGCTTAATGCGTTTAGCGCATGTTGTACATTTGAGCTGAATGTGTCAAAATCTTAAAAATTAACAGGTGCCCAAGCAATTTCATGCTAGAATCATCATCCGGATGCCAAAATAAACTAAATACAGCAAAAGATTTGAGTGCACAACGTTTGGTTTAGATTTGACAGCCATAATCACTTTATGCTTAATGCGTAGCGCATGATGTACATTTGAGCTGAATGTGTCAAAATCTTAAAAATTAACAGGTGCCCAAGCAATTTCATGCTAGAATCATCATCCGGATGCCAAAATAAACTAAATACAGCAAAAGATTTGAGTGCACAACGTTTGGTTTAGATTTGACAGCCATAATCAGCAATTGTGTACATTTGAGCTGAATGTGTCAAAATCTTAAAAATTAACAGGTGCCCAAGCAATTTCATGCTAGAATCATCATCCGGATGCCAAAATAAACTAAATACAGCAAAAGATTTGAGTGCACAACGTTTGGTTTAGGTTTGACAGCCATAATCACCTTTTTATTGCTTTAAATGCGTTTTTAGCGCATGATTGTACATTTGAGCTGAATGTGTCAAAATCTTAAAAATTAACAGGTGCCCAAGCAATTTCATGCTAGAATCATCATCCGGATGCCAAAATAAACTAAATACAGCAAAAGATTTGAGTGCACAACGTTTGGTTTAGATTTGACAGCCATAATCAGCAATTGTGTACATTTGAGCTGAATGTGTCAAAATCTTAAAATTAACAGGTGCCCAAGCAATTTCATGCTAGAATCATCATCCGGATGCCAAAATAAACTAAATACAGCAAAAGATTTGAGTGCACAACGTTTGGTTTAGGTTTGACAGCCATAATCACCTTTTTATTGCTTTAAATGCGTTTTTAGCGCATGATTGTACATTTGAGCTGAATGTGTCAAAATCTTAAAAATTAACAGGTGCCCAAGCAATTTCATGCTAGAATCATCATCCGGATGCCAAAATAAACTAAATACAGCAAAAGATTTGAGTGCACAACGTTTGGTTTAGATTTGACAGCCATAATCAGCAATTGTGTACATTTGAGCTGAATGTGTCAAAATCTTAAAAATTAACAGGTGCCCAAGCAATTTCATGCTAGAATCATCATCCGGATGCCAAAATAAACTAAATACAGCAAAAGATTTGAGTGCACAACGTTTGGTTTAGGTTTGACAGCCATAATCACCTTTTTATTGCTTTAAATGCGTTTTTAGCGCATGATTGTACATTTGAGCTGAATGTGTCAAAATCTTAAAAATTAACAGGTGCCCAAGCAATTTCATGCTAGAATCATCATCCGGATGCCAAAATAAACTAAATACAGCAAAAGATTTGAGTGCACAACGTTTGGTTTAGATTTGACAGCCATAATCAGCAATCGTGTACATTTGAGCTGAATGTGTCAAAATCTTAAAAATTAACAGGTGCCCAAGCAATTTCATGCTAGAATCATCATCCGGATGCCAAAATAAACTAAATACAGCAAAAGATTTGAGTGCACAACGTTTGGTTTAGGTTTGACAGCCATAATCACCTTTTTATTGCTTTAAATGCGTTTTTAGCGCATGATTGTACATTTGAGCTGAATGTGTCAAAATCTTAAAAATTAACAGGTGCCCAAGCAATTTCATGCTAGAATCATCATCCGGATGCCAAAATAAACTAAATACAGCAAAAGATTTGAGTGCACAACGTTTGGTTTAGATTTGACAGCCATAATCAGCAATTGTGTACATTTGAGCTGAATGTGTCAAAATCTTAAAAATTAACAGGTGCCCAAGCAATTTCATGCTAGAATCATCATCCGGATGCCAAAATAAACTAAATACAGCAAAAGATTTGAGTGCACAACGTTTGGTTTAGGTTTGACAGCCATAATCACCTTTTTATTGCTTTAAATGCGTTTTTAGCGCATGATTGTACATTTGAGCTGAATGTGTCAAAATCTTAAAAATTAACAGGTGCCCAAGCAATTTCATGCTAGAATCATCATCCGGATGCCAAAATAAACTAAATACAGCAAAAGATTTGAGTGCACAACGTTTGGTTTAGATTTGACAGCCATAATCAGCAATTGTGTACATTTGAGCTGAATGTGTCAAAATCTTAAAAATTAACAGGTGCCCAAGCAATTTCATGCTAGAATCATCATCCGGATGCCAAAATAAACTAAATACAGCAAAAGATTTGAGTGCACAACGTTTGGTTTAGGTTTGACAGCCATAATCACCTTTTTATTGCTTTAAATGCGTTTTTAGCGCATGATTGTACATTTGAGCTGAATGTGTCAAAATCTTAAAAATTAACAGGTGCCCAAGCAATTTCATGCTAGAATCATCATCCGGATGCCAAAATAAACTAAATACAGCAAAAGATTTGAGTGCACAACGTTTGGTTTAGATTTGACAGCCATAATCAGCAATTGTGTACATTTGAGCTGAATGTGTCAAAATCTTAAAAATTAACAGGTGCCCAAGCAATTTCATGCTAGAATCATCATCCGGATGCCAAAATAAACTAAATACAGCAAAAGATTTGAGTGCACAACGTTTGGTTTAGGTTTGACAGCCATAATCACCTTTTTATTGCTTTAAATGCGTTTTTAGCGCATGATTGTACATTTGAGCTGAATGTGTCAAAATCTTAAAAATTAACAGGTGCCCAAGCAATTTCATGCTAGAATCATCATCCGGATGCCAAAATAAACTAAATACAGCAAAAGATTTGAGTGCACAACGTTTGGTTTAGATTTGACAGCCATAATCAGCAATTGTGTACATTTGAGCTGAATGTGTCAAAATCTTAAAAATTAACAGGTGCCCAAGCAATTTCATGCTAGAATCATCATCCGGATGCCAAAATAAACTAAATACAGCAAAAGATTTGAGTGCACAACGTTTGGTTTAGGTTTGACAGCCATAATCACCTTTTTATTGCTTTAAATGCGTTTTTTAGCGCATGATTGTACATTTGAGCTGAATGTGTCAAAATCTTAAAAATTAACAGGTTGCCCAAGCAATTTCATGCTAGAATCATCATCCGGATGCCAAAATAAACTAAATACAGCAAAAGATTTGAGTGCACAACGTTTGGTTTAGATTTGACAGCCATAATCAGCAATTGTGTACATTTGAGCTGAATGTGTCAAAATCTTAAAAATTAACAGGTGCCCAAGCAATTTCATGCTAGAATCATCATCCGGATGCCAAAATAAACTAAATACAGCAAAAGATTTGAGTGCACAACGTTTGGTTTAGGTTTGACAGCCATAATCACCTTTTTATTGCTTTAAATGCGTTTTTAGCGCATGATTGTACATTTGAGCTGAATGTGTCAAAATCTTAAAAATTAACAGGTGCCCAAGCAATTTCATGCTAGAATCATCATCCGGATGCCAAAATAAACTAAATACAGCAAAAGATTTGAGTGCACAACGTTTGGTTTAGATTTGACAGCCATAATCAGCAATGTGTACATTTGAGCTGAATGTGTCAAAATCTTAAAAATTAACAGGTGCCCAAGCAATTTCATGCTAGAATCATCATCCGGATGCCAAAATAAACTAAATACAGCAAAAGATTTGAGTGCACAACGTTTGGTTTAGGTTTGACAGCCATAATCACCTTTTTTATTGCTTTAAATGCGTTTTTAGCGCATGATTGTACATTTGAGCTGAATGTGTCAAAATCTTAAAAATTAACAGGTGCCCAAGCAATTTCATGCTAGAATCATCATCCGGATGCCAAAATAAACTAAT